>NC_052612.1:52798384-53104772 GCF_016545825.1 Eucalyptus grandis
TTAAGGTATTTTCGCATTTTTCTTCAATTTACCGTTGTATTCACTTTTGTTTATACCTCAACACTCAATAGTAATGATTCTCTTTGAAAAAAGCACAACTAATTGAAATTGAAATCGGATCGTTAAATTAGTTTAGATTTCGATTCTTAAAGTACTGTTGATTTATTATATTACTGGGAAACTCTCACATGGCTGAACTCATATTGTACATTCATAGCTCAAATAGTACATGACTCATCATTCATTTTTAAGGAAATTAGTTTCATCACTTTTTTTTTTTATGCATCTCTACCAAGTTACTTTCTTTGAGAAATTTTGATTTCTAAGGTCATTCATGGTACTATTCGAATTCATCCATGTTTATGTCAACTCTAATGACGTGTTAATCCCGGGGGAGCATGATGGAAATTGCTGATGAAGAAAGAATGGGGCAATGGCCCATGGGGACACCATGTTGACATTTTATTGCATGATAAAAATCTACGATTGAAATTGCCACACGAGAGTTACATCGTTCATCATATTTGTCTTTTTCTAATGATTAGGCTATTTAATTAATCTGGGGACCATCAGATTCTCCACCTCCTTCCACCAATCGTCCGTCATTACGAACTAAATTACATTAAGATGTGCACGTAGTTTCCCAAAGGAATTAAAATATCTCCATGTCATTCTTTATGTGATTTAGCTAGTGCAGATTGGGTTTAAATATTTAATCTTATAAAGTCAATGTTGAGAGAACGTGACTAGGATCATCACATCCAACTTTCAATGGTACATATTGATGAAGCCGATTTTCTAGTAATCGCATCTTTGAGTTGATGGATTCGATAGTACCAATCTTCATGAAAATGTTGTAATTGATTATTAAACTTTTTTTTAATCATTAACGACTTGTTTGTTTGAGTTTAAGCGAAGGTGGAAAGGTGCTCTTGCTTCTTTTCCACCAAAATTCATAATATTAATTAAATTTTAAAAAATGAAGAAAATATAAGTGCCTTTATCTGTCAACATTTGCATTTTGTAAAATTTTCAAGAATTTCAGCTTTCAAAATTATCGGAATATGTAGGTCGCAAAATTTTGATTAAGTGAAAAGTGAAGATTAAAAGTCAATCCAAAAGTAAGGGAGCCGATGACCTTAAAAGGAGAACGGTGAAGCAAAAAATCAATCCTACTTGGGGAAAGTGGCCTTTTTTGAGAATAAATTATCTTTGAAAAATTATAAATAGATACGATTAAAAGGTAAAGCACCATTCAGAAGAATTTAATCTCCTTAATCTCTGTATACAATAAATCAAATTTCTTATTTCTAACTTGTTGAAATAACTATTGACAATAGGAAATAATTTCTTTAAATTCATTGCATTATAACAAGAATCATTAGATCATGATGTGAATGAAAACAAAGGCCTACTAATGAAAAGACATCTATTAGCTGAATTTTCTTTTAAGAAAAAGAATTGGAGTTGCGATTTTTAAAGTCTCGACACGAAGGTCCTATCTTCAATGGGTTCAAAGGGCGAATTTACGACCATATCGATCTTGAAAATTGGAAAAAAAAACCCAAAGTGGGGAAATGAAATTATATCGTACAATTTGCCGACTGAACCGTGAACATGAGGAGGCCGACAGGAACGGATTCGAGAGTGAAACAACCCAGAAATTCGCAGAAGACCAATTGGAAGTCGTGGAAGATCAAAGCTAACTAGTGGCAAGAGAAAAAGACAACCTAGCAGTTGTACTACCGCTACCACGGTCCATATCACATCGCTATCGCCGACGACGTGCGTTCTCAAACCGAACCGGGGATTTTGTCCCGGTTTGCGCGGCCAATAACGTGACGAGAAGCTTTCATGGCCTCGTGCATGCATGTGACTGAATCACTGTGCTGCTGCAGGAGAGAGAAGAAGAAGGGAGAAGAAGAAGATGATGATGATGATGATGATGATGAAGAACGAACGGTGGAGTTGAGCGTGGGGTCTCTGTGTGGGGTTGGCACTCGGTCGTTTTCTTGTGAGTTTCCTGGTAATTTCTATGGCTGCTGCTTCGCTAGTGAATTTGACTCTGAGCAGAAGCGCATGTAGATTGTTGGCGGCGAACCTGCGGAAGATTCGTTACCGTGTGTGTTCGGAATGCCCTGCCTGCACCGGCAACCAAGTCGTGTCGCCCATTGTGGTAAATAAGATAGGGTGTCGTAGCGAAGGACATCTACTAAAGGACCTCTTTAGTAGATGTGTCGTTTGAGGATGGACTATGGTAGGTCCTAACCGGTCCGAAGATGGTGGAGAATGGACACCGAGGTGGCCCCATCAATCTAAATCGCCTACATATTAGTTGGCCATCGTGGTCAAGTTCCAAGCACCATCATTTGAAACTCTCTCTCCCTCTCTTACTCTTATTGATTGAGAAAATTCAAATGCCTTGGCATTTCTGTTTGGCACGAGGGTTTGATCATGAAAATCGAATGAGTCAGAAGAAGTAGTTGTAACGACAAAAAAAGTTGGAATGATCGAAAAACACGGTGCGAAAAATCAAGAGGGACAAAATTAGACTCGTTCGCATCGGTCACTACCTTGCAAGTTGCAAGTAGAGCTGACCAAAGTCTCATGCACAGTCATAGAAACCAAAAGCAAATTTCGATTTGGGAATTGTCCAACCATGACACGGGAAATGGGTTAAAACTAACTCCTTCCTAGAAGCTGTCGCTCTTTTGAACCGGCCGTCGCCATAAACATCGGATGGAATCTATCGAAGAGCCAATCGAAATCAAGTCATCAACAATTCTGGAAGCGTCAGCAGTGCATTAATTAATTTCTGTACGTTTTGCAGGCGGCCTTTACCTAACGTCCGCACGCCAAACTCGTGTAAAATTCTCGTCCCCATGACATAATTCGCGGAGAATAATTGACAATTGATCTTTTCTCGTTCACATGGGCATAATTCCCTGAACTTTTCGAGGACAAAAAGTTTTGGCAGGTGCCGACCGACCACATGGTTTGACATCTGCAGTAAGTCTAGTTGAACAAAAGCCACACGCAAGCCCGCTAAGCGGCAGATTAAATCAAAGAACAAAGAGATTGGATTGGTTTGATTTTCAGGAATCGATGGTTTTCCTCTTTTAATTTATTAACTGGCCGACTTGCCGTACAAGAATATCTGCTGGAGTTTGGCAAATCTGAAGGGACAATCTTACCGTCAAAAGCAGAAACGACAAGGAAGCCCAACGAAATGGTACGAAAACACTCGAGAGTTAATTCCTTCCCCGCAGCAATCAAACGGCAAATTCCTTGAAACACACAGCCTTTAAAATTCCTTTGCCAATGTGCCCCCAAACGAATATACCACAAATTAGACTCTCGAATGGATGCATAAGAAACCTTCACGGCGAAATTTATCACTATCTCCTCTTAAAACTTATATTGATCAATTATATTTTATTTTTCTTATTATTATCTAAGCAACTTGAACTATCATACAAGTTTCACCTTTTTCAATATACCAACAACCCTTTGAATTTATAGTACTTAAGAAAATCACATCATTTTTCAATACATAAACATACTTCATTATAATCAATATCCTTACGATATCATTATGCATTCTAATTTTGACGTTGTCAACACCCAAAACATCGTATGAAAAAATTACTCAATCAGTTCGTAATTTGGTTTGAATCTACCCCCTTAATTGTTCTTAAAGCTAACCAGAAGTCACTCTCTATCTAAACCTCTCACTTCGGCGATCACTCTTGCCCCTCGTCAGATACATTTCAACAAATTGGCCATCGTCATTTTACTACGGTCATAATCCAAATCACGACTTTTCTTCAACGCCACTATTTGTAACTCTCTCTCACACGCACAATTGCTTTTGCATTTCTCTTAGACATGAGAGGTTGATGACAGAAATCAAGTGAGTTAGGAGATTTTTACGTGCTAAATGAAAATATAATATAAAAATAAAAGTAATAATAAAGTAACACAATTAGACTCATCCATTTGCATCTACCTATGCCTACCAAATAGAACAGCGCAAGTCTCGTGCATTATCATAACCTAAAACCAAACTTTCATAGGGGAATGTCCATCCGTGATATGGGATGACATCATAGCTTCCTCACCCCAGACGGTGAGATGGATAACTAATTCCTTCATGGAAGTTTCATCCTTTGAATTGGCCTTCGCAATTACATCCGATAGAAATCAATCAAAGAGCCAATCGAAATTAAGTCAACAACAATTTCGGGAGTCGTCGTCAAATGCGTTTTGCTAATTTTTCTATGTTTCGATGGGCGGCCTTTGCCTAATATCTACACGCAACACTCACGTATGTACATACTCAATCACACGTTTTAAGTCATATACAACAATTGACTAACTACCCACGGTCGCTCTCGTGCCATAATTAATTCAACGAACACGTAAATGTTCACTGAATCTTCGGAGGGCGAAGCCATTGGCAAGTACCGACCGACTACATGTTGACATCTACATTCGAGTCTCGTTGTTCCAAAGCTACACGCGAGCCCACTAATTGGTAGATAAAATTAGAGAATAAAGAGATTAGATTGGTTTAATTTTATGGTTTCGATTTCGATAATTTAGTCTTAGCTGGCCGCTTATCGTACAAGTATATCTGGTGGACTTTGGCAAATTTAGAGGACAAACTTACTGTCAAAAGCAGAAACAACAAGGAAGCTCTAGGAAGGGTTCGCGCGCACTTAAGCTAATTAATGAATCAATCAAATAATTTTCACGGTTAATTTTCAGATTTCTTATCCATAAGAGCCTAAACTTAATTCCTGTTAATGGTCAAAAAGATGATTTTTTTATAATGGGGAATTTCTTCTTCTTCTTTTTCTGTGGAATCCACGTGACTTATAAAAGGTTTTCCAAGTAAGAGCATTTTAGCAGCCTTGCTGCAAAGGTCAAAGCAGATTTTACGCCGCTCCTTTTCCCATAAAGCAGAATTTATGCCTTGACTTTATTTCCTTTTTTTTTTTTTTTCCTACTAAAGATCTGATACCTCGACTTTTCATGTGTCCTTTCTACCTGAAATAGATCGAGTGCAAGATCCATTTTAAGATGATAGGCCCAAATGGATTTTACAAGAACATGGAAAAGGCCCATTTCATTAGTTTTCTGGTTTGGGCAGTAAAGGCCCATTTCATTATAATTAGGCTTCATTCCCAAATGCAAAACAAATGACAAGAAAATTTCGTGAAAAAAATTAACTTAGTTAACAACTCAAATGAGAATTAGTAGTCCATACTGGTGATAAATTGATGAGAGAAAAAAAAAAGTAGGCTAATCATGCTAGTTTAGGCTTGTAATCTCTAAAATTGAATAAATAAATGCAAGGGGTTTCTAATCAAAATAGATAAAAGTTGATAACTTAAGGAAGTAAGTATCAAACAAAGACAACTAGGCATTGGTGAGTAATTAAAATAAGAATTCGTCAATCAATACTAATTGGTATTTCGATCTAATAAAAGTTGATAAGTTACTATGATTTTGGTCTGTCGTTTCATGCAAGAATTATTAAATTCGAAACATTAAATGCAAAAAAAGTAAAACAAACCATTCATAAACCATAAAAAAAAAGAGTTGGCACTTTCATGAAAGTGTTGTTATGTTACCAATGAATTATCCGGACAAAGGTATTGTTATATTTTCTTACCAACAGTTCCTTATACTTACCAATACTTGTTGAAATTTACTAGTGCAGAAAATGTTCGTACTTTAGTTGGGTACCGCATGTACTTTGACCTCGTTTCCGTCAAATCAACATTTGTTCAAATCCGTCATTAATTAATTGGGCACTAAACCAGCTCAAATACCATCCTTAGTCATATTTGACTTATTGTAACCATAGTGTGTACTTCATAACCCCATGCCGACGACGTTACGAAAAATCATTTCATTCGGGTTGCAGAGAGAGAGAGAGTAACATCAATTTTGAAAATGTCGAATGCCACTTTCGTTTGTAGTTTTTGGGAGCATGAGCATCTGCGTTCTCAGCTTCCAATGCTCGGAAAGTTATTTAGAGTGCGTTTGGTTGGACTTTTGTGGAAAGCCTTTGGAAAAATGCAAAGGACTTTAGGTTAAAAAAGTTTTCCAAAATGCAAATTGTGTTTGTTAAATTGTAGTTTGAAAGTCCATCGTGAAATACCTTTATGTAAAATAGTGTTTGGAGAGATTAAATTTACAAAGGACTTTGGTGATTAATAAAAATGATAAAATATAAAATAAAAAGTTAGCCTCGGGCAGATCCCTGGCCTCGAAGATGACCGGCAAGAGCCGCCTGGGGTCGGGCGACC
This sequence comes from Eucalyptus grandis, assembly GCF_016545825.1. Classification (NCBI taxonomy): domain Eukaryota; kingdom Viridiplantae; phylum Streptophyta; class Magnoliopsida; order Myrtales; family Myrtaceae; genus Eucalyptus; species Eucalyptus grandis. Next base: position 52,804,705 of record NC_052612.1, read on the forward strand.
CCTGGCGGCCATTCACAAAGGTCACCCGACCCAGATCTAGGTTCGCCCGAGGTCGCGCGACCTTAGCGGCGACCAGATTTGGGTCACGCCTGAGGTCGCGCGACCTTCGACACCGACGCAACTAGATTGCATGGTCTAGATACTCACCGAAGGTCGCATAACCCATTGGCGACGGTCACCGTGACCATCACTAGCCTCTCGCTAGTCCGTCGCCCACCCTCAGTAGCCTTGCGCAATCCGAACGTCTACCTCAATGAAAAGATGAACAATAGAAACAAGAGCAGAAACAAAGGCAAAGACAATGCTGAAAGCCTAAGGCACCCCAAGGTGCCTTGAGCTTTTAGCCTTCAGAAGGCTGGCTTTCCTTTAATGGGGTTTCCAAAAATTTTCCCAGATACCTAATATTTTGGCCAAAAGACCTTTAAGTATCCAAAGATCCTTGGGAAAACAGTTCCCAAACTCAGCCTTAATCATGTCGATGTCGATGCATATGGTTAATTTAATATCACTATAGGCAAAATGGCCGAAAGCTTTGACGTATGGACAAGAGCAACTTGTGATTTTCCTGAAAAAGAGAGATGCACTTTTCAACGTTGTCAGCGAAATCTTTTCAACGTTGTCAGCAAAATGTTGTTGAAGAACGAAGTCGACCCCTGAAAGCATCCACTTGGATCGTTTTCCCATGAATTTCATGTTGACACATTAATAATATAAAGTTCACCTAGGAAAATTCTTGCTTTGTCGGAAATGAACTGAAAACAACATAATGCGAAACTTGACCAGTTAGGTCTACGCTACTAGTATTACTCTAATTTTTAAGCAAGAACTAGGCTTTGAGTCACATTACTTGGTAGTAAGGTGAACTAGAGTATTTGGCAGAAATCTGTAGCAACAACAAGACTATGATATTCTTAAAAATAAAGAAATCATTGTCTAAAAAGTCTTAAATCTATTATAGGGCGACCAATTTAATCTTAAACTTTTAAATTATGCCGATTCAATCATAAACTTATTGAATGGTTGTCAATTTAGTCTTAAATATTCATACACATTTTTACAATTTGCTAGTATAGTCTTTCCAAAAATCTTGTAATTGTACAAATTTAATCCTAAACCTTTTAATGATTTGCCAATATAGTTTTTCCGGATAATTTTGGCCGGAAATCGCCAAAGGACTATATTGGCAAACTATCAAAGGTTTATGACTAAATTGATAAATTGTTAATATGTTTATGACTAAATTAACACAATTAAAAGGTATATGATTAAATTAACACATATGAAAGGTTTAGGACTTAATTAGCCATCGCATAATTAGTCTATGACTAAATTAATACAATTAAAAAGTTTAGAACTGAATTGGCTGCTGTACAATAGGTTTTATGATTTTTGGACAATTTTTTCCAGAAACCAAGCTACACATGGGATTGATTCATCCTTATTTCTTCATACAATACCATGCCATTTGAAAGTCAGAATATGAGAAACAGACGTTGACAAGGAGATTGCAGAATAAGTTGAAGATAACACAAGATCCAAATAGTCGACATCACAGGGATTTGTCACCGCTATTTCACGCTTAGTTAAGTTGACATCATTTTCCTGGACCACGTGCACTTTCTTTAATCGCAGACGCGAGAGGAAACATTATAAAATTTCGCCTGGCTCGAATTCTCTGGATCTTAGCACTATCGCTTTTTTATTAAACTACAGTCGATTTGGTATGCACAGACAACCAGGGCAAAAGCATGGACTTTACATGCCGTCATCACACTAGGCCTCCATATATGAGGGATATACTAACAGCCCACTTGACCACATAAGATTTGCAAGTTGATGCTATTGAACTGGAACATCACATAGACCATTGAGCACCATCTCTGAAGTCGTCGACCAAGCCTAAAGACATCATTATGTGCATCACGGTTCAATTCGAACGTGTCCCATTGGTGATTATGTGTTCTATTGCGACATTAATTTAATCGATTCTCCTAGATTAACTTTCCATCATTGTTATTGGAAGATTTGGTTTGGTTATGTAGGCAGATTCACAAATTCCTATAAACTACAATCGATTTGGTATGCACAAACAACTAGGGCAAAAAGCATAGACCTTACATGCGGTCATCATGTTTAGAGATGAGCATGGTCTGGGCGGGCGGTTCTCACTTTGGAACCGGGAACCACCCACTAAAGACCGGTTTTGAAAAATTGAAATCGAGACCCATCTGTTGGTTCCATAGATCTATTTGGGAACCGGACCGTTTGTCCGGTCTAGTTTTCAAGTGGATCCATGGAATTGATTCCAACCCCTACAAAGCCTATTCGCTTTTATATTTGAGTTGAGTTATGAGCCATTGATTTTGATTAAGGATTGCAAATAGTTAGCTAAGAATTTAATTTCTTCGAAAGTTATAGTGTGGTCCTCATAAGGTTTCTAACATCGAAAAAATGTGGAGAATTAGGGTGCATTTGGTAACCATTAATGTTCCCGAGAACAATTTATAATAAAAAATTATTATTTTTTATTTTGTTCTCGAGAATAATTTCTAAACATGTTGAGGTGCTTGGTAACTACCCAAAATTTCTATTCCCAGAATAGAATTGCGTTTGGCATCGTCTTCAAAATTTATACTCCAAATCATTTTCGTTTATTTTTTTAATAATTTTATCACTTTTTTTCTTTTCTTTCCCTTATTCTTCTTCAAGCTTTGGCTGATTGCCGGTTGCCAGCCTTGGAAGGCTGGCAATCAGCCAAACAAGGGTCGATGACCTCGCCGGAGCATCATTGGCTCTCGACAAGGCCGCGCCTCGTTGGCTAAGCCATCGCAAGGTTAGCCTCACCTTGGTTGGGCGACACCGACCTCATAGTGGCCTAGCAAGGTCGAGCCCCGCTGACAATTGGGCAAGCTTGGCTAAGCTCGGCCACTGCCCGGCCAGGCGAGGCTCGCCGATGGCTAGGTGGGCCTCGCCCAAGCCTCCCTTGGCCACAGTTGGGCGAGCCTCCAGTGAGCTCGCCGGATCTTACCTTGGCCCGACGAGGTCGCCGGACCTCAGCCAACTAGCTATCGATGACCGGTAGTAGTGGATGGCGGCAGCGGCGGCAATGAAATAAGAAGAGAGAAGGAAGAAGAACAAGAAGAAAATAAGAGAAAAGATTTTTTTAAAAAAAAAAAAAAAAAAGAGGGTTGGCTTGATTCTAAAATTATTTCCGAGAACAAATAATCAATTTTTTTACTTCTTGATTCTACTCCAAATCTATTCATGGGAACAAATTTGTTCCCAAGAACAAAAAATTTACTAAACGGATTTATGTTTCAAATCTACTCTCGAGAACCAAATAATAGAAATTTTCATTATTTGGTCAGTTGCCAAGCATGCCCTTAGATTCCACGTTAAGAGTCCTAACCTCCACAGAAGTTAAAAACTTAATCGTTTGATTCATATTTTTTCAACATCAACCTAATTTAATCATGGAAATAACTAATGAGAGATCTAATTATACTTTTAAATTATGGACATCTCCTATCGGTTCTCTCTTTCATTTACGTATGTTTATTTTGTTTTGATTGAAAAATCAAGTAAATGGGTTATTAGAATGACAAGAAAAAAGTAGGAGATTAATCTTATCACACACTCAAGAGACAAAATTAGTCAATAGTATACAATAACTACAAATATCCATATATGTACATATATATTTGGTCAAAAAACTATAAAATAATTAAATAATGGAGATGAATTTTTTTTTTTAATATATATATACCGATCTAATCTTGATGGGTGGGTGGGCGATTCCATGCCTTGAATTGGAAACCGGATCAATACTCACTGGTTCCGCTAAATTGAAACTAAGGACCAAACTAGCCCCCATGGGAACCCTCAGTTCAGCCCAATTGTAGGTGGTTCAAGTAGTTCTAGGTTATTTTGCACACCTCTAATCATGCTAGGCCTCCATATATGAGATATATACTAACAACCCACTTGACTATATAAGATTTGCAAGTTGATTCTATTGAACTAGACATCACATAGACCATCGAGCATCATTTTTGAAGACGCCGACATGCCTAATGATATCATTATGTGCCTCAGGGTTCAATTCGAACTTGTCCCATTGGTGATTAAGTGTTCGACCCTCTATCGCGACATTAATTTAATCGATTTCTCCTAGATTAACTTTCCATCATTGTTGGTAGAGGATTTGGTTTGGTTATGCAGGCAGATTCACAGATTCCTATAAACTACAATTGATTTGGTATGCACAAACAACCAGGGCAAAAAGCATAGACTTTACATGCGGTCATCACGCTAGGCCTCCATGTATGAGATATATACTAACAACCCACTTGACTATATAAGATTTGCAAGTTGATAGTATTGAACTGGACATCACATAGACCACCGAGCACCATGTTTGAAGATGTTGACCATGCATAATAATATCATTATGTGCCTCATGGTTCAATTCGAATGTGTCCCATTGGTGATTAAGTGTTCGACTCTCTATTGCAACGGATTAATTTAATTGATTTCTCCTATATTAACTTTCCGTCATTCTTATTGGAGGATTTGGTTTGGTGATGCAGGTAGATTCACATTACAAGTTAATAGCATGATGATATATATAGATATAACAACTAGGGCAAAAAGCATAGACTTTACATGCGGTCATCACGCTAGGCCTCCATGTTTGAGATATATACTAACAACCCACTTAACTATATAAGATTTGCAAGTTGATAGTATTGAACTGGACATCACATAGACCATCGAGCACCATGTTTGAAGACATTGACCATGCCTAATGATATCATCGTGTGCCTCATGGTTCAATTTGAACGTGTCCCATTGGTAATTAAGTGTTCGACTCTCTATCACGACGGATTAATTTAATTGATTTCTCCTATGTTAACTTTCCGTCATTGTTATTGGAGGAATTGGTTTGGTAATGCAGGTAGATTCACATTATAAGTTAATAGCATGGTGATATATATGATCAAACGGGCAGATGCTTATATAGTCATATATATGCAAATATGTATCCAAAAAAGAAAAAAAAAGGTCGGTCCTGCACTTAGCAAGTGGACATTACTCTAATTCATAGTGCTGGTCTTTAAACGAAAAGAAGATTTCCTTTTTTCTTTTCTCCTTTTTCTGTTTTCCATTGGAAGAAAAGACATGGAAAATAGTGGCTACCGATCGCTCTAGCAATAAAGACTACAGCAATACCGGTATGTGCATGCTTTTTGATACACAAGAGCTCAGAGCACATAAATGATCAGATCATGTAGATCTCAAACAAGGCCAGCTGACAATTCAACAGCTGAGATCGACTGGGGTCGTGGGCATCGAGCTCGTGGCGTTTGTACAGTCGACTAATGTTCCATGGAGGCTAAACTCACGAGTCCTACAGAAGCACTCGATCACGATTCTAAGTGTGATTCAATTTGTCGATACGGGGACCCTTATAATTTCTATACCGAAACAGAGAAACGATCAATTGGGTGTGTAGGCAAGCCCTAACTCAAGATGGGGACCGACTGACAAGATGATGCAAACGTCACGTAGTGGAGTACTCTCGATTTCAGAAGGTAGTGTTCATTTTTGTTGGTTTTTTTCTTCTGGTTTTTTTTCAATTGGTGCTTTCGAGTGTATCGGCCTAACCCCTCCACTAACAAACAATGCTTCCTTTCGATATCGAGACGAAGATGGAAGAAAAGCTCAAAGCACTTTTGGGCCTTCGGGCATGGAAAGGAAAAAAAAATACCAATATCTGCAAGTTAAATTTGCAGCCATAGAACCATACTTTTCTTGGTCATTTTCTCTAAAAATGCATTTTGCTCGTACTCATTAAATCCCCACTATAAAAATGTCCACTTCAAGCAAAACAGAATGACTGGACGTCTAGAACACCATCGATGTCTCTATTCTCAATCTTATCTATCCATCCACATATCCATCCACTTCAGAAATCACCACAGTGACTTTATGTGCAAGTTGTCGCACGGAGGGGTTCAAGTTTCACTTGTTTCTTTGCTAGGTAGACAAACTATTTATTTTCTCGTGTAATATGTAAATCTTTTGGATAATACCACCAAAAATCCTAAATTGGTAATACACATGTCATATTTTTCACGTAGTAATGCTCAATTTTGAGGTTGCTTTCATGAGAGAAGACATTACACTCTTTTTTTTTATAGGCATGGAAGTCGGTCACAGTTAGTTGATGAAAAAGTGTGAAGGAGGTTTCTATGAGTCCTCGAGAATTAGATCTACGGAAAGGTCCTTGTCATTGGATGACGATGTGCGCAAATCTCACTCATCGATAATAAATCTTTTAAGATCTTGTCATTTACCACACTCTATAGAAGGATTACAACTCAACACACGTGATTGCAACGGAATCATGACAGTAAATCTCAGGGCACCATATAAGCTCCCATGACCTATTTTGAATTTTATAATAACCACATCCTCACTAGTTTTCCTCATATGCGTGTATTCCCACCACACTAGAGGATATTATCATATTACTTTTATATACGATCTTGATACAATTTTTTTTCTTTTATCTTCTTAAAGACTATCAAAATGTGTGAATGATGTGTTCATATATTTTTGTATCATATATTTATAGGATACACTATTCTCACGAGTTACTACATTTATCCAAGTGATCCGTAAATGATGAAGATCTCCCTTTGCTCCATCTGAAATATTAGGACAAACTCCTTACAACTTCATTCTTCATTTCATGGCCTTACGCCATATGGTAGCGAAAATAAGAATACAAACAAAAGGTATCTTAAATATCTTTGCAAGGTGAATAAACATTCCACCCATTTTTTCGAGATGAATTAGAAATTTTCTATCACAACTCGCTGTCAATGCCAAAATAGAAGTGGAGCCTTCCATACATGAAGGAGAGGCATTTTGCCGATATAGTAACCGGATCGTCTTGTAACACGATGAAATACTATTTCCGACCTCGCTACAAGACCAAAAAGGAGTCACTATAATCTATTGGCACTTCTTTATCGAGCTAAAAAAGCGTCCGCAAATGGCAATTTTTTTTTTGGCCATACATCAGGTATGCTGACCCTAACCTTTGTCTATGTAAAACATCAGATTAAATATAGGACAAAGTCTACCTAATAACAAGAGGTTAATTAGTAGTAAGTTCCGTGCACACGCATGCAACTAATGTATCAGCCGACAAATATACCAAAATCCCACGAAAAAAAAACTTGCCCCGTCACCCTCCTAGGCGTGCCTATTAACTTAGATTATCCCATCCTTAAACAACGCATCCTCCACTAAATTTCAGCCTAAAACCCACAAGCAAATCGAAATATATAAAAAAAGGGAGAGAGATAAAAAGAGTTAGGCCTCGCAGGTGGTGTGGTGACATGTACACCACTTCGCAGCCCGTACGGCTCCCCGACGCCGGCTGCCGTGTCGCGCCTCGGGTTCCCACGTGGTCCTCTGCCATTGGTTGACCTCGTGAAGTCAAAGTTCATCGGCGCCAAACGTTGCGCTCTCTCCCGTCGACGGCAGTTAGGCACGACCCTTAGGACACATCGCATGAATTCTTTGGTTAGTTTATTACGTTACTTCCTGGTATAGCATATCCTCGTGGCTCGTGGTTCTCCTTTAATTAAGACGCACCGCGCCATGCATAGTAATGCACTTCCCCCTCATACAACACCAACAAGCTCGTTTGTTTCTCTCTCTCCCTCTCTCTGTCCCCTTCGCATCCGCGATCATTTTCTTCGAAAGTTTTAGTTCGGAGAAGACAATTTCATGAAAACAAAAGATGGGTCGTTTCAAATTGTTCACTTTGTATGTTAGTGTCCTTTTCTTGCTCACTGCCTTTCGCGCTGTTGTTTCTGGAGACCGCGCTGGCGACAGTCAAATCGTGAGCGATAGAGCATCGCTTGTGTCGTTCATGTCAGGCATCGTTTCGGACCCACGAAACGCCTTGCAAAGCTGGAATTCTAGCGACGTCCATGTCTGCAACTGGACAGGAGTTACGTGCAACAGTGCAAGAAGTGCAATAGTAACGCTTGACCTGTCTGGAAGGTCACTAGGAGGCACTATCTCTCCTGCAATTGCTGGTCTCTCTAAGCTAATTATTCTTGATCTGTCCAGGAACTTCTTTGGAGGTCGCATACCGCCCGAGATGGGCTCTCTTGTTGAGCTCCAACAGTTGAGCCTCACATGGAATTTCCTTGAAGGGACAATCCCTTCAGAGCTTGGTTCTCTTCGCAAATTAGTGTACCTCAATTTGGGAATTAACAAGCTTTCAGGTGACATTCCGGAAGAAATTTTCTGTAATGGGTCGTCTGTTTTGGAATACGTGGACCTGTCTGACAATACTCTAACCGGGAAAATACCCTTGAGAGATGAGTGTGAGCTTGGGGCGTTGAAGTATCTTTTGCTGTGGTCCAATAGGCTTGTGGGTCCGGTCCCTCCAGCATTGGCCAACTCTACGAGGCTAATGTGGCTTGACTTAGAGTCGAACATGCTGAGTGGGGAGTTGCCCTCTGGCATTGTCCACAAATTGCCACGCTTGCAGTATCTTTATCTCTCCTACAATAATTTCGTGAGTCACGACGGTAACACCAACCTCGGACCTTTTTTTTCAGCTTTAGCCAATTCATCTAACTTGCAAGAGCTTGAATTGGGAGCCAATAAACTCGGTGGAGAGCTACCTGCTAACATCGGCAATCTTCCTCGTACTCTGCGGCAGTTTCATCTGGCCGAGAATCTCATCCATGGTTCAATCCCTCCACAAATTTCGAACCTTATTAATCTCACTCTATTGAACTTGTCTAGCAATTTCTTGAATGGGACCATTCCAACCGAGCTATGCCGAATGCAAGGGCTGGAAAGAGTGTATTTGTCGAACAATTCGTTATCTGGTGAGATTCCCTCAGCTCTGGGTGATCTTCCTCACCTTGGTCTCTTGGACCTGTCGAGAAACAAGCTATCAGGTTTGATTCCAGATAGTTTTGCCAACATTTCTCAATTAAGAAGGCTCTTCCTATACAAGAACCAGCTCTCCGGAATGATTCCTCCAAGTCTAGCAAAATGCGTGAATTTGGAGATACTAGACCTTTCTCACAACAGACTTTCCGGGACAATTCCTGATGAAGTGGCGGGTATGAGGAGCTTGAAGATATACTTGAATCTGTCTAGTAATTATTTACACGGTGCTCTACCACTGGAGCTGAGTAAAATGGACATGGTCCTGGCAATTGATTTATCGTCAAACAATCTCTCTGGGACCATACCATCGCAACTCGGAAGCTGCATTGCACTCGAGTTCCTCAATCTTTCTGGCAACATGTTGGAAGGTCCCCTTCCTTTTCAATAGGGCAGTTGCCTTATCTTCGAGCACTCGACGTATCTTCCAACCATTTGATTGGAGCGATTCCGCAATCTCTCCAGGCATCTCCAACTCTAAAGCAGCTCAACTTCTCTTTCAACGGTTTCTCTGGAAATGTATCGGATGACGGTGCATTTGCTGCCCTGACGGAGGATTCTTTCCTGGGAAACAGTGGCCTCTGTGGATCAATCAAGGGCATGAAAGCTTGTAAGAAGAGGCGACACTATCACTTGATTATTGTGCCAATTCTCCTTTCATTGGTTGTCACTCCCATATTCTGCGTATTTGGATACCCTCTCACACTCAGGTCCAAAATCAGACAGAAGCTCGCAAGTTTTAGTAAGAGTGACATGGTAGTTGAAGAAAAGCAAGAAAGCAAAGAGCACAGGTACCCAAAAATTTCGTATCGGCAACTCATGGAGGCCACTGGTGGATTCAACCCTTCCAGCCTGATTGGTTCGGGCCAGTTCGGGCATGTTTATAAAGGGGTTCTCCAAGATAACACAAGAATCGCCGTGAAGGTTTTGGATTCGAAGACTGCTGGAGAAATCCCAGGAGCTTCAAAAGAGAGTGCCAAATACTAAAGAGGACCAGGCACAGGAATCTGATTAGGATCATAACCATATGCAGTAGGCCGGATTTTAAGGCTCTGGTTCTTCCGTTGATGTCAAATGGGAGCCTGGAGAGGCATCTGTACCCAAGCCACAAGCTGGACCAAGGGCTGGATTTGGTTCAGTTGGTCAGCATTTGTAGCGATGTGGCCGAGGCTGTTGCATATCTACACCATTACTCTCCTGTTAGAGTTGTTCACTGTGATCTAAAACCGAGCAACATACTTCTGGATGACGATATGACAGCTTTGGTCACTGATTTTGGGATATCAAGATTGGTAAAAGGAGATGACCAAGACGTTCCGCCATATGATTTGGCATCATTCTGCTCGACAGATGGATTATTATGCGGTTCAGTCGGCTATATTGCTCCTGGTATGTTGCAGTTGCAGTCTCATTAAATTGAATTGCCACTAATCATTGTGCACACTTTAATGTCAACTGAATTGTGGTCACTCCATGTTTGCACAAGTTTTAGGTCGCTCATGAGTTAGGAAATTTGTATCTGCATATAAATCATAAATCATTACACTTCCACTAGTTCTTCGACACGAAGCTATTTTTCTCTATGATCATATGTCAAAAACCTGACTATTTGACCTCCTCTAGTAGTAAAAGCCTAACCTTCCAACACGACTGTTCTGAGAAAATGCAGAGTACGGGATGGGGAAAAGGGCTTCAACTCAAGGAGATGTCTACAGTTTTGGGGTTCTTCTGCTAGAGATCGTGACGGGAGTACGCCCGACAGATGTCCTATTTGATGAATGTTCAAGCTTGCATGAATGGGTCAAAAGTCACTATCCCCACAATCTCGATCCCATTGTGCAACCAGCGCTATCCCGGTGCAGCACGTCGTCAATGTCCGAGTACTTGAGGAAGGCATGTTGCGAGGTGATAGTGGAGCTAATTGAGCTCGGTCTCATGTGCACACAGTATGCTCCTTCAACAAGGCCTAGCATGATGGATATGGCTCATGAAATGAGCACACTGAAGCAGTATCTCTCTGATTCTTCCTCACAAGAGATGGAAGCAACTTCTTCTAAACGCTGAGATTTTACAGACAAAAGTTTCGAAAGTTTGTTGTGTAATAATTGCATCAGCTTACTCCATTGTTTCTTGACAAAGATGCTCCAATGGCTCAACCAAGTTTTTCTAACGCATTTGTTCACCCCCTACCGCAATTTTCTTGGTGAGGGGAACTTCATGTTGGTCAGATATGTCAAAGGAGAACCAATTTTCAATGTCAACTAGCACACCCTTAGATTATTTTATTTTTCCAGAACCATTCATCTATCTGGATTGTGAACATGATTCAGACGTCAACTATTCGATGAGCAGTCACAGTTTGATTTTCTGTCTAAAGATTAATTGATATTTTTGGTGAACAACATTAGTACGACCTCCACAACTGTAATTGCACTCAATCCCTCTTTTGGCCTACCACTAATGAGGCATTTTCTATTACAAGTAGCAAGTGGAGCTATCGACAAATCGTCCAATTCCTGAAAAGTCCAGGTTTAAGTGCTTCGATATGATTACCTCAACCATCAGGAAGCATGCTAATGTACGTCTCAGTCATGGTGAAAAGCCATTCTAAAATGTGAAATCATCTGGAAGCCTTCTTCCATATTTTCCAATTAAAATGATTAAGCACGCATCATGATTTTCAAAGGAAGCTATTAATTGCTCCATCCAAATAATTCGTATAAAACCACACATCAAAAGCAAATTACAGCTAATAAGGGATAAGTCACAGTGAAAGCACTCGAAATACATGATGAATCTTGGATGGTATGTATGCTCTTCAATAGAATTCGATCAGCATGCCTACCCATGGCTTTTGGAGAATACTTTGTGAAGTTTCTTTGTCATGTTTATGTAGTTATCCTCTCAGTCAGTACAACTTCCAAATTCTTCGCCCCAAATTGGAAAAGTTCCTTCTTGACATTGTGATCTGTTCCGGTTCACTGAGTTGGAAGATAGAGTTGGGGTGGGATCTATGATATGATAATAAAGTATGACCCGGCTGATGTTCTACGGAGCATCAGTTCAATTCAAACAGTAGCTTTCAGAACCATTATGCTACAGCAGGCCGTATGCTGTAACAGGAATTTTAAGGCGCAATGTATTCACAAGATCTTAGCTTTACCAACCTCAGAACTTGGGGTCTGATTATATAGATACTTAAAGGTTTCAGAGAAGATGCTTTTGTCACTCCCATGATCAAATAGATGCTTTCAAAACATTATCAGCAAAAAGACCATGTTTCCCCTAGCTAAATTCTACAGCCGAAATTTTGCCACAGCCAGGATCATCTGCGGATCATTTTGGATCATGCTTATAGGGACAGTGAAGTACACATGGCTTCCAGACACCAGTTCTGAGGGTCGTGCTAAAGACTCTTTGTCACGTTGTCCACTCTAGGAGCCGAAAGTTAAAGTGAGTAGGATTAGTGATTGCTTTCAAATTTGCAACTGCAGGATCATTTTCATCACTTAACACCCACCTACATGGTCCCTCCTCAATAAATCCTACCGGCCAGAGATCCTGGTGAGAGAGCTTTAAAGCAAATTCCTAGCTTTCCTTGCGTGAAGATATGGAACACTATTCCTCGCTGCTAATTCCTTGAAAGCGCGGCAATGTTTTTAACAGGTAACATTTTTGGAAGTTACCAACAGTCTTAAGGATGCAACCTTAATTATCCAATCATTAACGCATCGATAAGTTACCGAAAGGTTTGTAGAAGTGCCATAAGTTATTTGCTTGTTTTAAATTATCGACCATCTCTATAAGTTACCAATACTTGCGTAATTTATCATTGTCCACGTATTAGAGAAACTAACTTTTAAAGAAAATTACCAACTCCGTGATTGCTTCAAAATTACCAATTGTGTTAAGAATTTATCAATATTTATTTGTTACAGAGCTAAGGGAAATACCAAAAAAGTTTTAAACCTATTACATTGGTACCAATTCAGTTATAAACTTTTAATTAGACCAATTTAGTTATAAACTTTTTTCAATTGGTACAAATTCAGTTCATTCAACTATCTAGGGTGGAAATTGCTGATGTAGACGTCAACCATCGGCACGGTAGCCGTAAACATTTTAATATTTAGATTTTTTTATTTTCCTATTTCTTATTTTTCCTATTTTTTTTTTTAATTCTATTCTTTCTTGTTTGCATTGTGGCCTATCCCAACCATGGCCGATGACCAGCCACAACCGAAGGCCAATGAGGGCATCGTGGTCCTCACTGGCCACATGCAATAGTCACCCTTGCCGAATCTAGTGAGGGCACGACCCTTGTGGCTTGGGCGAGGGCGGCCTTTTCTGACCATGGCCAATACCGGCTATAGGGCAAAGGAGAAAGAATAAAAACAAAAAAATAAGAAAAATAAGAAAAAAGGAAAAAAGAAAAAAAAATCTAAAAATGTCAACGTTAGCGTTAGCCGTGCCACAAAAGACTGCCGGCGTCCATGTCAGCGATTTCTAGTCTAAATTGGCAATATGAACTGAATTTGTGCAAATATGAAAATGTTTAAAAATCAATTAATCAAATTAAAAGGTTTATGACTAAATTTATACAAATGCAATAAGTTTATGACTTTCTTGGTACTTTACCTACAGAATTACCATAGTACTAAAGTTACCAACTCTTACAACAAACTACTTATACTGGGTTGAGTAATTAATCAACTCTTTTAATTTAACATCTAAAATTCTAACTTTACTTCCTCTTATTTGATCGAGTACAAGGGTCTATTTGAATGTTTCAAAAAATTTATCTATTTTGAAAATTTGCAGATGTGTGTTGAGTCAAAAGAGTAACCGGAATACCAGATCAAACACAGCTGACATGGGAGAGAGTGCTTCATCGCCCGTCACCATCAAGAGATATATTTGGAGACGGATTAGATTCCCCTTCCCATGAGGAAATTACTAATTGGTGGAATACTAGGCAATCCGAAACTTTTTTGACTGATATTCAAGAAAAGAGTATTCTAGAAAAATTCATCAAATTATTTATGGATTTTATATGTATGTTAAAGTTATCGGCTCTTACTGAGAAACCTACTTGAGTCCTCTTGCCAATGTTTATTTGACTGTAACTTTAACACATTGGAAATCTCTCTGAACAAATGTAGGTATGTTATTGGAATAGTTAGTACTTTTTGAACAATCGAATAAAAGTTAATACTTTCATTTAGAAATCGATAACTTAACCACCGCATTTAAATGTTGGTATTTGACTGGAATGTAATGGATAATTTCGGACAAAAATTGATAATTTTATAGAAGAGCAGTAATTTTAACATGTTAGAGAACTCTCCAATTTTTTTTGGGTCAAAGATTTCTCCAAATTAATTTGGTATATATTGAAACAATTGGTACTTCTTAAAAAAATCAAATAAATATTAGTAACTAACTAAATAAAAGTTGATAACTTCTTAAAAGAATCATCAACATTTTTTTATTTTTTAATTGTAAGTTGCCATTGAAGTTAGTGAATAATAGTAAAAGTGGGTAGTTTTAAAAAAAATCAGATTAAATTTAGTAACTAACTCAATTAGCGATTAGCAGTTTCATGAAAGAGTCGGTAAATTGAGCTCTACAAGTAAATGTCACTAAATTAGTGGAGTAGTTGCTAACTTTGAAATTAGTTATAAATTTTGTGTTAGAGTTGATAACTTTAACAAATCAATGTTTGTAAATTATAAGAAGGGTTGGTTATTTGAAAAAAAAAATTATAGACTCTACTAATCAAATAGTAGTTGATAATTTGCGTAGAAGAGTTGGTGACTCGAATTAGTCACTAAGCCGTGCAAACAAACGTAGTAAGATATTGGAACGGTTGGTGATTTCGAAACAATCGAGCAAAGCCTATTATAATCACTTTGTTTTTCCGAATTGGATTGGCGAAGAAAGGTAGAAAAGGAAAGTCTACGTTCACTTTAATTCCTTTCTGATTCGGTCGCTTTGCTTTGACCAACTCCAAGTTTGGACTTCTTTCTGGCGGTGGATATAGGTCTTCATTGTTCGGAAGCAGGAGGTGATCAAGCGACATATTGGTTTTGGATTGAATATTTCGTGATTTACATCCTACGGTCATACATCTTCTTATGAATTATATTTAGGCATGTGTTCGAGCAATTAAATCTTGTGATAAAATTTGTGAATTATTTTGTGAGAAATTATGATGCTAAACACCGCAGGAGTTATTAGTGTAATTTGAGACCGGGAAACATTGAAAGTTTTATAGTAACTCGAGTGTGGTTATAATCTTCTTTGTAACACTGGATCTATGGATGAATTCTATATTGGTTCTCCCGGTGGATGTAAGTCACATTGACCAAATCACACAAATTTTTGTTGATTTACTTTCTTGTTGTATTTATTTTATTGCTTAGTCGCTTGTTTCCACAACTAGAGCCATGCTAAGTTGAATTGAAGTAAATTGATGTCAATTGAAGAACAAAAACTGAGAATTGACATATTTGATAGGAAGGATTTGAATTATGAAAGATGCAAATTGAAAATATCTATACTAGAAGAATTTGCACATAATCCTATCTTGGAAGAAGCTGAAGTTGATGAAGCAAAGTTGCAACCGTACAAAGCGGTGTCAACACGACGACGACAAGTACTATATGTGGGATTTTTCTAACTATTTTAATGCCCAAAACGCCCTCAAGAACCTCCTCTCTTTTTTTTTTTTTTGTTGGAGATGCGTTGTTATGAGGTCTTTCGTGGCCGGTTATGATATGTACTTTCTCTCTCTTCTTTCATTCCACCTTTATCTTCACCCGTCGTTCTTTGTTTCCTTTCTCAGTATCTTCTAGGATTTTTAAAATTCCAGATTTGGATTTTCCTCTCCTAGGCATATTAATTTTTAACTCATTTATTGTGCCGATTACGCCACTCCATCGTCCTCCCCTTCCTCCTCTCCCTCTCTCTCTCTCTCTCACCAAAAAAGCCATTTATTTTTCTCTCATTTATGTGTGAATCATTTATATATAAAAATATACAGTTAATATATAACGTTTCCTAACTTATCGGAATTCTCTACTTTTAAAGAAATTAAATGTCGGCATGTCATATCGTGTCATGTCGCATGCCAATGTTGATTTTACATAAATAGTTACAATTGTTTGTCTAGGACCCAAACTTACTATACAAGTATATTACTAATGAGACATTAGTATAACCTCCACAACTGTAATTGCACTCAATCCCTATTTTAGTCTACCACTAATGAGACATTTTCTATTATAAGTAGCAAGTGGAGATATCTGCAAATCGTCCAATTGCTGAAAAGTCCAGGTTAAGTGCTTCAATATGATCACCTCAACCATCAGGAAGCATGCTAATTTGCGTCGAAAAGCCATTCTAAAAGGTGAAATCATCTGGAAGCCTTCTTCCATCTTTTCCAATTTGAAATGATTAAGCACGCATCACGATTTTCAGAGGTTGCTATTACTTGCTCCATCCAAATAATTCATATACAACGACACATCAGAAGCTAATTACAGCTAATAAGGGATAATTCACGGTGAAAGCACCGGATATACTTTTTGAAGTTTCTTTGTAATCAAACCTGTGGGTGGGCATATTGATGAATCTTGAATTGAAAGTATGTTCTTCAATAGAATTCGATCAACATGCCTACCCACGGGTCTTGGAGAATACTTTGTGAAGTTCTCGGTCAGTACAACTTCCAAATTCTTCGGCCCGAATTGGAAAAGTTCATTCTTGACATCGTGATCTGCTGATGTTCTGCGAAGCATCAGTTCAATTTAAACAGTAGCTTTCAGAACCATTATGCTACAGCAGGCCATATGCAGTAACATGAATTTTAAGGCACAATGTATTCACAAGATCTTAGCTTCACCAACTTCAGAATTTGGGTCTGATTATATAGATACTTAAAGGGGCAGAGAAGATGCTTTTTCACTCCCAGGATCAAATAGATCCTTTCGAAACATTATAAGCAAAAATACCATGTTTCCCCAGCTAGATTTTGCAGCCGAAATTCTGCCACAGCCAGGATCATCTGCGGATCATTTTGGATCATGCTTGGAGGGACAGTGAATTACACAAGGCTTCCAGACACCAGTTCTGTGGATCGTGCTAAAGACCCTTTGTCACATTCTCCACTCTAGAAGCCGAAAGTTAAAATAAGTAGGATTAGTGATTGCTTTCAAATTTGAAAACTGCAGGATCATTTTCATCACTTAACAGCCGCCCACGGGGTCCCTCCTGAGTAAACCGACCGGCCAGAAATCCTGGTAAGAGCTTTAAAGCAAATTCCTAGCTTTCCTTGCGTGAAGATATGGAACACTATTCCTCGCTGGTAATTCCTCGAAAGCCCCGCACGTATTTAGCCGGCAACGTGTTAGTCATTTACCATCAGTCGTAGCAATGCACCCGTAATTATCCAATCTCTAACGTGTTACTAAGTTACCGAAAGGCTTGCGGAAGTGCCATAAGTTATTCGATTGTTTTATATTACCGACCATCTCTATAAATTGTATCACATTGACCAAATCACATAAATCTAGTGTTCGATTTACTTTCTTGTTATGTTTATTTTATTGTTCAATCGTTCATTTCTACAATGAGAGTCAAGCTTAACTAAGTTGAAGCGAATCAATATTGATAGAAGAAGAAAAAGTGAGAATCGACCAATTTAATAGAAAGGATTTTCAATTATGGAATATGCATATTGAGAATTATCTGTACCAAAGGAATTTTCACATACCCCTAACTAGGAAGAAGCCGGAGTTGATGAAGCAAGCTAACTCTGAATTGCTAGATAGACAAGCGTTGGTGTTATTCAACTAATGTTGGCTCGCAAATTTATGTTTAACATCGAGATAAAAAGACCATTGGTTGATGAAATCTCTACAAACAAAAAAGTCTATTTAATGAGACATGTGTTGAACTTAAAAATGGATGAAGGTACATCACTTATTGAGCATATCAATGAAGTCAATGTGGTCGATAATCAGTTGAGTTCAATTGAGATAAACTTTAAGTTGAAGAACGACAAAAGGTTAGGGAATTAGAGTTGAGTCTATTAATGATATTGCCGCAATGATTAATAATACTTCAAATGATATTGATTATGTGTTGTATATCACTAATAATTCATCAATTAATGGATGTATTATGGATTCTAGTTGTTTGATTCATGCTACACCGAATAAGAATTGGTCTACTAATTAATATATGGATAGTAGTAAAGTGCAATTGGAGAACAATGTTGAGTACAATGTTGTGGGTGTTGGTGATATACGAATCAAAATGCATGATAGTGTTGTAATGACATTGACTAGAGTAAGCCACGTTTCAAAAAGAAGAATTTAATTTACTTGAGTGCCCTAACTTCATCTAGGTGTCAATATTGTTCAAAATGTGGAGTTTTGAAAGTTGTTTGAGATGCCTTGGTGATAATGATGAATGAAGCATAGTGGCCTTTATAAGCTTTGCGTGAGACAATGACGAATTTCTCCATGGAGATATCGGATGCATCTCATGGTATATATGTTTGGGGTACATTGGCGAGAGAAGTTTGAAGGTTCTAAGTAAAAAGAATCAAATTGTGTGGTTACATATATGAGAAACTGAATTTATATAGGTGTTGTGACTTAGGCAAACATTAAAAATTACGATTTAGTGAATGTCAAAGAGACCTCAAAGATTGCAGAATCAATTCACTTAGATGTTCGCAAGTTGTCACCAATTCCTTCAAGAAATTGATAAATAGAACATTACTAGATAAGGCTCACAAAATGCTCTCTAGTGCTAGTATCGTTAAGAAATTCCTGTCGATAATGTTTAGAATGGCTAGCCACCTGGTGAATAGATTTCCATCAACTACAATTGGGTGTCTGACTCTCGGAGAAGTATGGTCAAGTAATAATGCTAATTATTTTGTTCTCAAAATATTTACTCAGTCGTGTTATATTTGAGTAAATGACTGGAATCTCGATCTATGGGCAAGAAAGTGCTAAGTGGGGCTATCAATTGTAGTGCTCGAAATTAAATTAATTCCTTGTCAACAGAGAAGTTATATATGACGAGTCTCTAATACTTCAAGTAAGAGTAATTATAGCAGCGTTTATATAGATATGGATGATGTTTAGCTTGAAGCAAAGTTACAGTAAGAAACTCTTGAGGTAATGGATACTAATACGGTAATCGATATAAATAGCACTTGTAATAAGGCCAAGCCTGTAAGGCAATAGTTGTTGTGGCTGTTGAATTTGATAAGGTGCATGTTTGATTTCTTGATATATATAGATGCAACAATGGTTTTATTTTATATGTGACAAAAGAGGTTGTATCGGAAAATCTTTATGGAGTAGTTAAAGGTATTTATAAAGTTGGCATTTTGGTGTGATCCACGGTTATGGCGAAGTTCAAGCAAGGCTTGGACTTGAAAAATGTATGTGACGATTGAGCTCATGAGGGATTGTGGGAGAGTAGCAGCAAAATCTAGATTTCGACAAAGCGAATGTGACTTAGCTCAAAGCTCGGGTCAATGTAGAAATTGTTAGAAATATATCTCGTGCTTACCCTTGAAAAGGAAACTTTCCTAATTTGAAGAGGTATGCATGAGTGGTAACCTTGTTTGAATATGTTTTCTATTTTGGATCCAACTCTTGTCTATATATAAGAAGTGTTTTTACCATGATTAACATCAAAGAGGCTGCTTCTTTCATGAATCACACCTTGAAGCAATTGAAGAGTGTTGAAGTTAATAAATGTTGTATTAAGATTTGTAGATTATTTCGTGAGGAATTATGGGGTAAAACACTATTGGTATAATAAAAGGCTGGAAAAGTGTTATATTGCTTGATCTAGAGTGGAATTATGTGCTCCTCCTCCATGGATATAGGTCACTCCAACC
This sequence comes from Eucalyptus grandis, assembly GCF_016545825.1. Classification (NCBI taxonomy): domain Eukaryota; kingdom Viridiplantae; phylum Streptophyta; class Magnoliopsida; order Myrtales; family Myrtaceae; genus Eucalyptus; species Eucalyptus grandis. The sequence goes on from NC_052612.1 coordinate 52,824,626, forward strand.
AAACCATATAAATCTAGTGTTTGATTTATTTTCTAATTCTAGTTATATTATTGTTCAATCAATTGTTTCCGCAGCAATAATAGTATATTATTGGAACAGTCAATAATTTCCAACAATCAAATAAATATTGATAAAATGAGTCAAGTAGGAGTTGATAATTTTTTTACGAGTTAAGCTATGTGATTAAATATTAATAAATTACCGAAATGGTTGTTGAATAAGAACAATCCATTGATTGTTGTTACTTTGGTAAAAGTATCATAATTTACCAACTCATTATAGACTAAATAGGTTGTCAATCATAATTTTATCACCGACATATTTTGATAGTTATCGACGCTTTTCACGTTAACTAACACCAAACAGGGTTTGGATTTTTACCCTACGGAACAACAAAATCGTCCTGGCGATAACATTTCAGGGTAGAGTCATGTTATTCTCATTAATCTACAATTGATATCATCTACTCCGCGTGGAGCCCTAAAGATAAAGTCGAGGCAAACTCAGCATGGTGCTTCGGATCGGCAGCCTGCGTAAGTGGAAAAGGCCCACCCAATGATTCGATGCTACGCACATATGAGAAGGAGGATGATCAAAACTAGTAACATATCTCACCAGATGGTGTGTTTTACATAAGTAACAATATCGATCGTCAATGAATGAAAATATGCTGTTTGTATAATTTCTTAACCACCGATATTAACCAAATTTGTTGATTTGAGTTTAAACTAGGAAGAACGTTCTTATTAGTTAATGAGGATTCTGATTAATGGTTAATATCACGAAAAATTCCAAACTGGTATATTTGTGATAAATTTACTCCAAACTAATTTTTTAATCACCAAAAACCTCAAACTGATACGTTTTTGATAAATTTACCATAAATCGGTACATTTGTAATAAATTAACCTATATTAATTTCCATTAAATTTTATCGTCAAATTGTTAAGTTGAATAACACGTGATAATGGACTCATGTATCGATTTGGGATTTTACTCTCCGTTGTTATAGTTGTACTAGTTTTGCGATTTTTTGTGATATTAATCCAATTTTACGGATAGTATATTTGTCACAAAATGTACCAATTTGAGGTTTTTGGCAATTAAAAAATTAATTTTGAGTAAATTTTACTAGTTCCGGATTTTTTTTATTATCAAATGGGGAAATAAGAGTATAATTTTGAGGTTTTTCATGATTAAAAAATTAATTTTTGATAAATTTGTCACAAATATGTCAATAGTTTTTATTTTTCCTTTTGATTAATGACATCATTGTTCCTTAGGTATACCCATAAAAGATGGGGAAACTAATTTGAGTTAATATCACAAAAATCCCGACCACATGTGACAAATTTATTATAAACTAATTTTTTTACTATCAAAAACTTAAAAATGATACATTTGTGACGAATTTACCTTCCATTAGTTTTCATTAAATTTTATTAATATCACGAAAAACACAAATTGGTTATACCTATGACAAACAAAGGCTAACACCCTAAATTAGTACACTCATCGATTGCCACATGTCATCTAATTCGGCAATTTAATAATAAAATTTCATGAAAACTAACATATGATAAATTTGTTATAGATATACTCAATTAATTTTTCAATCTCTCCCTTTAAGGTAGAGGTGGCAAAATGGGTCATTTATTTTTTGAAGAAACTAGTTAAATGGGTTTAACAATTAAATACTTAATATAGGTGAGTCTTAAATGGGTCGTAAATGGGTTGGATTTAGTATCCATTTTCAACTAAAATCTCACAACCTCTCTCTTCCCTCTTTAACTTTACACGGATTTTTTTTTATTTATAAAAATTGAAATTATAATTATTTTTAATTTTAATTTTCTTTTCTTTTTCCTTTTTTCTTTCTTTTTTTTTTTTTCTTTCTTCTTCCTCCTTTTAGTGGCCGGCATGGCGATGGCTGGCGACCAGCCAGGCTAGCCTCGAGCCTTGCCGGATCCGGCGAGGGGGCGAGCTCGAGCCTCGTCGATCTAGTGAGCGAGGCCTCACAAACGTTCGGCGAGGCTCAAGCCTTTGCGGGCGTTCGGCGAGGCTCGAGCCTCGCCAATCTGGCTAGCCTCGAGCCTTGCCGATCTAGTGAGCCTTGAGCTCACCAGCATCGGTGAGTCAAGTGAGCTCGAGGCTTGCCTGTAGCCGATCGCCGGTTGTCATCATGGCTGGCGGCGGCCAAAGAAGAAGAAGAGCAAAAATATAACCCAAAACTGCTTTATGTGAAATCTCGTGTAAAACAACTAGAGGGAACTCTCTTAGCAAAGAAAAAGATACAAGGAAAATCAGGAATGTGAGGAACATGAGTAAATTTATTATAAATGTATTAATTTGAAGTTTTTCTCCATTTTGACCCAACTAATTTTCCTTATCTGTTCCTCAGAGGAAGAAAACAGAAACGGCTGAGATCAAATGCGGTTGCAATCTGTGGTCGCAAACCTGCAAGGACCGTTGAAAGACGACCCGCCCTTCATCATCGGATTTCACCTCGTTCCTGCTTCTTCTCCGACAAGTTCATCGGACCCTTCAACTCCATCCTCGAATTTCGCAGTCCTTGGTTTCCATGGGTGAGAATTGAGTCAAAGGTGGTCGTCTCGGTGGCTGCCTCGAACCATGGCCTCGCTGAAGCTGTCCGTCTCCGTCGACGCTCGGGATTCGAGGAGGGTCGGTTTCTCCGTGAACCCAGTTCCATCATCCGACCGTGCCGCCGCCTCCGTTTTAGCCATCGCTGGTTCTGTACATGTAAGTGGAGCCTCAGCAATCAGTCCTTTCAGTAGGTTCAGGCACTGTAAGGTCTCTCGTGTTGATGCTGAACCGTCGCATTGTCCTGCTCCCAAGTTGGAAATTGATGGCGTCGAGCCTCCGGAAGGAAATTCTGTCGGCGAGACATTGTTTATGCAAAACCCACTTGCTGGATGTGAGAAAAATCCGAACTTTGACGGTCCAAAGATAGGAAACAGGCGAGATAGGAAGTGGAAATCCAGTTTCCGGAGGTCTGGCGGTGGGAAAAAAGATGTGGGTTTTGTGCAGGATTATAGTAGATTAGATGTGAATGACATTGCGTCTGATTTAAGCGTGGAAGAGTGTAATGGGATCTTGAGAGAGCTCGAGAAATGCAGTGATAGCAAGACTCTAGAGTTTTTCGAGTGGATGAGAAGTAATGGGAAATTGGAACGAAATATCGGCGCTTATAATTTGGTCCTCAGGGTGTTTGGTAGGAGAGAAGATTGGGATGCGGCAGAGAAATTGATTAGCCAGCTGAGTGTAGATCCTGAGTGTGGCTTAAATTATCAGGTCTTTAACACTTTAATTTTTGCGTGTTACAAAGCGGGGAGAGTTGAAATGGGGGGGAAGTGGTTCAGGATGATGTTGGGATATGGAGTTCAGCCTAACATTGCAACATTTGGAATGCTCATGAGTCTTTACCAGAAGGGTTGGAAGGTTGAGGAGGCGGAATTTGCATTTAGCCAGATGAGAGATTGTGGAATCAAATGTCAATCAGCATATGCTGCAATGATCACGATCTATACACGTTTGAGGTTGTATGAGAAAGCTGAGGAAATAATTGACTTATTGAGAGATGACGATGTGATTCTGAAGGTGGAAAATTGGTTGGCAATACTTAATGCATATTGCCAGCAAGGTAAGCTAGAGGAAGCTGAGAAGACATTGGTTTCCATGCAAGAAGCCGGATTGCCACCGAATATCGTTGCCTACAACACTTTGATAACTGGATATGGAAAAGTGTCCAATATGGATGCTGCACAAAGAATTTTTCAGAGGCTACAGGATATTGGAATAGCGCCTGATGAGACAACTTATAGGTCCATGATTGAAGGATGGGGGCGAGCAAACAATTATCAAGAGGGAGCCTGGTACTGCAAAGAACTCAAGAGGTTAGGGCTGAAGCCTAATTCATCCAATTTGTACACACTGATAAATTTGCAGGCAAAATATGGGGATGAAGATGGTGCCACCAAAACTCTAAATGATATGGCAGAGATGGGTTGCCAATATTCGTCAATCTTGGGTATTCTTTTGCAAGCATATGAAAGGGCTGGAAGAATTGATAAAGTGCCTCTCCTTGTAAAAGATTCCTTTTATCAACATGTTTTGGTCAACCAGACCTCATGCTCCACTTTGGTCATGGCTTATGTGAAAAATGGATTGGTGGACAGTGCCATAAAGGTGATGCAGGATAAACGGTGGACAGATGCAGCTTTTGAAGAATATCTGTACCATCTCTTGATCTGCTCGTGTAAAGAGTTGGGCCATTTTGAAAATGCAATCAAAATATACACGAGTATGCCTAAAACTGAATGCAGAGAGAACATGCATATCTTATGCACGATGATTGATACGTACAGTTGCTCAGGCCAATTTACAGAAGCTGAGGAACTGTATATGAAGCTAAAATCTTCTGGAGTTCGGTTAGATGCGATTGCTTTCAGCATTGTTGTGAGAATGTATGTTAAAGCTGGATCCCTAAAAGAGGCTTTGCTGTTCTTGAGATGATGGAGAAACAGAAAAATCTCATGCCTGATGTTTTTCTGTTTCGAGACATGTTCCGCATTTACCAGCGCTGTGGTATGCAGGAAAAATTAGAAAAGCTCTACTATAAATTTTTGAGGAGCGGCATCAGTTGGGATCAGGAAATGTATAATTGTGTTATAAACTGTTGTTCTCGTGCTCTGCCTGTTGATGAGCTCTCCCGGGTTTTTGAGGAGATGCTTCAGTGTGGATTTTCTCCTAATACAATTACCTTCAATGTCATGCTTGATGTTTATGGAAAAGCTAAGCTTTTCAAAAAGATGAGGAAGTTGTTTTTGATGGCTAGAAAGCAAGGGCTGGCTGATACTATTACGTACAACACCATCATAGCATTGTATGGGCAAAACAGGGACTTCACAAACATGTCATCAGCTATTCAAGAAATGCAGTTTGATGGCTTTTCAGTTTCTCTCGAAGTGTACAATTGCATGCTGGATGCTTATGGGAAAGAAGGCCAAATGGAGAGTTTTAGAAAAGTCTTGCAGAGACTGAAGGATTCAGCTCGTTCTCCTGATTGCTACACATACAATATCATGATGAACATTTACGGAGAGCGCGGATGGATTGATGAAGTTGCTGACATATTGAAAGAACTTAAAGATTGTCGTCTAGGACCTGACTTGTGCAGCTATAACACACTGATAAAGGCATATGGAATTGCAGGAATGGTTGAGGAAGCTGTGGCCTTGATAAAGGAAATGAGGGAGAAAGCGATAGAGCCTGACAAGGTCACCTACATAAATTTGATCAATGCACTACGGAAGAATGACAAGTTTTTGGAGGCTGTTAGATGGTCCCTGTGGATGAAGCAGATGGGTTTAGGATGAACTTTTGTTGTCACTCAGATGGCTTTTGGCCTCTTTAACATCCACTGCAGAGAAGTCGATTTAAATGAGGAATCAATTTCCGAACCATGAATATGCATGGTGGCATTCTCCGGGAAATGGCTGTTCAGAGACTGCGCTGAAAGCTCAAGGACACCCCCAATCCGTTCTATGGCATATTGGTATAGTTTAATCAATTCTCCCTGTATATCGATATTAATCAGCTATTCTTTGCAATGTATAGCCGGCAAACGTTTAGATAATGACCTTTTACAGTCAAGCTTTTTGCCGATGCAGCAATCATGTAGTGGTGAATTACAGCATCCTGGCTTATGTGGAATTGGCTTCCACCTTATGAAAGAGAAGGGTGAGTGACCATGAGGGATCTCTCAGGTGTGGACCAAAAAATGAGCTTTGTAAATGATCGGCCTTGTCAATGATCGTTATCTCATCATGTCTTATTGCAGAACTCTTGGGTTCAATGACCTTTTATTCAGACCTCAAGATCATTGCCGACGGCCATATTATGTTTAATGATACCAAAATTTTGCTTCTCTGGTTTTGATTTTCACCTTTGAAAAAAAAATTCCAAAAATTATCCATATCAGCATATAAATGGTTGACTCCATATTAGTTGTTTCTGACCAAAATTAGCCAGTTGGAGCACATTGGTAAATTGTCAAAAGGTGTAAAATTAAATTAGCCAAATTCAAAGATTTAAGGACTAAATTGACATAAGTGTAATAAATTTAGAATTTTCTTACTAATTTCTCCACTTAAGTATAAGACAATAGGACTCATATGATGTAAAATGCTATCCTCCAGATTTAGTATATTTGTTCAACCTATGAATTGATAGTTTTTCTTGCTCGTCGCAGTTTCGTCAATCACACACAAGTTTGGTCACCTTGCCGGTAACATTCCTTAAACATCCATATGTAATGTTACTATACAACACCAATTTTATAGATAACCGATTTCCCTTTTGCAAACTAGTCCGACTGCCACCGCCTTTTCTCCTTTTATCCAACTGTGCAAGTTGAATGCAGGATCAGTCCCTTAGAAACACTTACAGGACCATAGAACTTGCCGGACCAGAGAGCCTCCCGCCATCATTCCCAGTTTTTCCGCTTCCGAATGGATTTCATCAAATAGTATTTGCTACCTGTCAAATGAATACATAAACATCAGAGTCAATATTGGAGCACCTCAAAGTGAGCTTCCCAGGCCTAACTCCCTGAAGGAAGGAGTGATGGAGTTGGTAATAAGAAGGAAATCTAGAAGCCAAAGGAGAAAAATGAAATGCAAAATCAAGAACATCCAAAATGTCACCTCTTCCTGCCTAGGAATCCAGTTATTCGCACGCAAATCAAGAACATCTTCAACCATGAACCTCAACCATGGAGCCAGCTGAGCGTTGGTTGTCAATTCTTTCAACCGGTTGAAATATAAATCATTTATACGCCGTGATTTTGGGCCCTCGTCAAGCTGCTTTCCAATGGTGTTTAAAAACTGGCAAATAGCCTCAACATTGTCCTCGGCAGGACATGTCTTATTATCAGGTCCTAGAAGCTCCTGGCTCATTGAGCGGACCATGAGTAACCTCAATTCAATTATAAAAATTAAAAGGAGAACTGGACAAGTAATGCGATTTATCGAAACCTGAATGATGTGGTGCACGATCTTTTCAGGGACCATCCTCTGCTTCAGAAGCTCCCCAATGAATCTGATGTTTCCCAACGTTCGAAGTTTGACCATCCTCTCCTTTTCTCTTTGCTCAAGCTCTTGCTCAGGGGCAGTCAGTTGTCTTGCCTCTTCCCTTAGATTTCAGCACCTTCAAATGCCTCCTGGCATTTGTTTAGAAGTACTTGCCTGAAAGAGATATACGTAAATTGGGGCAGCTTTATATGGAGATCAGAGCACAGACGAGCATACAAGGGGCAAAATGTGGGCTCCAGCACTGCTTTTTCATATATAAGCTGTACTATTCCCTGTATTGGGAGAAAATTTAAGCTGTCAAAATAAATAGAAATACAAACACGAAATGGAGAAAAGAAAATGCAGCAACCTCCAAAACATCCGCTGTGGCTATTCCAGAGCCAATGAGCTGACCCTCGAGCACATCAAACTTCGTGGGAGTCAGCTTGTTCAGAATTCTGAAAATAAAGTACTATCCATTCTAAGAGTCAATCCTGACTGAATACAAGTCTAACATAACCAATTCAATTGCATCAACTAATCTCTATTAGGAATGCAAAACAGGACCTCGTAAGGTGGCATGTCAAGAAACATAAGTAAAAAGTTGATGCATGGATTAGTCAGATCACATACTCAAGCATGGCAAGATAGAACATGGTAAGGGAAGATAACAAACTGGAACCCCAATCTGATCTCCGCTAATAACATATTGCATATGAATCAAAATTAATTGTCAACACCACCACAAGCCTGAAAAAATGAGGTTGATGCATAGAAAATCTCACACTAGAAAAGAAAAAAAAATTATGCACAAGGAAACTTCGTAACAATGATGCTCAAAAGAGAATATCAAGATTAATCAATCATATGTAAAGCAACTGGGCATAGGAAGTTCACGAAAAAGAACAGTAATTCTCATTGATATTATTTTGGAGTACCTGTACTGATAGATGGGCACAAAGGACTTAAACATTATGTTAAAGAAGCAAAAATATGAGAAGCCAAGGTATGAAATCGCATGCTTATGAATTAAAAACACAAAAATGTGATGCTCATTCTAAATATCATGAAATGCAGATGAGTTGCAAAAAGATAATGCTGAGTTGTCAGTCATGATAAAAAAAAACCTATGACCAAATCACTCAAGAGTTTGATAATGCAACTCAAAACTCTGCAAGTAAAATGTCCAGACTACAATATCAACCATCCATAAGTATATTCAATATTTTCAGCTTTCTAGAATCCCCAAGGTTCAGGAGTTTAAAGCACGCTGAGAAGGTAACCGCACCAAACTTCAGCAACCAAAATTGACACTTCAGTAAAAATAAAGCTGTACCATGCATATATCAAACATACTAAAAAGAACAAATTTGTAAAACCGGAATTACCCATTTACAGTCCTCAGCACACGGTCTTTTTCCGACAGATTACCCCTTCTAGCTGACCAAGGCACTTCGGCCTTAACAAGAGCAGCAACTGGTTCTCCCTGATCAACCAATCAAAATAAATGAAGCCAAATGAGACATTACATAGCCAGAAACACATTTTAATAGACAGGTGAAGTATTCATCGGTGCATTTAACAAAGGCATATTCTGATCTTAGAAAGTGCAACATTTGTTCTGCAATATGCAGTATACTACACAACACTCCAGGCTTCAAAAACGCTCCCCAAACCCAAGGATGAAAAGTGGGGAAAAAGGGAAACACAGAACTTGCACATATGCATGTACGCATGGAGAAAAGATGCAAGCTTGATCCCACTATCTTCATAAGATTTGACCAATATTATCAACTGAATATTAAAACAATATTTCTTCTGACAAACCCTGACAATCAACAAGGAATCATTAGAAACTCCATCATAATTACTAAAAGGTGACTAGAAAATGTATGCAACATATCACTGTGGCCAAGAAACAATAACTTTCGTGAACCACAACTTCTCTGGCTATAAGATAAGAACAACTAAAATACTCTTCAAGAAGGCGAGTTAACATTTATGTGTGAAAAAGATATGTCAGTCTAGCCAGAAATGAATGACACCTGATTAGAAGGGATCTGTGCTCCAGCAAACTGGGAGCTGAGTTCCTCCAAGTGATTAAATTGGTTCAGTTGCTGCTGCGTGGAGCCAGATCGGCCACCAAACTCCCTGTTTTCCCTGATATTCTCCCAGGACCTATCCTCTACTACGGCAGCAGGAACCTGGGGATTCTGACCACGGCGGTCACGATCGTTTGGCTCTGAAAAAAGATTGTGCATTTGATGTGGCTCCTGTTGGGGAAAGAATATATTGTCATACGGGGGAACTAGCATAATTATCACTCGATCACTTAAGCTATAGTAACACTGAGCACCAGACTTAGAATTTTCCAGCATGAAACCATTAAAACACCATTAGGAGATCACTTAAGCCAAAGTAACGCCGGAGCGATGCCATATGGTCAGGACCATATAGGACCATGCCATTTCAGGTGGGTCGTCGCAGAAGTCCCACTATCGAAAGGCCTCGACATATCTTTCTTTCAAAAACCTGCTTCAACAAACTAGAGGCAAACCTCTCTTGTTGCAGTTCACTCTACAAAAGTCTCCGGATCGCCTATACTCTTTCAATAATAGAACGTCAGCTCAACAACACCGACGACGACGACGACGACAATGGAAAATATAAACGTAAAAACGAGCACAAATGGAACCAAACAAACCCCAGATCGCATAACTAGCACAGGAAACAGTGTGAAAAGCAGCAGCGACTTTATTCAGAAACTGTAGAACACCTGATCACGGCCCCCGGGAATCGGTAACTCCATCGGCGACGAGATGTCCGTTGCCTTGGTCCCTTCGCACTAAGCTCGACACGGGACTCGATGAGCGAGCGCCGCCGAGAGAGGAGGAGGAGGAGGACGGACGGCAGCGGCAGCAAGCGGTGGCGGTGACTCGGTGCGCGGTAGCGACGACGAGGGGGAGAGAGAGAGAGTGGCAAAAGGCTCCATGTCCTAATCAAAACTGTCACCCGTCAACTTTAGTCCTTTCCGACCAAAAAAAAAAACAAAATTCAGTCCTTGCCATTTTCTTATTCTGCTTTCAAGAAAATTTTGGCAAATCCTTTTATCTAATTATTTAGATAATTAAATACATTTTTTTTTTTTTTCAAAAAAAAGAAGAATATATCTCATTCAAAAGAAGAAGAATATATCTCATTCGTCAAGTATTTTTTCCATACTGATAAAATTTAACATCACTAAATGTACTGTCCATATTTTATCACCTAATAAAACACAAAATAAATTTATTTGAGGTAATTAAAAAATTAGTATCCAAGTGCTCGTCATTTCAATATTAGCCAATTAATACAGCGATTTTTTTACTTTAAAAATTATGTTATACTTTAAACTCAAAGCCAAAACACCCCAATCTTTAGACATGTCTAAGCAAAGCAGCGCCGACAATGGCTTTGGAATCAACTTCTGTAATGGAAACGTAAAAGTCTCGTCCACTTAAAAAGAAAGACTTGTAGAAGAAGAAAATTATCCTCGGTCAGGAGTCAGGACCTCTTTCAAGAGGCTCGACACTCCAAATACTATTTATAGGGACTTCTCTAGAATTTGGGCGAGGAACACGTTTACATTTTATTGACCAACTTAGCACACTTAAATATTATTAATTTAGATAAATAGCCTTGAGCCATTCGCTAATAAGATCCTTAACATAAATTTTGTAATTTTTTCATAAGATAAAGATCCCACCAGGAGACACCATAAGAGTTGCCTTTCTGGCTTGGCAAAGTTCTATAGGAAGAGAGAGAGAGTAGAAAAATGCTTCATATGTCGTGGTCGTGGATAGCCAATGCAATTCATTTTGGAAATATTTTTCTTTAAATATGTTCTTCATCAATGATGTAATTTTGAGTTAAGCAATGCAACTTTTTATTCAGCTAAAATTATAGAATATTAAAATATAATATGACAATTATAAATAGAGAAAATCGGTTAGTAAAGAATTACACAAAAAGTAAAGCAAAAAAAGGCTTCTATTATAAATAAATGCACTATTTTAAATTTAGACTGTAAGATATTTTATTCAAATACAAAGATTCAAAACATTAAAAAAAGGGCGAGTGGAGAAATTTATCAAATTTGATATTTGGTTATGCACGAAGAATATTATTGAGCTTTTAACTTTTGTGGTAACGAATAAAAATAATTTGTGATCGCTCCACTTTGTCTCTATGATTTTGTTGTGCAAGATGCGTGTGTCACTTCGTCTACATTCGGCCAATAGCGAGATTATTTTATTTATCTGTCACGTACAAACTTTATAGATTTTTAACCACCGGCCATGGTGGCTCCGCTGTGAATCTTTGTGAGGAATGTGAGGAGTTCAAAACCTCGGAATTACTTGTGACTTAAATGTGATGCCGAGGGTGGTGGATCCTTCCGCTTACGTAGCACCTTGTGTTTACGCCTCAGCTATCGGCTGAGGCGGTTTCTCCAGCACCAAAAAGAAAAAAAAAACTTTATAGATTTTAAACTCCAACTATTAGATAAATAGAAGTATTTCGAATGAATTCTATTGTTACATTTGTTTTGAACTTAATTTCTTTAAAAAGGCCATAATGATGTAATTTTTCATTTAATGAAGTAGTTCAAATGGTGTTGGTTGTTTATATTAGGGAAAATGACAAAAGTAGCCACTTAACTTTAGCCTAATATGCGGTATCATCTTTAAACTTTTAATTTTGTTCGATGTGATTCATGAATTTTTAGTAAATATTTAATTTAGTTTCTGAATCATATGAAAATGTTAGATGTTGTCCATTAACTTGAATTAACGGAATAATAATATTAGATATTTTCATATAGTTCAGGAGCTAATTGAACATTCACATAAACAATCGGATTTAGCAAAACTTATCAAACTTAGAATAAAGGGAAAAAAATCTTCAAAGATACAATTTGTTTTTCCAATGAAATAAGTGACATAATTCATTTATGTAAATGAAACTTATCCAATTATGTAAGTTGGCCTGACTTGATTTTGTGAGTTTTATGCTCATGCTTAGAAATATTTGATTGACTCAATCTCAAATAATTGCTTTGCAATGTTTTGCAAACCAACTTTGTAATGCAAAACATCTTAAATGATTGGCAAATCAATCTCAAGACAAGTTACTTTTTAAGACTAGTTGTATGGGCGATCAGAATATAGTGGAGATTCAAATTTTATCACTTAACGACTACCTAATCTTTTGATACATATCTGTCTAACAGGTGGATTGGAAGATGATCTCTAGAGACTGTGTCCAACAACTAAATTGGAAGTAAAGGAGTATAAAAGGAGACTAAGGGCACATTTGATAATTATTATGTTTCTGAGAAAAAAATTTGTTCATAAATGATTTTTTTTGTTTTATTTCTATGAATAATTTTTGAGCATTTGAAGACACTTGGTAAAATCCTTAAAACTTCTATTTCTAAAATAGAAATGCTTTTGGTAAAACCTTTCAAATTTCTAGTCTAAACCATTTTCTTTTAATCTTTTAACAATTTTATTAAATTTTCTTTTTTCATTTTTTTTTCCTTTTCTGTTTTCATCTTCTCCTTCCATGGCCGGCGATGCCAAGCCATGGTGAGGAAGAAGAGGAAACAAATTATGTTCTTGGGAATAAAAAATTTACCAAACAGATTTCTTTCTTTTTTTATTTCAGAGAACAAAATAATATAATTAGACACTATTTGGAATGTTACCAAACAGACCTAAGGAGTCATGAAGAAAGTAAAAGATAAAGTCCAGAATCAAGAATTCCAAAGTCCAAATGAATTTTGGAATTCTTGATTCTACATACTTGTCTTTATTGAGTTATAAATCTCGAGAGAAATATTAAAATAGTGATTGAGTGAGATGGTGATACACTGAGTGTCATTACCCATTATTGTAATCTCTTATTATTATTTAGTGAAATCTAGCCAACATATTATCAATGTGGGAGAATAGACATAGGTTTGATTTAAGCTAACCCCCTATAAGTCTCGTGTGCAAATTCTCTTAACCCTAAACTCTTGTTGGTTATTATCATAGTTTATTGCACACTAGCAAAACTACTTCTGAAGTTCGCTTAGATTATGAACTTTGCACTCTAAATCCAGGTTCAGATTGTGACCTTTTCATTTCCACTTTTGTCAAGATTTACAGAATCACTTATTCACCCCATCCAGGTGATACTTGCTAGTGACAATAAGTTTAACCTAATGTCCAAGAAGGACAAACGAACTATCAGATTGGATCGTCAAGGCACAGCCAAAAAGGATCTTCCCCCAAGTTGGCTGTTTTATCCAGCCTATGTTGGATATCTTAGTTTCCTATGTAAAATGGGCTTTTGCAAAATTCATGAAATTTCAAGCATTATTATATAAACTTTAGAATCCACAAATTTGTTCGATCCATGAGTCGGTGATTTTCCTCATGCAGACAGCGTCCCGCCAATTTTCCTAGTGGTGCCACTCTTTGGAAGCAGCCGACGACAATTGCAAACGCCAACAGGGGACGAGGAGCAAAAACAAGCGTAGAGGCAAAGCTCTGTCGTCGCCATTTCGCCGAGCAGATGAACCTCAGAACCGCCCTGCCCGCCGCGCTCGAGCGCAACCGCAACTTCTTCCTGTCGCTCCTCAATGCGTCCACCACGCTCTCCCACCTCGCCCAGGCCCACGCCCAGATCATCGTCGGCGGCTACCGCAACGACATCTCCACCGTCACCAAGCTCACCCACAAGCTCTGCGACCTCCGGGCCATCGGCTACGCCCGCGACCTCTTCCTTTCGGTCTCGAAGCCCGACCTCTTCCTCTTCAACGTCGTCATCAAGGGGTATTCCACCAACGGCTCGCCTCGGTCGTCCATGTCTCTGTTCGCCCACTTGCGGAAGAACACCGGCCTGCGGCCCGATAACTTCACTTATTTCTTCGCCGTCTCGGCTTCCGCGGGCTTTCGCGACGAAAAGGTCGGGACTGTGCTGCATTCGCAGGCTATCGTTGATGGGTTCGGGTTCGATTTGTTTATCGGGTCCGCTTTGGTGGATCTTTACTTGAAGTTCTCGAAACTGGAGCTTGCGAAGAAGCTGTTTGATGAGATGCCTGAGAGGGACACTGTGTTGTGGAACACCATGATCTCTGGGTTGGTGAAGAATTGTTGTTTTGAGGATTCGGTTTTGGTGTTTAAGGATATGGTCGCCGATGCCGAGATCAGGCTGGATTCAACGTCTCTTGCAGCTGTGCTTCCGGCTGCAGGGGAGTTGCACCAATTGAAGGTAGGTATGGGGATTCAATCTCTGGCTACGAAACTGGGACTGCATTCTCATGTGCATATACTTACAGGACTAATATCATTTTATTCCAAATGCGGGGACACTGGGACAGCTACTTTGTTGTTTGACCAGATTGACCGGCCGGATTTGGTATCTTATAATGCGATGATTTCTGGGTACACGTGCAATAATGAAACCGACTCTTCCCTGAGGTTATTCAAGGAATTGCTTGCACTTGGGGAAAGAGCAAATTCAAGCACGATTGTGGGATTGATTCCTGTGTTCTTTCCCTTTGGTCATTTGGGCCTGACGCTCTGTATTCATTGTTTCTGTGTAAAATCTGGTATGGTTTCAAATCCTGCCATTTCAACTGCGTTAACCACTGTGTACAGTAGGTTGAATGAAATTGAACTTGCACGGCAGGTTTTTGATGAATCCATCGAGAAAAGTTTAGCATCCTGGAATGCCATGATTTCAGGTTATGCGCAGAATGGGTTAACGGATGCAGCTATTCATCTTTTCCAAAATATGCAGACGTCCAAGGTCCAGCCAAATCCAGTGACAGTGACTAGCATTCTCTCTGCCTGTGCCCAACTAGGAGCTCTAAGTCTAGGAAAATGGGTCCACGACCTAGTTAAACGAGAGGGATTCCATTCAAACATTTATGTTATGACTGCTCTGATAGACATGTATGCAAAATGTGGGAGCATTGTGGAGGCACGGAGAATATTTGACTCGATGCAGGAGAAGAATGTAGTCACTTGGAACTCTATGATTTGTGGATATGGTCTTCATGGACATGGAAAAGAAGCCCTGGATCTCTTCACCAAGATGTTGCAATCTGGAGTTTCACCATCTGGAGTTACGTTCCTTTCTGCCTTGTATGCTTGCAGTCATGCTGGCTTGGTGACAGAAGGAGATAGGATTTTCCATTCCATGGTACATGATCACGGCGTTGAGCCCTTAGCTGAACATTACGCCTGTATGGTTGACATTTTCGGCCGAGCTGGAAAGCTAGAGAAGGCATTGGAATTTATAGAGAGAATGCCAGTGGAGCCGGGGCCTGCTATCTGGGGTGCACTGCTAGGAGCCTGCATGATTCACAAGGACACAAGACTAGCACATCTGGCCTCTAAAAGGCTATTTGAGTTGGACCCTGAAAATGTTGGATATTATGTCTTACTCTCGAATATATGCTCTGTTGACAAGAATTATCCGCAAGCAGCTTCCATACGACAAGTAGTTCGACGCAGGAGCTTGGCAAAAACCCCTGGCTGCACTTTGATAGAAGTTGGTGGGTTACCACATGTCTTTACCTCTGGAGACCGTTCTCATCCTCAAACCAAAGCAATCTATGCAAAGCTGGAAAATTTAATGGGGAAGATGACGGAGGCTGGATTTCAGGTAGAGACTGTCACTGCTTTGCATGATGTGGAAGATGAAGAGAAGGAGCTAATGGTGAAGGTTCATAGCGAGAAACTTGCTATTGCTTTTGGCCTTATTTCTACTGAGCCTGGAAGTGAGATCAGGATCATCAAGAATCTTCGGGTTTGTATAGACTGCCACACTGCCACAAAATTCATATCGAAGATCACTGGGAGAGACATTGTTGTTAGAGATGCTAATCGTTTCCATCATTTCAAGGATGGGATTTGTTCTTGTGGAGACTACTGGTAAAAAGGAAAAAGTCCTCTTGCTGCTTGTTTTGCTTGTGATCGCAGCTGCATTCGGCCTTTCATTCTGTCAGCCCATCCGGTAAGGATATCTACTGTGCCACCTCATTGCATCAATTTACATGCATCCACAAAGGTTGACAAGTATATTAAAAAATGTGCTGCAGAATAGTCGCAACTCCCTTGTTCTGGTCTTATGACCAATTTGTTCTCTCTTTACCTATTATGGCAAACTAATTAATAAGTAGTTGCACAGTGAACCATTCTTTTCACCCCCGTATACACATAAGCATGCTTATCATTTTGTGCAGTTTCATTTGCCTTTTGCTCATATAGCTGTGACCATCAAATCTTTGTCTCTTAGCGAACCTTAGGCTGTCAAATATATGGCTTCCTTGCCTTGTCATATGGATGTATCTATCTCCTGCAGCAGGAGGTGATTAGGATACACTTCGTTTTCACTTGGTGCAGTGCGGAGGTGGAATGATAGTGGTTTGTGTTGGTGAGCAGAAACCAGTGCTTATGGCTTCAGTTATTAGTTATCAAGATGCAACATATTTCTTTTCCAACTTCCAATTGATTTGTTCACTGATGATGTTTTGATGAGAGAGGGATGATTATTTATCTCACCCTTTCCTTTGCTTTTGATGCACATCAGATGCTATTCTTGAGTAATACCCGTCTTTGTTAGTTGTGTTCTTTTTCTACTTTCACTTAAAACAATCGATTCTAGACTCGGGCACTTGAAGTTGTCTTTGCACATATATTATTTTGAATGTGATGAGAATTCCCATTGGAAAATAAACTGTTAGGTTTGATCATTTGGAATCAGAGATTGCAAATACAGAACTTCCTAGAAGCAAACCATGCAGCCTAGTACGACCCACTTAGGATTTCTTCAGTCTGGGCAATTAAGACAATGAATAGTCTGCAACAACGAAAAGTTGGTTTTTTGTAAGAAGACCTTCATTCACTTATGAAAATGGGCATTTTTGCTTTGTACTTCGCAAAATACACACTCTATCTTTATTCAATCTCAGCACTTCTGTGCTGTGGATTTGTACACTAAGTTCATCTGGACGAAATGTCCTTGTACTTCAGGAGATGCACACACTGAAGCAGGAATTTTGAGATTTAGCAATTATTTCCACATTGCTTAGTATCAGGTCCCCCAGTCTTTAGCACAAACGGATCAATTTTGACCCACAGCAAGGAGAATATAGAAGCCAGTAGTATTGACCATATTACCACTATGGTTGGTGTTCGGTTCTGTCGCCCCATCAGCCCTTTGAGGAAGGGATAGAGATGGGCAATCACCCAAAAGGAGAAGAATAGTTTACCAAGCAGCAGTCCCATTGCTTGGTTCCCATTGTTAATGGCATCAGTGAATCCAGCGACTATTCCGACTAGGTTTATAATCAATATTGTTGTGGGAGGGATTAACAAGGCCGTCCATTTGAATGCGTACAGGTCTCCAAATTCTTCATCATGGGCTGCTTTAGATGTCACTGTGAAATCAGTGTCTACTTTAGCCAAAATCTTCAGGAGACCCAGGACAACAGCAAACAGGTGAGCCGACACACCACCAATGATTGAGAATTGCTCATTTCTCCACCATTCCTCAATGCCCACTCCACTCCACCTTGATTCAAGAATGCTCGTCGCGAACATTGAGATAAAAAGACCAATGAAGAAAAGACTGGCAAAAGTGCTAATCTGTAAAATGCAAAAGTAAGTTGAGAAGATAAGCTAAAAATCTGACAAGTTCAACTCATATAGATTGTTACATCTTTATATGTCTTTGTATACTTACAGGTGGCATGATGAACTTGTCTGTGAGCAAGCAAATGGCCGGTAGAGTACAGTAGACAACGAGTGGTAAAGAGGTGAAAGGATATATGGTTGTGTGAACATATGCAAACCGTTGAAGCCACCTAAGCTTCCCTCCTTTGTAACCATACCAGACTGGACAATGGTGGCTTAAAAATATCTCAACAGAGCCATGTGCCCAACGAAGCACTTGACTGAGCCGATCCGAAAGATTGATTGGAGCAGATCCCTTGAATGCTGGTCTCTTTGGCATACAATATATGGACCTCCAACCACGGCAATGCATCTTGAAGCCTGTTAGGATATCCTCTGTGATAGAACCGTAAATCCAGCCCAGCTGCAAGCAGAAATTTCAGAGTTATCAAGTTTCAGTAAGAATTTGTAAATGCTGAGCCAAGGTATCAACCATGTTTTCAAGGATTGAAAAGATAGACAGTAGCTTTTTCAAAATGCATCTGTTTTTAGAACTGTGACAGCTTAGGACAATTGCAATATCACCAATTGGAGCACTAACTAATATATGCAGCAAATCCATAAAATTTACTATTGCAACAAGGTTGCAAAGCTCTGTATTCTGTAATGGTGGAGATGTTCTTTTTTTCTGGTAATAGCTTGATACCCCTATAAAGACTGACAAGAGTGGGTTTAGATTCCTAGAAATTGATATTACCTCAGTGCCCCATTCAGTTTTATCTTCGTACCCACAACTGATAACATGGATGGCTTCTTTCAGCAGGGCTGCTGGACTTGAAGAGGGGGGTACACCACCCTGGTCCATCAAAGTTGAAGTTGTGAATATCGCTGACTGCCCAAACTTCTCGAAATTTATCTGGGACTTCAATAGCTCCTTGTCATCATCCACTCCTATTCAAGAGGTCAAGAAGGGTTCTAGTTTAGTGATGGAGGAAATTACGAGCAAAGATGGAAGGATTTTGGCATGCAGGTACCATATGTGCTGGTAAAAAAAGAAACAATTTCAAAACCTTGCAGATTTGCAGCTTCCCCACTGGCACCATGCTTGGAATACTGTGGGAGTTTTTTCCGGTGGCCAAAGCATGGGCAGCAGTCACAGCTTACCATCTTTGGACGCTTAGGATCCTTGGGGGGTTTGTAGCCATATAATGCTTTTCTTCGGAAGACACATCCAGTGCCCACATAGACTGGGCCCTGGATTCCATCTAGACCTTTCATGTTGATCTGCACATATAGAGAAGGCAAACCCGATTCATTTCTTACTGAGGGAACGTTGGCATATGAATGTATTTTCTGACCACTCTCAAGAAGGGCTTACATCAAAGAAAACTGTGTTTTTGTTGGCATATCGGTCATGCCTATCAATGCCATCAAATCTTTGAGGGAATTGGACAAAGCAAACTTTCTTTCCTATCTTAGGGTCCATCAAGAAGCACATTGCCTCGCGTACAGCTTTGCTGTTATTTATGTAGTGGTCACAGTCCAAGTTCAGCATGAAAGGAGCATTTGTAAGCACGCCGGAGACACGAACCTTAGGAATGGGAGGCATTATTAGGAAGCCAGACTAAGAAAAGGCTGATTCAGTTTTGAGTAGAAGTTGGGATCATTTACCAAGGCATTCATGGCACCAGCTTTCTTGTGATGTAGGAAGCCAGGCCTCCTCTCACGAGACACATAAACAAGGTGAGGGAGCTCATTTCCTTCTGCATCAAGATCTCCATTGTGTCCAAGGAAAACTTGAATCATACCTGGACGATCCTGTGTGTTGTTTCCTGGCCATGGTGTCCCATCTTGCATGGTCCATCCCTCTGGGGGTACAATCGAAGCTTTAGCAACCAAGGCATTGATCCGCACTTTGAATTCTTCATATTCCCTCTGCCAAATGAAAAGCACAATTAGATCTCGATTGTAATGGTAGGATTTACTCTATCTGTCATTTTGAGAAGCTATCTAGAAACCTTCATTGCTCGCCGCTCTTTGACAAAGGTTGGCTGGACTTTGTCTTGGAGATAATCAATCTTCAAATTGAAGTACATTTCCGGGGCTCGAGGCTCTATAGAGAACTTTTTGCAGAAGGGTACCCATTTTCGAGCAAACTCCGCAGTTTCGGACAAAGATTCAAAGGTGAGCATGGAAGCTCCATCATCATGAACATAGCAGGAGATCTTATCCACTGGATAGTCCATAGCCAATATCGATAGAGCTGTGTTTGCAGTCACAAGTGGAGGCTCCTTCATAGGATCTACTGTAGTCACAAAAATGTCTACTGGGGAAAGCATACTAGGTTCACCTTCCTTTCAAATCTGCAGCATAGGCAAAATAATTATACTGCAAGGAAAAGATACATCTACTTTCTATAATTCTGGCAATTAAGCTAAGTGCCTCGTATCATAAGATCAAGCACCAGGAGGATAAGGTTAGGTAGAAAGGCTGCTTTCAAGGACCGATCCCGTAATATACATTTTGATATGCTTACTTTTTTCAAAATGACACTCTTCTGTCCGCTTCTTAGACATTTGAGAATACTTCATTTTACTTTAAGCAATACAATGTACAGTGTACAGGAGATGTATTATATCTTTGACCACTGAGATGTACTTGTTGTTTCTTATTTCACAGTGAATGTTCTTGTAAAAACCTTTTAGTAAAGGTTGCCTCTTGTGAGCTGTTATGTCCAGGATTTGACTATTTTACGTGTCTACAATATTATGAATATCAAATATTTATATCTGAATCTAGAACTTTTATGCTCATCTCATCCGAGAAGTGGAAATTTTTTGGCTATTGCCTACCTGAGAGAAAGGCGATCGAGATAGGTCTCGCGATCAATTGGGAACCATTTTGGGAACTGATCCAGGATCCATGATAAAGTGAACCATATCTCACAGAGTATGGATGTTAGCCAGAGACCAATTGCATCGTGCACTGGATTCGAAATTCTGTACTGCAATAAGAAGACCATTACAACAAGTCGAACGACTATTAGCATCCGATAGGGGTTGATCTTGCTAGGTGCAATAGGAACTTTCCTAGAAAGTGGCTGCCTAGCCTCGTCTATCCTGCATTCAATTCGATAGGGGTTGATCTTGTTAGTCCTGGAAATCTATTTGCTTTAATCACTTCGCCTTTTGCAGTAAATCAATAGAAGACATACGCTGCCATGTCTGGGTCATTGATGTCATTATGGCCTAGGTTGCCTTGCTGCAGTTTCCAGTCATCCATCCTTTTTTTCCACCCTCTCTCGTTCTTTTCATCCCATCCTTCACTTCCTGCTTGCCACAAGATCATTGCAATGCAGAAAAAGGTCATGGAAGGCAGAGAATTTTTAAGAAAGAACTTTTTGCTGAAGCATGATTTAACTGTGAAAGGTCATTGGAGATTTCAGTAATGGTTAACTTGGAATAAAAAAGGGGTTAAATTCATAATTACTAGGTTCAGAAATTGGATCTGGATGAACTCGTTTATGAAGGGAAGAAGGCATCATCTGCTCTCCTTGACCATAAGATGAGACTGGGAACTCTCCATTTACCTGCACGAATGCTTGCTTAAAGATAGATAAACTTGAACGGGAAAGAAGAGACTTGAAACTGAATACATTAGATGCAATTAGAAAAGGTGTTCTTTTGAAAGCTAACGAGAAAGTGGTCCTCACCGGTTGGGATCTGACACCAGCTATAACTGGTGGGAATTGAGCATTGTCGTCATCATGAGGTCCTCTTCCATAGCTCATCTTCCCATGAAGCATAGCTTCTGCAAGGTGCTTGTGCTTGTTCTGTTCAACTTCAACATTGAATTCGTGCTCAATATCGTCGATATCTTCTTCATCTTCATCACCCTCCACTCTTGCGCTTCCTTTGACAGTTTTTAACCATAAAATATGTTATCGCATATTCAAAATAATCTTGTCATCTATAAGTAAATATTGATACTCCTCATATCGCAAGCGCATCTCAAATGCATGGCTAAATAGTGGTTATCTAGCTCTTGGCCATGCTTCTCATGATCACATGCAGTGTCCCATATATTGTGAACCAAGAAGAACGTTGCCGACAACTTACATGTTTCGTTTATATTCTGTTTCTGTAGTCCTGTTTTGTGAATCGAATCGCTTATCAGTTACATGACTTTATCTTTACAACGGTTCATCCGAAAGTACATATTTCCATTGAATTAACTGGCCTTTTGCTACCTTTCAGACGCTGGTATCGAGTCTTGCACTGAGGGCACAATTGGGTCCCTTCTCTCCTCTCATACTCATAGCAAGGCCTACACGCCGGAAATCCACACTCATGGCATGCCACAAACAAATCTCCATCGACCGTGAGCCCAACCTCATCACCGCATATCTCGCACACTTGCCCATCCAATTTCTTCGAGTTCGAAGGCTTTGGCTGCACCTGAGAGAAAGATAATCATTACTCTAACATACAAGAACATCATCAAAAATCTAACTTGTTTCGTTCTTAATTGTTATGGCTTGAAGTTTTGTCATTCTTGTTTTGTATATTCACCTCTTCATGGCTGAGAATGACGACGACCTCATTGGGGTTGTGAGAACCGGCCACAAGTCCGGTGCTAGCTTCCATGGAAGATGTAAGGATGCTGGTGGCAGCGGCAGTGGTGTTGTGAGAACGGGCGGAGCTCAAGGTGGTGATGATGGAGGGAGAAAGGCTCTTTTAAATGGAGAAAAGGTAGGAAATAGCATTTCAAACCTCAAAGCTGAGCTCACCTAATGTGTTACACACAAACCCACATAGCACTAGTTTTGGTTGCAAAGTCCCCATTGCCTTGAAGTTAAGCTTCGTCCATCTCACCTAATGTGAGGAGAAACGAATGCTTATGGCTAAAGTTTGTAGTTATTAAGGTGCACCATGTTTCTTTTCCGGACTTATTATCAATTCGAGCACCCATAATTGTGAGGAGCAAGGGAGGCTTATTTATCTCACCATTTCTCTTTGCTTTCGATGTATCAGATGCAATTCTTGCATAATAGAAATCTCTGTTAGTTAAGTTATTTTTCTAGTTTCAGTTGAATAAGTAAATTCTAGACTCAACTACTCAAGGTTCCTCTCGACATGAATATGAAATGAGAACTCCTTTTGAGAAATGTAGGATTGATTTTTTTTAGTATGAAATAGGATATTGTAAATACTTAATTTCTCGGAAGAAAACGCTTATAGCCTAGTATGATCCACTTGGGATTTCTCCAATCTTATCAGAGGACATATCATTCAATTACAAAAATGGACATTCTTGCCTTGTGATACACAAAAAATTGCACTCTATCCTTATTCAATCTCAAGCACTTCTGTGCTGCATATCTGTACACTAAATTCATCTGGACGAAATATCCTTGTACTTGAGGAGATGCACACACTGAAGCATGAAATTTGAGAATTAACAATTGATTCCACATTTCTTGGTATCAGGCCCCTTGGTCTTTAGCACGAACGGATCAATTCGGACCCACAGCAAGGAGAATATGGAAGCCAGGAGTACTGACCATATGACCACTATTGTTGGTGTACGGTTCTGTCTCCCCATCAGCCCTTTCAGGAAGGGATAGAGATGGAGAATCACCCAGAAGGCGAAGAACAATTTCCCAAACAGAGGTCCCCATGCTTGGTATCCATTATTAATAGCATCAGAGATTCCGGCAACTACTCCAACTAGGTTGATGATCAATATAGTAGTTGGAGGGATTAACAACGTTGTCCATTTGAATGCGTACAGTTCGCCAAAGTCTTCGTCATCAGACGCTTTGGATGTCACTGTGAAATTAGTGTCTATTCCAGCCAATACCTTCAGGAGACCTTGTACAACAGCAAACAAGTGAGCTGACACACCACCAATGACCCAGAATTGCTCATTTCTCCACCATTCCTCAATGCTCACTCCACTCCACCTCAGTTCAAGAATGCCGGTTGCAAAGATTGACATAAAAAGAGCAATGAAGAAAAGACTGGCAAAAGTGCTAATCTGCAAAGGGCAGAAGTAAGTTGAGAAGATAAGCAAAATATCTGACAAACATAACTCATATAAATCAGTCCGTCCTCGTGTTTTTCTATACTTACTGCTGGCATGATGAACTTGTCTGTCAGCAAGCAAATGGCCGGAAGAGTACAGTAGGCAAGGAGTGGTAAGGAGGTAAAAGGATAGATGGTTGTGTTGACATATGCAAACCGTTCGAGCCATTTAAGCTTCCCCCCTTTGTATCCATACCAGACTGGACTGTGGTGGCTAAAAAAGATCTCAACAGAACCAAGTGCCCAACGAAGCACTTGATTGAGCCTATCTGAAAGATTAATTGGAGCAGATCCCTTGAATGCTGGTCTCTTTGGCATACAATAAATGGACCTCCAACCACGGCAATGCATCTTAAAGCCTGTTAGGATATCCTCTGTGATAGAACCATAAATCCAGCCCAACTGCAAGCACACATTTAGTGGTCATCAAGTTTCATGTCAGCAATTGTAAATGCCTGACGCCAAGGTATCTACTATGTGTCTTGGGATTGAAAATACGTTCATTATCTGGATATGCATCTGTTTGTAGAGCTATGATAGCTTATAAGGACATTATCGGGTGTTGGAAAAAATAATTAATAAATGCAGCAAAATCGTATCAATTATATTTTAAGCAACAAGGTAGCAAAGCTCTGGGTATTCTATATTGGTGGAGATGTTTCTCTTTTGTAGGTAACGGCTAAGTGGGTGCCTCTATAGAAGACAGAGAGTGATTTTACTTCCTTGGAAATTAATATTACCTCGGTGCCCCATTCAGTTTTATCTTCATACCCACAACTGATAACATGGATGGCTTCTTTCAGCAGTGCTGCTGGACTTGAAGAAGGGGGTACGCCACCCTGTTCCATCAAAGTTGAGGTAACAAAAATTGCCGACTGCCCAAACTTCTTCTCAAAATTCATCTCGGACATCAATAGCTCCTTGTCATCATCCATTCCTAATTAAGAAGTGAAGATGGAGTTTAGTTAAGTGAAAGAGCAAATTACAAGCAGATATTAGCATGAATATACTCTATATGCTATTGCAAAAAAAAAAAAAAAAAAAATGAAAAACCTTGCAGATCTGCAGCATCCCCATTGGCACTATGCTTAGAATACTTCGGGAGTTTTGCGGCGGCCAAAGCATGGGCAGCAATCACAGCTGACCATCTTAGGACGCTTAGGACCCTTGGGGGTTCATAGCCATATAATGCCTGTCTCCGGAAGACACATCCAGTGCCCACATATACTGGGCCCTGGATTCCATCTAGACCTTTCATGTTGATCTGCAGAAACAATGAAAGTTAGCCTGATTCATTTCTTACTGAAGGAATGGTAGTCAATAAACATTTTCTCTGATCACTCTCAAGTAAGACTTACATCAAAGAAAACTGTGTTCCTGTTGGCGTACCGATCATTCGTATCAATGCCATCAAATCTTTGAGGGAATTGGACGTAACAAACCTTTCTTCCTATCTGAGGGTCCATCAAGAAGCACATGGCCTCGCGGACGGCCTTGCTGTTATTTATGTAGTGGTCACAATCCAAGTTCAGCATGAAAGGAGCATTTGTAAGCACACCAGAGACACGAACCTAAAAAGTAGTAGGCATTAAAGCATGAGTTGTCACTAATCCAGACTAAGGAAAAGGCTGATTCAACTTCAAGTCAAAGTTGAGATCAATTACCAAGGCATTCATGGCACCAGCTTTCTTGTGGTGTTGGAAGCCAGGCCTCTTCTCACGAGATACATAAACAAGGCGAGGGAGCTCATTTCCGTCTGCATCAAGACCTCCGCTGTGTCCAAGAAAGACTTGAATCATGCCTGGATGATCCTTTGTGTTGTTTCCTGGCCATGGTGTACCGTCTTGCATGATCCATCCCTCTGGAGGTACCTTCGCAGCTTTAGCAACCAACGCATTGATCCGCACTTTGAATTCTTCATATTCTCTCTGCCATATGAGAAGCATAATTAGATGCAGATTACTCGTGGTAGAAACTCACTCCATCTATTTTTCTGAGAAGCTTTGTAGAAACCTTCATTGCTCGCCGCTCTTTGACGAAGGTTGGCTGGACTTTGTCTTTGAGATAATCAATCTTCAAAGTGAAGTACATTTCAGGGGCTCGGGGCTCTATAGAGAACTTTTTGCAGAAGGGTACCCATTTTCGAGCAAATTCGGCGGTTTCAGACAAAGATTCAAAGGTGAGCATTGAAGCTCCATCATCAGAAACGTAGCAGGAAATCTTATCGACTGGATAGTCCATAGCCAATATTGACAGAACTGTGTTTCCTGTCACAAGTGGGGGCTCTTTCATAGGATCCACTGTGCTGACAAAGACATCTACTGGAGAAAGCATATTAGGTTCACCTTCCCTTTCATATCTGCAGCATATTCAAAACAATTTTACTCCTAGGGAAAAGATTCAAAGATTCATGTAGAATTCTGGCAAAAATTATGCTTTAGGGTCCTGAATTTTAAATATTGGGCTGTAGGAAGATAAAGTTGGATGATATGCTTTCTTTTCAGGTGACATAGCCTTTTGTCTGCTTATTGGAAGATATGAAGATAAGTTCATTGTACACAAAATGATAGAGCGTATGAGCGAACAGCTTATAAAGTTATATTATTTATCACTGAGAAGAAGTTCCCGCTTCTTCTTTTTTTTTGCAATGATTGTCTTCGCACCATTTAGTGAAAGCTACCTCTTGTTGATCTTTCAGTTGCAACATTTGACTTCTTCACATGCATCTGGTTTATGGTGAGAATAAAAATCTAATGATGAATATAGTTGATTTTCCTTTGACTTAGAATGCTTATCCTTTTCAGAAGGGTAAAATTTTCAGTTCGTAACTACCTGAGAGAGAGGCGATCAAGATAGGTCTCACGATCAATAGGGAACCATTTGGGAAACTGATCCAGGATCCAGGAGAAAGCGAACCATATCTCACAGATGATGGATGTTAACCAAAGACCAAATGCATCATGTACTGGGTTCAATATCCTGTATCGAAGGAAGAAAGCCAATATGGCAAGCCGAGCAACTATCACCATCCGGTATGGGTTGATCTTGCTCGATGCAATTGGTACTTTCCTGGAGAGTGGCTGCCTTGCCTCATCTATCCTGCATTCATTCACAGTTTTATGACGTGTTATGATAGCATCTTGGAAAACTATCTATCTTCTTTAATCATTTTGCCTCTAGCTGTCAATCAGTAGATTCTTACATTGCCATGTCCGGGTCATTGATGTCATCAGGTTCAGGGCCGAGGTTGCCCTGCTGCAGCTTCCAGTCGTCCATTCTTTCTTTCCACCCTCCCTCTTTCTTTTCATCCCATCTTTCACTTCCTGCTTCAACAAGACCAGTGCAACGTAAAAGGTCATGCAAGATTATATTTGCAGAGAGTTTTTCGAGTGGAACTTTTAGCTGAAGCATGCATGATTCGTGATGAAAGGTTACAGAAGTTTTTTGTCGACGGTTAACTTGGAATAAATTGTGGTGGATTCATAGTTACCGGGTTCAGAAATTGGATATGGATGAACTCGTTTGTGAAGGGAAGAGGGCATCTCTCCGTGACCATAAGATGATATTGGGAACTCGCCACTAACCTGCACGAGTGCATGCTTTAACATTATTAAACTTGAATGGAAAGAAGAGATTTGAAGCGAAATACGTGAGATGTAATAAGGAAATATGTTTCGTTGAAAATTCGGGACAAAGTTTTGCTCACAGGTCGGGATCTGCCACCAGCTATAACTGATGGAAATTGAGCGTTATCGTCATCCTCAGGACCTCTTCCATAGCTCATCTTCCCATGAAGCATAGCTTCTGCCATGTACTTGTGCTTGTTCTGCTCATCTTCAATGTTGAATTCGTGCTCGAGATCATCAATGTCTTCTTCATCATCATCACCCTCCACTCTTGGGCTCCCTTTGACATTTTAAAACATACAATGTGAAATCACTCATTCACAATATCATCTTCAAGTAAATAATCATTGCTTCTGATATTTCATCTGCATGGCAGATGCATGCTAAATAGTGGTTTTGGTTGGTGGATCTTGAAGTTGCTAGTTTCTCATTATCAGATGTCTAGTGTAATCTGAACTAAGAAGAATGCTGCGAATAACAGATACGTGAACTTTTGTTTACTTTCTGTTTTCCATGTCCCGTCGTGCGAGTCTTGGTTAGCTATGAAAAAGTTATAATAATGTCTAGTTCATCTGCTACGTGCATATTTTACGCTGCATTAACCAGCTTTTTCGTTACCTTTGAGACGCTTGTATCGAGTCTTGCACTGAGGGCACAACTGGCTCCCTTCTCTCCTCTCATACTCATAGCAAGGCCGACAAACCGGAAATCCGCACTCGTTGCATGCCACGAACAAATCTCCATCAACCGTGAGCCCAACCTCATCCCCACAGATCTCACACACTTGCCCATCCAAGTTCTTCAAAGGCTTCGACTGCAGCGGAAGAAAAAGAGAAGAAAACAAAAGATGATAACCATGACCATATTATACACAGAATATCATCAAACGTCGAAGTTGTCGCGTTCTTTCTTGATATGGCCTAAATTCTTTTTGATTCTTGTTACAGATATTCACCTCCTCATGGCCGTGAATCACAACGAGCTCGTTGCGGTTGTGAGAACCGGCGACAAGTCCAGCTCCGGCTTCCATGGGAGGAGGAGGAGGAGGAGGAGGAGGAGGAGGATGGCGGTGGTGCTAGAACAGGAATTAGCTCAGGGTGGTGGTGGTGCAATGGAGGGAAAAAGGTTCTTTTAAATGAGAGAAAGTAGGACACAGCATTTCAAACCTCTAAGCCGATCTCACCTAATGTCCACAACGCACTCGCACGCACATGGTACAAAAGCGTCGGTTGCAAAGTCCCCATTGCCTTGAAGCTAAGCTTCGTCCAAGATTTCCTTTCTCCAACCACCATCTGCCATCCCTCTACAGGCTTATCTGCAACGACCGGTCTTGACGCCCCTTGATGCTGAAATCCGAGCAGAGGCTCTTCTGCGTCCTACGGGTCCGATTGTGCTTGTATGACACTCCTAGGATCATTGAGTTTCACTCTTTTGACCTGTACAGTTTAAGAGGACTCCTGTTGGCAAGGCTCGAGCGAATTAAAATAGTCGTCGTCCGGTTTGATTAGCCGTTTCTCATGCCTTCGTAAGTTTAGCAGATGAACTGAAAGATCAAGCTAACCACGACCATCGTATAAACATGTATAAATTTCAGCACCGCTGATGTCCGCTCACTAGGTTTTAACACTACTGCGCATGATATTTTACACGTCCAAAATCATTCCTTTTGGGTATAGTCAGCTAATCGTGTCGAGGATTAAGTTGGACATGTAACACCGTATTCTCGATCCGCCCAAGAGTAAAAACAGAAGCAATTATCTTAAGAATTAGGACTGCGTATTAATTACATGAGATTCGGGCTCATGTATGGATCCGAATATCACATGAAGCATGCACAATTGAAGCGTTACGTGGAGGACGGGCCCGACGTCGTAGTCGACTGCACGAGCTTATTGCTCCATCTTACTTGGATTTGCTTTATCGCTCGATTTATAAGGAAATACGGGGCAAAACTAGCGTAAAATACATCGGATCTTGGAAGGATTGAAAGTAATTAGCACCAAAAGGAGATCCCATTTTCCGTGCAGCATTTAAGAAAATATCCCCAACCAAACATTTTAGCATTAATCTGTGCGAAAACATTGCTTTCCAACAGCGGTTGGCTGGTTGTGAAGGGAAACAGAGAGAGAGAGAGAGAGAGAGAGAGAGAGAGAGAGAGAGAGAGCTGGGTGAGTCATATTATGCTTGAGATCTAAGCACTCCAGCTTGAAATCCAAGTCAACAATTTTTTAAGTCGTTAGGTGAGTGAGTTGGGAGCTCTCCATCTCCGACAGGGCAGCCACTCCTACTCAGTGTGTATATCACGCCTGGAATGCTCCTTACGTCAGACATTTTACATATGTACCGATCAGGTTGACCAATCGTCCTCCCTTGAAACCGACAGTATACCCGCATTTTCTCATTCATATATCAGAAGAAAATTGCCCATAGTTCTGCAAATGACCCCATGGCGAAAAACAGATGAAGAGTGTAGCATAGTCGGCCAGCACAATAAGGTGGAATTGAGGAGTCCGTCTAGTATCCAACTCAAAAAGAGCGGTTACCAACAATAGGGATAATCGGTTTCATGGTAGGTAGGTTTCAAAATTGGAACTCAGAATCTGCCCTCTTATAACTGATTCTCAATTTTTGGATTATGAAGTCTATTTTGTCTTGAACAGGTTCTGAGACCTACTCTATTTTTTCGGTCTGGTTCTAAGGTCTACCTGAGCACTTGTTCTTTTCCCTTTTTTTGGTTCATTTTTTACAGCAAAATTATATGAGATTATAAGCAACAAAATGGTTCAAAGTAAAAATGAACAACTCAAATCCCAATCCACCAAAAACACAATTCATAAAATGAACACGTAGCCATGTACAACTACAAACAATAAAAAGTTTCAACACGTAAAATAAAACATAAATTATAAAACTCTACTCTTCATTCATCTATCAAAATTTAGAGGGAAAGGGAAGACTAGCGAGGAGTGCTGAAGAAGGACAAATGATAAAGGAGTGCAAAGGTTAAAATTTAGGGGAAAAAGAAATTAGGATTTGGGCTTTTCGGCTTATAAAACCGATTCCGAAACTAGTTCCAAAATAGGGCAGTCCGATTTGGTTCCTAAGTAAATATTCACTCGGAAGCTGCTTTTGGACCGGTTTCAACCAATTCCAAAAATTTGGAACTTGTATTCGAATCGGTTTCAATGGAGTTGGTTCCCAGGCCTCTTTTTTGGGCGGTCCGATCCGGATCTTGGGTGGAACCAATTCGGTTACACGTCTTTAACCAATAATAACGTTATTCAAGTAGCTGTCTATCTAATTTTTCATTTTAGATACATTAAAATTGATTTGTAAAGCCAATATTTTAAGTAATAATATGGCAAACTTGTGCTGATCGCCGCATGGTCGAACCCCGCGTATGGTTCGCCACATCATGTGATATATCGATCCGTCATCCGATATCAATACATCCATCATTGCTCCAACAACCAAGCTTGCATCGATCGATGGCTGTGGCTAGAAAACCAAACTAGTTTTGCCTTAAGGCAATTTATTCCTAGAAAAATTGGACTCTACGTTGACCCATACCCATTTTTCCAACCTCAGCCCACCTCAAAAGTTAGATGGGAGACTCCGGGCTACACAAGGCCCAGTTCAATCAATCCAGCCAAGCCCAACCCAATCCCAGATTTTCCCATCCCAATTCTTCTGTTGCTATAACTTTTTGCTAATAACAAGAATTCATAAGAAAATCATGATGATATTCCATAGTTTAGCATTTTGCAGCAAAATAAATAATAAAAAAAAAACCCTGTGAAAATTACTTCATATTTTTTTTTTCTAAAAGTGAAGCAAGTATCTAACTTTAAAATAGAGTCGGACCATAAGCTTTTCTTTTTTGGGCCAGAGCCATACAAGGCTCAAGAAAGAAGAAACCTAGTTCCTCATGTCTTTTTGGTAGCATGGAGGACTTTCAATCATTTTGGTAATGACCATCTGGCCACACACCCAAGAGGTGCCAACATTAGAGAAGATCACTTTAACACCTTTACCTAAAATTTAGCTCAATAAGCTCATGTCACATAAAAATAATCACCATTACCTTTGCACTCAATAAATTATTCTTCCACGGACAATACCTCTATCGTCTGTCGATGTTTTACAATTTTTTGAAGTAGAGTCATGATTCATTTAAGATATTAAGCATTTTAATGATGCCATATTTCTTTTTAGTTTCTCATAATGATTAATATTTCTATATGCTCAAGTGAGATTTTTTTTTTTATTCATCTATAGTTGTTCTTCCGAAAAAATAAAGAGAAAATTCAATTAATATAATTAATATACTAATCATAGATGAAATATACCCATAAGTCATTGAAGGGATAAGTGACGACCAATCAACCAGCTTCGCACCAATCGGCAAGTTTCGAGGAGCCAGATAGATACTTTGAATACATTATTTTGACCTTACAAATTCTCACAATTAATGAGAGAGAGAAATGCATGCGGAAAACAAAATCTAAGTGAAAATGCCATTATACTTTAAATTTCCTCCGATCCGACATGCTAGTAACGCTTCATGTAACGGATACCTATTGATTTTCAATAATTGCTACTTATGAAAAAAAAAATACAGGGCTCTCACAAGCACACGTCCATATTGATTCCTTCTCAATTTAAATCCATGCTCACATTCTATAAGAAGAATATCCATGGCAAGATGTCATTGTCAAAGGAACTTGGGGAAAACCCTAGATAATAATCACAATAGAGAGAGAGATGATTTCATCTGGAAAAAAAAAAATTAATTTAGGCAATAATCACCCAGAAAAAAAAAAAAGGAAATAATAATTGCAAAAAAAAAAAAAAAAAAAGAGGAAGAAAAGCGCAGGAGGGTTTCTATCTCCTTCCCTCTGTCGGCCGCACATAACAGTCTCTCCTTTGCTCTCTCCTCTCCGCAGAAGAGAGAAATACCCTAATCTCTCTCTCTCTCTCTCTCTCTCGAGATCTTTTCTCTCTACCTCTTCCATCTTCGATTCGGCGATTCCTCCGCCGCCGCCGCCGCCGGATCGGTTGGTATCGGCGCCTCGTCGGCCGATCTTTTTCGTTCCCCCTCCCCTCTTTCTTTTCTCTCTGTTGGGTTGGAGATCCTCTCCAGGGCGATAGATCTGAGTTATGCAGCAAGGTGATCCGACGGTCCTGAGCTTGAGACCTGGTGGCGGTCGAGGGAGCAGCCGACTTCTCGCGCCTCGCTTCGACTCCTCCTCCTCGTCGGCTTCCTCGGCTTCGTCGGCAGCGGGTGGCGCGGCTTCCGCCTTCGCCTTCGGCTCCCTCTCCTCCGATCTCCCCCTCCTGCGCCCCCATGGCGGGCTCTCCGCGAAGGTGCGCCTCGAATCTGCGGCCGCCGCCCCTCCCCGCGAGGGATTCCTCCCGCGTTTCGTGATGGCCGATTTGGTTGTTATGGATTGGGGATAGTTGATTTAGCTGGCTGCCGTGATTTTGCCTGATTTGGTTTGGATTCCGTGGGTGTTGTTATTGGTTCCGCGTGCATAAAGTTACGTGCTTGGGTATATCGTTGTTGTGGGATTTCGAGCCGCTTTGGTGGGTCCATCGAATTTCCGGTGCTTGAGTTAGATTATGAAAGATGATCCGCGTAATTTTGTAAAATATTGGATCTTTTTCATGAAAGTGAATTAATTTACGTGGGATTGTATCTCCTATTGGCCACACATGATGTCCGAGCAGAACGAGTTGCGCTTTTGTAATGGAACGGCTGCGAGAATGCGGTGTAGTTTGCTTTATTGTTATTTATTTGGGATACTTATTCTTGCCGAAAATGCGGGGGATTTCAGAACTTGGTTTTGGAATGATAATATAATTGCCTGAAAGGTTGTTCACGTGATTAATAGAGTAAGAGCTGAAATATTCGTCAGCTGCTTCAGACAAGAAACCATTTGAGCATCTGAAGCTTTTGCAATTTGTTAAAAGCGTGTTTTTTTTTGCTTTTCGTTGGTTGTTAATCACTTCTTTTGTGTTGTTGTATAACTTCCCCTGTGTCTCATATTTGGTTTTACTGGTGGGCGCCTATCATTTAAAGAGAAGAAAATTTTATGGGATGGTGGATATTTTCAATGTCCTAATTCTTGGTTGGGCACTCAATATGTGTACCTACTGTAAATATGGACAAAGAGAAATTTGTAGGCTTTTAGGTGGGCATGTGATGAGCTGTTATTGCCCATAAAGGACCTGCAGACATGTCAATCGGTAGTGAGGAACTTCAATTTCATATGCTGTAAAAAAATTTCGAACTTGTATTGTGTTTTGTATGTGTGGATCATGATGGGAAGATGGAAAATTTCCTGGGACGTGGTGGTGGTAGCAAGAAAATCATTTGTCAGTTTAAATCAACTCTGCTTTTCCTGCCTCATTTTCCAAAAGTATATATTCCAGTAAATTTTAGTTCTTCCTTATATGTGCTTGTTGGAGCCTTTTTATGTACATTCAAATGATTAATATGCTATATTAGCAATTTTTTTCCTAACTGCATCTTTTTGAACGATTAAAGGAACCCCTTCATCCATACTTTTGGTGTAAGATTACTGGAAGATGGAAACAAGAACTTTAAATTAATCAGATGCTCATTATTGGTGTTCTTGAGTTCTATCTTTCTAAATTTCAGTTTTGATTTGTTTGTGCCCTCTGCATTTGGTTGTCAAGTTTGGCAGCAGCTTTCTATGGCTTTACTCATTTTTAGTAGAAAAACTTGGATGATGTTTTGGGAGGCTTACTATCTTTTAGTGGGTTGGGTATGTTAACTGATATGAATGCTTGACTGCAATGTGCAGTTATTTGTAAACCTTATGTAAAAGTATAACAAGTCTTTCTTGGATTCTTTTAGTCCATGGAAGGTTTCCTGGCACATATAAATTTTCTACCTCTCTAATATTGAAAATTTTGTACATACGGCTCCCTAAGCACATGATTTTCTTTGCTTTCAGAGTGGAGACACAAGGTTTGAGAGTCGGGAGCGCATTCGTTATTCTCGAGACCAGCTTTTGCAGCTTAGGGAGGTAATAGTTTATCTATTGTTGAATAACCGTACTCATGCAAAGCTCATGTGGTAATTTTAATTGTGAAAAAATATATATATTTTTTTTCTCAAGCATTTTACAGGCTTTTCACTTTCACGATTGTTCTCTAACGCTTTTGTACACATTGAAAGTAATGGGAAGTGTTCTGCTCATGCATCGGATGTTCAAGTTATTTAATATCTTCTCTTCCCTTTTTGTTGGATCACCTGGGTTATTTACTGGAGTGGCTGTGTTCTGTAGGCTGTCGAGCCCCATGATGAGATCTTGAAAATAGAAAAGGAAATTGAGGCTGAAATTTTGGGTGATGATCAAAGCTGGGGCCGCGCAGAGACTATTGTGAGTTGCATTAGTTCATTCTAAACTTGGGTTGTACTTTTTTGTCGTTCTCTTTCTGGCTGCATTGGGGGAAGGATTACTTTGGCAGATGGAAAGTAGATCCATTTACTTTTCTCAATCTTTTTTCAAGAAGGTGCTTTTATGGTGTTATGCTATGAACTTGTCCCTTGTGAAGGTACTTGATTTCAGTGGTTTAATCATGGTAACAATCTGACAAAAACTGTTTATACCCTTTCGTATTGTACTTGCCAGGCACCAACCCAACCTCAGACTCAAACTCGTTTTTCTGAGCCAGACAATCGTGATTGGCGTGGTCGTTCTGCCCAGCTTCCTACCTCTGGGGAGGAGAGGTCCTGGGATAATATCCGAGAAAACAGAGAAAACAGAGATTCAAGTGGCCGGTCTGACTTTAGACAGCAGGAAGGAAACCAAGTTAATCGCAAAGATCAACTCAACTCCCAGTTTTCAAGGGCACAGAACTCGTCACTCCAGGGGGTAATTGTTTTTTGCACCCCAAAGGAACTTAATTCTAAGTTTCATCAATGTTTGCCCTATGTTTTATGTGTTTATAACATTAAGCTTCTTTTTGTTTGAAGGCAGTTCCTGTAGTTGTGGTAATAAAGAAGAATGCAGTTCGTTTTGATTCTACGCGTGTGTATAGTTAAATACTCCTTTCTGCTTTCTGTTGATGTATCATTTTGAGATGATTTTTCATGCCATATTTTCGTTAGTGGTACACTGATAGGTGAAACCTTCTTAACTTGGTTTCCTTCCTGCGACCAAGTTCTTCCAATGTGACTAATCTCTTTTTTGGCACCCATATGCTCTTCAAAATAGGGAGGACCTGCTCCTGCTCTCATCAAGGCTGAGGTGCCATGGTCCACCAGAAGGGGTAATCTCTCAGATAAAGACCGTGTTTTGAAGACTGTCAAAGGGTAATGCAAAGATATACTAATTCAGTCAGTATTTGCCTTGGATTTAAATGTTCTAAGTTCTTCTTTTTGATGCTTCAATTAATTCCATCATGTGCAATCAGGAGAATGTTTTCTCCATAACTTTCGGGATTTCTTGTGGGAAACTAAATCTAATTCTGTATCATTTTCCTTATTGCCCATTGATGATGAAGATGAGACTGAAAACATCAGGCTTTAATCTGCATTTGGCAGTGCGATATAAGAAAGATCATGCAATAGTCATGGGAGGTTGTCAGTTCTCATAGTTGTATCCTTGACATATTTAACTAAGTATATATCGTGTACAATCAACATAGAGATGGCATGCTTATGTCACGTACAAGAATTATGTAAGTTTTTTAGAAGTGATGGGAAAATGCTATTCCTTTTGCCTTCCTAGCTCACCTTATTGTGCTTCATTTGTTTGCCTTCAACCTATTCTGGATGAATTCATATGTTAAGTAACTCCTGGACTTTCTCATTAGCAAGTGGTTTCGCCTAGCTTGACTCTATTTTTCCGTCTTAAGTGCCTTTCATGGCTCATGGCTCATGGCTGGAGTGGTGTTGCCAGACTTGTCAACATTCCAGAGTTGGTTGATACATCAAGTTTCACTTTCTGATTTTGTATGCAGGATACTGAACAAACTGACTCCAGAGAAGTTTGATCTACTCAAGGGCCAACTAATTGACTCTGGCATCACAACAGCGGATATTCTGAAGGTTTCAGCTTTACAGATTCTTATGTGCTATTATTAATGGGTTGACCATCTTGTTCTGTTGTTACATGATTCTTTGGGATGGTATGCAGGGGTTATTCAGCTGATTTTTGAAAAAGCTGTACTGGAACCCACATTCTGCCACATGTATGCTCTTCTGTGTTCTGATCTGAACGAAAAGCTGCCTCCATTTCCCTCTGAAGAACCCGATGGGAAGGAAATCACTTTCAAGCGGGTGCTCTTGAATATCTGCCAGGAGGCTTTTGAAGGAGCTGATAAACTAAGAGAAGAGTTAAGGCAAATGACATCCCCTGAACAGGAGCTCGAACGGAGAGACA
Source organism: Eucalyptus grandis (assembly GCF_016545825.1). Classification (NCBI taxonomy): domain Eukaryota; kingdom Viridiplantae; phylum Streptophyta; class Magnoliopsida; order Myrtales; family Myrtaceae; genus Eucalyptus; species Eucalyptus grandis. Next base: position 52,861,560 of record NC_052612.1, read on the forward strand.
AGGAAAGAATGGTCAAACTTCGAACTCTCGGTAACATTCGTTTGATTGGAGAGCTTTTGAAGCAGAGGATGGTACCTGAGAAGATTGTTCACCACATTGTGCAGGTTCTGACATGCACATTTCCTTTATTATGTTAGGGTCTTTTGAAATTACAGTTACGATTGTCTCTCATAGTCTTACTCCCGAAGCAGGAGCTTTTGGGACCTGATAATAAAGTTTGTCCTGCCGAGGAGAATGTTGAGGCTATTTGTCAGTTTTTCGTCACTATTGGAAAGCAGCTTGATGAGAGCCCTAAATCACGGCGGATAAATGATTTGTACTTCAGCCGGTTGAAGGAGCTGGCATCCAATACTCAACTAGCTCCAAGGTTGAGGTTCATGGTTCAAGATGTAATTGACCTGCGTTCTCATACTTGGGTTCCCAGACGAGAAGAGGTAAGATATTAGGTGTTTACAATTTTTTTTAAGTAATTTGAAACCTTATCTGCGTGCAGATGGAGGTTGCTGTTTTTCGGTTTCTGACATCTTCCTCTCGATATGTGGACCTTTGAAGGTAAAAGCCAAGACTATAACTGAAATCCATTCCGAGGCAGAAAAAAATCTTGGTTTACGTCCAGGTGCTACTGCGGGCATGAGGAATAGCCGTGGCATTGCTCCTGGTTCTCCTGCGAGTACGACTCCTGGAGGTTACCCAGTTACACGACCTGGTGCTGGGGGCATGATGCCTGGAATGCCGGGAACTAGGAAGATGCCTGGAATGCCGGGAATGGACAACGACAATTGGGAATTTCCTAGGAATCGGTCAATGCCGAGGGGTGATGGAGCTGGAATGCAACCTCCTGGGCGGCTCCAACCGCCATCGGCTGGAAAGTCACCCTCACTGAATGCAAGGCTGTTGCCTCAAGGCAGTGGTGGACTTATCAGTGGGAGGACCAGCGCGTTGCTACAAGGCAGTGGTGGGCTTCGTCCTTCCAGCACAGAGGCTCCATCTTCAGTTCCTTCTCCAGCACCAGTGAAAACTGTTCCTGTTGCACCAGTTTCACCCGTTCCTGAAAAGCCATTGGCACCTGCAGTGAAGTTGAATAATAAGGATGAGCTTACCAGAAAAACGAAGTCACTGCTTGAGGAGTATTTTAGTGTGCTGCTTTTGGATGAAGCATTGCAGTGTGTGGTGGAGCTGAATGCTCCAGCTTACTACCCTGAATTTGTGAAGGAAGCCATTTCTCTTGCGCTGGAGAAAAGCCCGCCGTGCTTTGAACCTGTTGGCAAGCTCCTGGGGTTCCTGTTGACCAAGAAAGTTATTTCATCCAGCGATGTAGGGACTGGATGTTTGCTGTTCGCCTCTATGTTGGATGATTTGGCCATTGATTTACCAAAAGCGCCGGTCCACTTTGGTGAAATTGTTGGAAAACTAGTTTTGGCTGGTGGATTGGATTTTAAGGTGATTAAGGAGATCCTGAAGAAGGTGGAAGATGACAGGTTCCAAAACGCCATACTTGATGCTGTAATGAAGATTGTGACCTCTGATGCTTCTGGTCAAGCGGTACTGAGTTCGCAGGCGTCAGATATCGAGGAGTGCAAGGGTCTGCTCCAGTGAGCGCATTCTATAATATCGCATGAGTAGTCCGGACCCTCTCACCCGGGTCAAATTTGGGTCTCCATATGCAGATTTGCAGGATGCTTTTTGGCAATTCTTTTTTGAGGCTAGCAACTTTGTACGAAGGCCATAAGGCAGAGCTGCAGAGGGCAAAAAGTTAATTTTTGAGTTGTATATTGAGGTCATAAAATCCATGTTTTATTTAGGAGGAAGTCGAAAAGATAATCTTACTTTCGATTGTGGTTGATCCCTTCCCTTGGATTCTCAAGACGACTAGCCCGTTTGCGGGATTAAAGTTTTGTATTCGATTAGTTTCCGACCATTTATCATCTTCTTGTTTTTCAGGAATTTTCAGGTCATTGTTATTTAGGATTTGTCATAAACGTGACGCCTCGAGAGTTACTGCTTAAGTTTGTTGTTATGCCCTCTTGTTTATTTTGTGTATCTTGCTCTTTTGAGTGGGACCTTTCAAGTGTGTTATCATGCTTAATTTGTTCATTTAGCTGGGGCCGGCTCGACCATTTTCTGAGCTGTGAACTGTGAACTGTGATCTACTACTGTTGAACGAGGTGGCTCTGCTCGTTGTCTCTTCCTGAAGATGTCTGTAGAATGGTCAGTGCACCCATCCATGAACATGTACTCTGAAAAGTAATCGAGGTGTGTGTTTTTTTTGGAAAATTCATGGTGGATTATTTAGCGGAAAATGAATGATTTTATTTTTTCGAAAAATGATTTTGTATCTTTTGAAATAATTAGTAAGTGAAAATGTTTTATTACTGATTATATGCGACCGTAATGATGAAAATATTGTTTGTCTATTTATTTTTAAGTGATATAAACATTAATCTTTAATAAATTTTTTTTTTTTTTATGTGATCGTTGAATCTTTAATAAATGTTCAGTCTAGTTTCTAAATTATATTACAATATTCGATGTTATCCTTTCATTAATTTAAGTTCGGGAATATATTGAATATTTTTATATAATTTATAAACTATATTAATTAATTTAAAAATTTATGGACGATGTCACATATTGGTTAAAGTTTATGGATGATTTGTGACACTTTTCCTTACATTTTCAAAATTTTATGGCTTTCAGATGTCAACTCCTCTTTACATGATGACTTTCCTCAAGCTTCTTTTAGTTTCGTTTAACATTGAAGATTCGCAATTCTTCAAAAGATATAGCTATTAACATCTATAGAAAATTACATATTACCCTGATGTATGTTGTAACTTTCCATATTTTCTTTGTTATTATAAGTTACAATTTCACACGTTACTAAAACAATATATATAAATATATCGTCTTTTTTAAACTGGTAAATACTATAATTCGGAACATGCAATTTGATGGGATACATGTTACTCTTTTCAAAGGAAAATTAGGTTTTGGGGGACAAGCGCTCCCATAGAGGCAACGGTAGTTAATTGTTATCATATTTGGAAAGATCATCTTTAAAAAAAGTATTCAAATCGAGAAACCAATTGTTTTTCATTGATTAAAGTACATCACTCATGTCAAGAAAAAGGGTTTATATCACAAAAAATTATAAATTAATATACTTATAACAAATTTACCTTAAATAAATTTTTATCATTAAAAACTTTAAATCGATACATATGTGATAAATTTATTCCAAATTAATTTTTTGATCACAAAAGACCTTTAATTAGTACATTGATAAAAAAATTACCTTCAATTAATTTTATCTAAATTGGATTAATATCAAGAAAAATCATAAACCGATACACATGTCTATTGTCACGTCATCCAACTTAACTAATTGACGATAAAATTTAACGAAAATTAACGGAGAATAAATTTATCATGAGTACATCGGTTTGGGAAAGTTTGAGATAATTTTGTCACAACCGTAATAGATAGGGATTTTTCGCGGAATTAAGAAAAAAAGAACACAGAGAATAGTGAGATTTACTTTTCCGGCGCAATTATTAGCCCATTAGGACTAACCTCAGATATTGTTTATTCATAAAGCAAGAAAGAAAGAAAGAAAGACACACAAAATTATCACTCTCGGCTCTCAAACTCCCACTCGGGCTCGGACAAAAAGGGTCTATAAATCTCGTCCGCTGTCCGCTCCCGACAGCCCCTTCGCTCTCCTCCGTAGAGAGAGAAACCACTCTCTCTCTCTCTCTCTCTCTCTCTCTCTCTCTCTCGATCGAAAAATTCGATCTTGAATCTCGTTCCTCGCTCTTCTCCAATCCCAGATTCAGCGTGTGGGGCGCCGCAGATTCTTGTTCCGGCCAGTCGCAGCAGAGGTCGCGCGCGTGCGTTTGTTTCCGATCGATCAGAGAGACGGGTGTGATGCAGCAGAGTGATCCGGCGGTCCTGAGCTTGAGACCTGGTGGCGGTCGAGGGGGCAGCGGCAGAATTCTCCCGCCTCGCTTCTTCGATTCTTCATCGACAGCTTCTCTCGCCCTCGGCTCGCTCTCCTCCAATCTCCCCCTCTCCCGTCCTCATGGCGGCGGCGGCGCGGCGGCGAAGGTTGTCTTTCGGTGTTTCGACTTCCGTCCGTGTCTTGTCGTGTCGTTGTTTTTTTGGGTTTGTGATGATTGTGTTCTCTGTGGAGCCTTCGCATGATTCGGTCCTGACGTGACTGGATCAGGGAAAGTGATGCGTGGCGATGAGACGGGCGATGGAATTGGCAAGTTAATGGATCGTGTTGGGAAATTGTGAACTTTCTGGCTGGGGAACCATGGAAAAAATTTGTTTTTTCACTTGCTGGAATATCGGGTTGGGATGGTTATGTTCGTGTGTTGGTTTGTGCAATTGTCTTCGACTGTTTGACTTTCCAAGAAGAGTACAACGTTGTCTGAAATTGAATTATTGAACCCCGTGGTTGGTTAATTGTGGCCGTTGGGTCTTGTACTGAATTTCCTTAATGTCTGAGCTTTTTAAGTAGAGTGCCTGGTAGACAAGTTCTTGCGTTAGCAATTTTTGTTGTTCTTTTATTTGTTTTTCAATTGGTGTTATATTCGTTTTCAGAAACATAGTGAGATATCGCGAGCTAGTCGACGTAGCAGATCTTTCTTTTCGCTTTAGATCAGAGAGAAGTAATGAATTACCAGGGACGTATTATCATAGCTTCCATAATGAGTTCCTGCGCTTTTTTGTATGGCTTTGATTGTTTGTAAGCTGTTTCCTTATCAACCTGGCTCTTAGGGCCACTTTGTCTCTTTCTTGTGACGTGTAATACCATGCTTCGCTTTTGGAGTACTGGGATAGTGTAGTAAGTATTAGTTTTCATTTATGTCTTGAATTTGGTAAAGTATGGCGAAATGAGCTAAGGGATTAAGTCAATTCCGTACTTCCTTGTCAAGGTTGGAAGTTGTTATAGCTTTTGAGGAAGTTTGTTTAGGTCCTACTTTTTACCTCTCATATCGGTATGACGCAGCTTAGAAAATACTGTGGCTGGATTATGCAAAAGCTTCTTTTTTCCTTTTCTTTTTTTCTATCTATACTGTTTTGTCTTGATTGAGGTGCTTTTTATTACTACGTTGCTACCTTAATACATGTTAAGTTGCAAGTTTTCGATAAGTTTTACTATAACAAGCTCCTGAAAATTTATCCTCTGTCCCTGCCAGCCTGGAGACTCATGGCTTGAGGGTCAAGAACGTGTTAGATACACCCGAGACCAGCTGTTACAGCTAAGACAGGTACTGATCTATCTTTCCTTTTCAACTGTGTGTTTCCCTATGTTGATGGAGTCTTTTGTTTTGTCTTCCTAGGAGCAGTGTATATTTTCTGTTCATCTTAATTTAATTTTCCTCTGCCACGCGTATCGTTTTTCTTGAGGATGATGTCTAGACGTATTCATAATTTTTTATGTGCACTTTTACTAAAGCATTGGTGGAAGTCTCCTTTGGTGTCATGGTAAAAGCTATGAATAGTCATCAACTTCCACGATGATGTCGAGTCTCTATTTTTCCCCTTTCTGATTCAAGTTGAATATCGGACTAAGATCGTAATATACTCATATACTGTTACTCTGTGTACTTGTAGGCTATTGAGGTGTGTGATGATATTCTGAAGATACAAAGGGAAATTGAAGCTGAGTTTCTTGGCGAAGATCAAGACTGGGGAAGTAGGGAGAACAATGTAAGATTTCCTGCATATCTTTCGCTTTCTTTTGCCTTTTCCTTCCTTTCTTGGTGGTTATAAAGTGGACAAGCGATTTGTTTCTTTTCTGTCAATTGCATATCAAGGAGATCTCTTAATGGTATTTCAATGGTTTCATGCTGGAAAACTCTAAGTTTGGTATTTGGCGTTGCTTTAGCTTTAGTGATGGAGTCATAATTACATTGTTACCCCATATAACAATATGTTCTTTCCCCAACAGGTGCCAAATCAAATGCTTAATCGCTTTTCAGAGCCAGACAATCGTGACTGGCGTGGTCGGAATCCCCAGGTTCCTGCTGCTGTGGAGGAGAGGTCCTGGGAGAACATCAGGGAAAACAGAGAGTTTGGTGGCCGATCTGACTCTAAGCAGCAGCAACAGAACCAAAATAATCACTCGGAGCAACTCAACTCCCAGTTCACAAGAACACAGATCTCTTCTAATCAGGTAGCATTAGTTTCTGGCTAGACTCACGTATCTTTTTTACATGTAAATGTTAACTCACCTTCTTGAAGAGTATCTTAGCTCTTCTTATCTAATAGCCAGAGAAGTATGATTCACAAAAGCTGTCGTTTCTTGGCCACAGTGGTAGATTGCATGTGTTTTCTAGTCTCCCTTTAGTAATTATGATACGGTTCCTATTTGCTTGTGAAATTGAGATCTTTGTCAAGTTAATGTCGTGTTGTTATTTTAACTTCCTGTTTCTGCTATGATACCTTATAGAGTTTCAAAGCTAGAAGAAATATTCTTATGATAGTTGAAATATTGGTTAAGTCTTATGAGGATAGTGGGATCAAGCTTGCATCCCTTTTCCATTCATACATGCACCGCAAGTGGTGTGTTTCCTTTATTTCCTCATTTTATCCTTAAGTCGGGGGAGGGTTATAGAAGCCTGGAGTATTGTGCTAATATGAGGTACCACTTGCCAATAGAAGAACGATGCACCATCAAAGATCAGATCACGCCTTCATTAAATGCATCGACGAATGCTTCACCTGCCTATTAAAATGAATTTCTGGCTACTTAATGTCTCGTTTGGCTTCACTTATGTTGATCGGTTGCACAGGGAGGTCCTGTTCCGACTCTTGTTAAGGCTGAAGTGCCTTGGTCAGCTAGAAGGGGTACTCTGTCAGAAAAAGACCGTGTGCTGAAGACTGTAAAGGGGTAATGCATGTTTTACAATGTTTATCTAATGAATTGTTCTTTGCAGTGTACTTAATGTATATGTACGGTACAGCCTTATTTTAGCTGAAGTGTCATTTTTTGGTTGCTGATGTTTGGCATGGTTGCATTCTCAATGTGCTTAAGCTCCTGATCCTCGAAAAAAAAAGATAGATTTTCAAGTCCTCATTTCCTTGGACCAAAAAAAAAAAAAAAAAAAAAAAAAGTCCTCATTATAATAGTCTGTCAAATATTATTCTTGGCAGATTTTTGAGCCGCATTTTCAAATTAACTTTTTGAGTGATTTTATCATAGGAATTTTTTTCTTTTTTAAACATGACCCACGACTCGGCATCATTTTTTGCAAGTTATCTGCATTTCATGATCTACAAAAGGACCATCACATATATGCGTTTTGGATTCATAAGCATGCAAACTAATCTATGCACATTTATCTGTATTCGCACTCCAAGATAATGTCAATGAGAATAACTCTTCTTTTTTATGTACTTCCTATACCCAGTTGCTTTCTATGTGATTGACTGATCTTGATATTCTCTTTTGAGCATCTTTTTTTAAAACTTCCCTTGTGCATTAACATTTTCATTGCTAGTGTGGGAATTTCTATGCATCGACCTCATTTTTTTAAGGCTTATGGTGGTGTCGACAATTTTTGATTTGTGTGCAATATATTATTAGTGGTAATCAGATTGTGCTTCGTGTTTTGTTATCTCCCCTAACCATGTTCCATCTTTCCATGCTTGAGTGTGTGATCAAACTAATTTCACATATCAACTTTTTACTTTTGTTTCTTGACACACCACTTTATGAGGTCCTTTTTTGCATTCCTCATGGAGATTAGTCGATGCAATTGAATTGGTTGTGTTAGACTTGTATGCCAGTTAGGATTGACTCTTACGATGGATAGTACTTTCTTTTCAGGATTCTGAACAAGTTGACTCCTGAGAAGTTTGATGTACTCAAGGGTCAGCTTGTTGACTCTGGAATAACCACAGCAGATATTTTGAAGGTCACTGCATGTTCTCTTCTCCATTTACGTACTTTTATTTGTATTTATCGCAACAACTTAAGTTTTTTTCGCAATACAGGGCGTAATCCAGCTTATTTTCGAAAAAGCAGTGCTGGAGCCCACATTCTGCCCCATGTATGCTCTTCTATGCTCCGATCTCAATGAAAGGTTGCCCCCATTTCCCTCTGATGAACCGGACGGTAAGGATATTACTTTCAAGCGAGTGCTTCTAAATAACTGCCAGGAAGCATTTGAAGGTGCTGAAAATCTAAGGGAAGAGTTGAGACAACTGACTGCCCCTGAGCAAGAGCTTGAGCGAAGAGAAAAAGAGAGGATGGTCAAACTTCGAACGTTGGGAAACATCAAATTGATCGGGGAGCTTCTGAAGCAGAAGATGGTCACTGAAAAGATTGTTCACCACATTGTTCAGGTTTTGATAAAACACATCGTATATCCAGTTGTTTTTTAACTTTTATAATTGTATTGAGGTTACTCATTGCCTGCCCAATGAAACCAGGAGCTTCTAGGAACTGATAATAAGACGTGTCCTGCGGAGGAGAATGTTGAGGCTATTTGCCAGTTCTTCAAGACCATTGGGAAGCAGCTTGATGAGAGTACAAAAGCACGGCGTATAAATGATCTATATATTAATCGGTTGAAAGAATTGACAACCAACACTCAGCTGGCTCCAAGGTTGAGGTTCATGGTTAAAGATGTTCTTGATTTGCGTACGAATAGCTGGATTCCTAGGCGGGAAGAGGTGACATTTTGGATGTTAATTGCTGTTTTTTTTTTTTTTTTCCTTTAGTTGTTTAGATTTCTTTATTATTACCAACTCCATCACTCTTCCTTCAGAGAGTTAGGCCTGGGAAGCTTACTTGGAGGTTCTTTTTGAATAATTAACATGTCCGCCCAAATTTTTACTCTGTTGTTTCTGTATACTCTTGTACAGGTTAAAGCAAAGACTATTACTGAAATCCATTCAGAAGCAGAAAAAACTCTTGGTTTACGTCGAGGCGCTACTGCAAGCATGAGAAGTGGCCGTGGGGTTGCTTCTGAGTCGCCAGGGAGCACAAGTCCTGGGGCTTACCCAGGTCACCGACCTGGCGCTGGAGGGATGATGCCTGGCATGCCTGGAACCAGGAAGATGCCTGGAATGCCTGGCATAGACAGTGACAACTGGGAATTTCCTAGGACCCGGTCAATGCCTAGGGGCAATGGATCAGGCACACAACCTTCTGTGCGGATCAAGCCATCCGCTGGAATGTCGCCATCGCTGAACCCTCGATTATTGCCCCAAGGTAGTGGTGGCCTTATTAGTGGTAGGCCCAGTGCACTGTTACAAGGCAGTAGTGCCCCTCTTTCTCGTCCTTCAAATTTGGTCTATGGCACTGAAACTGCAGTTCAAGTCCCTGCACCTGTTAAATCTGTTCCCATTGCATCTACATCACCTGTTCTTGAGAAGCCAGTGGCTCCTGTTGCAGTGAAGTTGAACATGGACGATCTTAAGAGAAAAACATCATCTCTTCTTGAGGAGTACTTTAGCGTATTGATTTTGGATGAAGCGTTGCAGTGTGTGGAAGAACTCAATGCTCCAGCTTACTACCCTGAATTTGTGAAGGAAGCCATATCTCTTGCGCTGGAGAAAAGCCCGCCATGCTTTGAACCTGTTGGCAAGCTCCTGGGGTTCCTGTTGACCAAGAAAGTTATTTCATCCAGTGATGTAGGGACTGGGTGTTTGCTTTATGCCTCCATTCTGGATGACGTGGGGATTGACTTGCCTAAAGCACCATACCACTTTGGTGAAGTTATTGGAAAGTTAGCGTTGGTGGGTGGATTGGATTTTAAGGTGGTTCAGGAGATCCTTAAGAAGGTGGAAGATGACAGGTATCAGAAGGCCATTTTTGATGGTGCAATGAAAAATGTTGCTTCTACACCTTCTGGTCAATCTGTATTGGATTCACAGGCACAGTATATCGAGGGATGCAAGAGTCTACTCCAGTGAGAATAGTACCTTTCTCAAGCCAAGTGCCTGTGATTATAAAAAACTCGGGATGCTCCTGTTCACTCTTTTGAAAGCAAAAAGGCTGTACTACACTGTTGTAACTTGGTGCCATCGAGGATAGCCAATTCTCGAGTCGTATACTTTTTTTCTGGGGTTCATAATGTCTTGTTTCTCTAGGAAAGACACAGCATCACACCATGGATTTTGTTCTTGGGTGTGGCCAATTGTGCCATGATGCTTGAATAGGATGGCCCCTTTTGAGGGGTTCAGGTAGTTTTGTATTTGATTGATTTTGATATCATTCTTCGTGATTTTCAGGGATTTAAATTATTGTTAATGGGGATCCTCATAAATGCAAGGTCTTTACTTGTTACTCTTGGTAAAAAATGTGTGCTGTTTGCAATCCGTGAAACTCCCAACGTGCTTTTCCATGATCTGTTTTGAGATTGCTGACGTGCATTCTCGCAGGATCTCCTGTTGGAAATTAGAGCTTGCGTTTTGTTTACTGGCATTAGGTTGTTTTCTTATAGTGATGGTTGGATATAAATTGATTATGAAAGAGGAATGGTAGGGACAATGTCTCATCTCATGGGCTTGTCTTTTCGATCGATGTCTTGACTTTTTCCAAGTTCTTTGCCCCTATCTTGCATCTTCGCATTGCTTGCCAAGGAAGACACTCAATCAATGTGAGTAGTAGTTCTATAGGTGCTGCCTGCTGGCTGCTTATATGCTTTGCAATACCGTGTTGCGAACTTTCTTGATGGAGTAAACTCGATAATTGGCCCGCAAGAGTATGAGAAGCGTGAGATGAATGCATGTTCTTTGAGCTCTATTACAATATTTAAATATTCAATCAAACGCCTCAATTTAATCATTAAAGTCTTCAGATTTGCCAATAGTGATGTGTCCCAAAGGGGTCTACTATTTCTCATATGAAGACCACTTAGCCGTAGCAATTGCATAAGAGACTTATCAAAATGGGTCTATGATTCATTTTTTAAGATGGATTGAATTATATATGGTTTAGTTATGTTTAGTAAATGGGATTATAAGAAACCTTCCAAAAACAATAGGAGTGTTGAATGGGTTTCAAAGTTTATCCAAACTCAACTCACCTTTGTAACTCTTTCAACCATTTTTGAGAAAATATTACATTCTTTGAACTGTTCCAAGATGAGAGAAGTCCTGGTGGGTTAGTAAGATAGGGTCGATTTCGCCTATTATAAATATCAAGGGGTTTCTTTTTCTCCATTATTATTTTTTTATTAATTTTGTAAGTTTCGTCACTTAATTATTGGAGTATATCTTTCCTTGGTTGCATTTCACATTGTTATTTTTACATAATATTATTATCTTAGTTCTTGTTATTGTAGTCCATCGTTGGCATAAATAATCTTTTTCAATATTTTATGCTCTATTTAATTAAAATATCATTTCCTCCATGCTATTTGTCGCTGCAATTTTATATATTCACTTTAAGTATTAACTCTCTCTTATTCTTCATTTTGAATCAATGCAAAGATTGAAAATTCTTTGCAATGTTGCAAGCTAATTCTTTAGCATAGCAATTCATAGGTTTAATCAAATATGGAATTATTTTAATAAACATGTTAGGTTGAGTATAGGTCAGGTTGAGTATAAGTCACTAAATTTGTTTGCATGTAAATTGGTCAATTTAGATCGAGTCGTTTTTGACTCTACCCAATCCTAATCCACTCATTTGACGGTTTCATTACGTGTAGTTTTTAGCCATCAAGGTAGTCGAAGTTTTCGCTAACTCCGATTTAGTGCTCCCACCTTACGTCGCTGATCCAGCCAACTTGTGCTCCTTTCAGACACAGATATCTTCTTGCCCTTGCAAATATCAGAGCTCTATAAAAGACCAAGTAATTTTCTGGATCTGAGGACAAGAAGATATCTCCTCTTCATCGGCTATGGATGTTAAGAGATGGCTACTCATTCTCTCGCTTATCACACTTGCTTTGCTATTTCAATCTCCCGCAAGTTCTGCTCATGAAGTTCAAAAGGGTTATCTGGGAAAGTCACTCAGCCAGCATCGTGACCGCCAAGAGAGCAAGCTGATGAATAAGGACATCCTCATATCGTTTCGCAACAGGAAACTAATCAGCGTCCAAGTGAAGAAGGTTAAAGGTGTTCGACCAAGGGCCCGCGCCAAAACATCAGCAGCTGTTCAAGCTCATCAGATCCCATCTTGTCTTCGTAGTTTCTCTGTGTTTCTTGACTTCTATTGGATTGTTCATGCTTTAGTTTTGCTGGTTCTGAATGAGGTGTGTCAGGACCGGAAGTCCTTTTCTTGTACTAACTAATACGGGCTTGAGAGATAATTTCCCTAGGAAAGTACGATTTTGGTCTACTCATTCCAAGCATTCACCTAGTTGAAGTTGATATCGTAACAACTCCTACTTCGTTGTTCATAATATTGGAACACCAACTTCTTCTCTCTGGTAGTGGCCGTTGGATATATTATTAATATAATTCAAAATGATATATTCACATACAAGTCTAATAGGTGAAAGCATGATTATTTAGGTCCATATGGGCCGGAGCCCAATAACTTACATATAAAAACTCTAGGGTTTCCCTACGTTGAAGGTAACACTGTTGAGCGTTCCAAACTTGACGTCTCTTGGTATAATACTTCAAGCAACCGCTTGTTCTCTCTCAAACCTATAACCTCCAACAATCTTGAAGTATTATGTTTGTGTTGGATTTGAGCGAGTAAAGTGTCTTCTTGAAGATTTCGTCAATACAAATTCACTGGTATAATTTACTTTCAATTTCGGCGATGATATTAGCTGAGATCTGATTTTGAAGATTCAGATGACTGAAATCTTTTATTCAAAAACCCAAAAATTATAGCCAACAGTGGCACCATATGATGAACTACATATGCTTGAGTCTATGATCGTAAGTTTCGATTTTTCTTACGATTCTTGCAACACCATGTTGCACTCGTGCTTGTTGAATGAACTAGATGATCCATGTGTTTCCAGGAAAGAATTTGACTCTTTGATGTGCGATCGGTGTTAATTAATCCAGTGAAACTAGTGGATGAAAGTGATTCAAGTCATCGAACAATCATCAACCATATGGCATGGATATCGAGATCTATAAAGTACGATCATTGATAGCTGCGTAGTATCGACATCGATGAGTAGGTGTTCAGTTATGGAGCAAGCAAGAGCCATCTTGAAATTTAGCGTAGTTGGAAACAGGAGGAGAACACAAGGATCATGGTGTTCATTGAAGGCATGGATACCGAGCAACAGACAAGTGGCGGTGTGTGACGAGGGAAATCCACAAACACACGTTCCCAATGTATTTTTATCAGTTTATCGATATTATTGTCTTTTCACTTTCCATATTGTTTTTTTTTTCTTTTTTCTTTTTTTTTTGTGCTGGAGGAACCGGCTTGCAGCCGACAGCCGCGCCGTAAACCCCCAGGTGACACTTAAGCAGGAGGACCCACCACCCCTGAGTCACACTTAATACACCTAGCGCATCTCCTGGATTTTGAACCCTTCACCTCTGGACCGAGGATCAGCAGGGCCTTATCGAGTGGAGCCACCACGGCCGGTGGTTCACTTTCCATATTGTTTGTCATCATTTTCCGGTACTTTCCTTTCAAATTTACCATTCATTTTCAATGACGCAAATCCAAATGAATTATTGTCTAAATCATCATTGAACCCATTTCCTTTGATGAAAGATTTTTTACTATCAAGATAAATCACCCATTTCTGGTGAAATGATTATGAAGATGTGATCGATTCGACTTTAGGTCACCCACAATCCTTTTGGAGTTGAACAAGAACAAGTGAAGAGGTGTCAAAGAAAGTAGTTAAAGCATTCTCTTATGCACACGTCATAACTTCAGGGGAAAACAACATAAATGATCCTTAAATTTTGATCGAATATATAATATCATTTTTAAACTTTAACTTAATGTACAATGTGGTCCTTGAACTTATAGTTTATTCAATGTGGTTAATATAATCCTTAAATTATATGCTAATTTCAAATGTTGTCTTTCCATTAATTAAAATTTAGAGATAATATTAAAGATTTTTATATAATCTAGGGACTATATTAAATATGTACTAAAATTTTATAGATCATATTAGATCAATTAAAAATTTAGATACGATATGTTTATTGAATCATAATTGAGGGACCATTTGTGTAATTATCACTAATTCTAAGAAAGCGTACCAAAAGATGGGCTCCCATAATTGTAATATACTATTGTGAGTGGTTGAAAGGTTGTAAGCAACTCTCTCCCTTCCAATTGGTGGCCAAAAGAAAAGTCAAAGAAGAAATAAATAAAGCTCAACTTGCCAAGGACTTTGAATGAATCACGTCTTTTTTCTGATATTTTCCTTTTCTTATAGTTTCTTTTTCTTTTTTTCACATTGGGGATGACATTGATTAGTATGATACATTTGAGAGTGAACACTTTGGATCACAATCTACTAAGTCACAATTGGATTTGTATTTGGAGGAGAATAGGCTTGATAGAAAGAAGTTCCCGAATCTCAATGTCCTTGATTATTGGAAGACTCATTCTCATCTGAGTTATCCCTCATGGCACGTGATATATTGAGCATTCCTATCACTACCGTTGCCTCAGAATCAGCCTTCAGCATTGGAGAACGTATTTAAATAAATATCGTAGTTCTCTTTCCCCTGAAAGCGTAGAGGCTGAGCTGTGCACTATAAATTGGTTATTTGGAGTTCCGCCTTAGGAGGATTTGGATGAAGAGTCTCTCATCATTGACTTTCAAGACTATTTGCATTAAGTACTTTTTTTCATCTTATTCTTTTTGTTTGCTCATATGATTTCATACACTTGTCTTCATAATGATGTATTCTTTTCAGGTTCTAGACTAGTTGTTGGGTCTTAATTTGAAATTCCTTTTCCTCAGGTATCAAGTTGATACTGATGCCTTTTTGTTAGTGCTGGCGCTTCAACCTATTTTTGAAGATGGAATCAGTGCCTACCATTGTTGTGGGGCTTCCTTTTTTTTTCCTCTTTTACCCCAAATTGACGGTCAGAGACGATTGGATTGGTGGATTTTTTGTTCTGTGAGTGATGTTCATGGGGCGGTTTGTGGTGATTGCAAGTTGGGCTCCGATTCTTGTTTCTTTCTTTTTGCATTTTCGTTGGCTGATTGGTGGGCTTTTCTGTTTTGCAGATACTGAGCAGACAGCCATATGGACGAAGAAATTTACAATCAGCTGGTTCAGAAGGCTGAAGAAGAAGGGTATGGCGTGAACAAGTTCCACAAGACTCCACATAGCGACAGTCCACCGGAAGAAGAAGGACCCAAGGACACCAAAGGCGTTTGGTGGATCAAGTCCATTCTAGGAAGATAGGGGGAACTCGATTTCACAGCCAGCTTGATGAAGATGATGCAGCAGAGGCTTCATGGAGTTCTGAGTACATATGAGTTTTCATAAATAATCAGCATATGATGTACCCCTATTTTAAGTCAGATTGAAATCTTTTAGTCTCGAGATTACCATGCGTTCGTTTTGTTTGATGTATATTTTGCTTCTGCTGTGTGTAGATATTGTATCAGTGATGAGAGATTGGTAATGAATAGGAGCTGTTCAATTATGAGATCCTTTTGGGATTCCTTTCCGCTTGACAGAGTGTGGGTCAGTGGCAAATTTCAGTACTTGTGACCTCTTAAAATCAGTCTAGGCATAAAGGTGGCACCTGTAGAGAATGTTGCATCAAAGTTATTTGTTCAATGCTCTCAGCAAAAGGGGCTCATGAAGATCTATAGACACTTGCTCAACTATCAAAGTACTGCACTAATATTCCTTAAATTCTTACATCCATTGAGACACATTCCATCTATAAAAAAAAATTTCTTTAGAAAAATCAGTCACTTGGCCAATTGGAAAAATGATATTAGAGAAGGATAGATTGGTTTCTCTTTTTTCCATTGGTTTATTTCAGCCTCATAGTAAAATGAACAAATGCTTGTAAAGTAGAAAGAAAGCAACTTAGCTGTTCTCTTAACGTTGGAACCCTTGTGAGAATACTTACATAATTTGCTCGATCATATTGCAGAATATATATATCCTCTAGAGCTCTTCGAGCGAGCTTGAGGTTCGCTTGTGGCCAATTGCCGGCCGTTGTCGTGGCCGGCGGCCGGCCAAAGGAGAAGAACAAGAAAAAAATAAAAAATAAAAAGAAAAGTTATATTTAAAAAATAAAATAATAAAAAATTATTTTTAAAAAATAAAATAATTAAAATTCGATTTTTTTAAAATAATTATTTTACAAATTATAAAAATTGTCCATTAAATTTGTGTTGTATAAAATTATTTTAGCAATACCATTTTTAAATATATATATTTATCTATATATAATAATAAATTAAGTTTAGTTAAATGGGTTGGGTATGGGTCGAGTCGGGTATGGGTCAAAAATTTTGCATTACAATAAACGGGTCATAAATTGGTTAAATGGGTCGATTTGGGTCGAACCATTTATGACCCGACCCAAACTCGACCCGACCCACCCGTTTAACGGGTCTACTTGCCGGCCTTGGGCGAGGGACAACCCTGCTTGAGCCCGCGGGGGCCATGCTCCCTTGGGTCAGCAATGGCCACCTTTTGTTAGGGGTGGCAAGGGCAGCCTCCCTTGAGGCCAACAAACTGCTGGCCATTGTCGAGTCTTGGTAAGGGAAAAAAGAAAAAAAAAGAAAGAAATGATATGAAAAGAAAAATTAAAAAAAAAAAAACATTAAAAAATTAAAAATTTTGCTGACATCAAGGTTGATCAAGTCACGTAGAACAACCAGCATGTATATTAGCAATTTCCAACCAAAATTAATCATATTGACTCAATTGATATAATTAAAAAGCTTATAATTAAATTGGTAAAAATATAATAGATTTAGGACGTAATTGACAATTTTCTCTCTCGAGGGCCAATGGTATCTTTTTCCACTTATAAGCTAAGATGGGACTAGCGTGCATGCTCCCAGTCATTGCATCTCTTTCTATGTCATCTCTCTTACTATTTCAGTCTTCTATAATTTCAAGTTTTGCTCATGAAGCTTTCATAGGTTTGGGCTATTTGTATTTTCTAGTCTCCCTTTAGCAATTATGGTACAGCTCCTATTTGCTTCTGAAATTGAGATCTTTCTAATTTTATGTCGTGTTGTTATTTTATGTGCCTTAAAAGAATTCTATTTCACCGATACCCTTCTACCCGAAAGTAGACATTCATACCCAAACAAATGGCCCCTCATCGTATCCAGACCAAGTTGGCTTTTTGGGATCCGTTCGTTAACATTTTCATTCTTTTGTTTCTTGAAATAGAAAAAGAATAAATTTCCATTTGGTAACGTCAAATAATTTTATTATTCTTCAAAATAGAAAAATGGCCGGAGAATAGACTTGGAACATAAACAAGAAGTAGGAAAAACTAATTTCATATTTTCAAAAACAATTTATAGAAATAAGTTTTTTTTTTTTCTTCTTCTTCCTTGTGGCTCGCGGCCAACCGCTGCCGACTGTTGTTGACCTCTGGCCGCCGCCACCCATCACCAAATTGTTAAAAATTAAAAGAAATACTACATTATAAAAAAAAAAATTATGATTCGTACCGAACGATTTCCTTTTCTTTTTCCATTTCGAAAATAGAAATTTTGTTTAATTACCAAACGCATTCTTTTACTCATAAATTATTTGAGGGAATATAAATAATAATAATAATAATAATAATAATAATAATAATAATAATAATAATAATAATAAAAAGACTACTTCAAAAAAGAAATTAATCCCCAGAACAAAAGTATTCCTTAAGTGCCAAATTTTTTTTTTTGTTTATATTTTACTCTTATTTTAACTTTCGGTCTCAGACTTTTACTTGTCTCATTGTAGAAGTTGAGAGTTGAAATCCACACATGATGTTAAATTGTCTTGAAACCCCACCTCCCCCTTTTTATGTGGGAAGAGTGGCCATTGAGGCAAATTCTACCAGTTAAAATTGCCAAATTCAATTGCTACATAATGTACCCTTAATTCAACGCTTGCTTAGTCAATGCTTATGTCTTTTTCTTACCAAATATCTCTCTATTCAATGGTCCTTCATGTGGAACTTTTTCTTCGTTGAAAACATGTGCTTCCAATCAATGCGAAATCGAAGAAACAGCTCTATCATCATCTATATCACGACGATTAAAAAAAAAAAAAAAAAACATTGCGAGGGACCGAACCAACATCTTTGCAGTTGCAGATCGGCATGCCGTTGAAGGCGATTGGCTGCGGATCAAACAACTTGAAGGCTTGCGGTGTCTCGAGGTCTCGACGTGCGCGAAAAGAAAATCGAAACGAAACACCGGGCGAAATTAGAATTATAATAATAATCAAACGATGCCTATTAAAAAGATTTCACCAATGACACTAAAAAAAAAAAAATAGAATTTGGAAAATTCTAGTGTCCCTCTAGTAATTATGATATCTTGATTGTCAAAGTTCGAGAAATATTGTTTTGATACCTGAAATATTGGTCTAGTCATGGTGGGATCAAGCTTGCATCCCTCTTCCATGCGTACATGCAAATGTGCAAGTCTCGTGTTTCATTTTCCCCCCCTTTTAATCCTTGGGTCAGGGGAGGGTTAGTATTGTCTAATATGAGGTTCCACTTGCCTATGGAAGAACAATGTTGTCACACCCCAATTCCTACCGGATTTGGGGCGGAAGAATAGCCCAAGTGCCATAACTTGGCATGGGAGGACACTTAAGTGTCATAACTTCAAAATGATACACTTGAATGCCAGTTTTGAAGTTAAACGGAACACTTAAGTGCCACTCCGCGAAAATCCGGCCAAATGACTTACGTGGCAACTTTACGGCGAGTTTGGTCCAAAATGGTGTCGTTTTGTACGTTGACGTGGTAGAGAAAATGCAAAAACGACGCCGTTTCGTGTCTGACATGTAAATAATAATATAAAAATTAATTAAATTAGATTTAAAATTAATTTTATTTAAAATATTCAAAAAATTAAAAAAATTAAGAAAAATTTTAAAATTTTAAAAAATTAAGAAAAATTAAAAAAAAAAAAAAGGGGGCGGAGGTCAAACGGGCGGGCCGAGGGCCGAGCCCTCGCTACGCCCGCCTCCTCGCCGTCGCCGGGAAGGGTCGGCGACGGAGGGGAGGGTCGGTCGGGGTCGCCGGCCCCGCCGATCGACGGCGAGGGCTGCGAGCCCTTGCCGGATCGCGGCGAGGGCCGTGACCTCGCCCGGATCCGGGCGAGGGTTCGCAGCCCTCGCCGCCGGTCGGCCGGCCTCGTCGACCCCGGCCGGGGCCCGGCGACCCGGCCGACCCTCCCCACTCCGTCACCGGCCCTTCCCGGCGGCGGCGGGAGGCGGCGAGGGCCCGCGACCCTCGCCCCCACGCAAGCCGTCCCCCAGATCCGGGGCGAGACCCTTGCCCAAATCCGGCGAGGGCTCACGAGCCCTCGCCACCTCCCCGCCACCGCCGGAAGGGGGCGACGGCGGGGAGGGCTCAACCCTTAGCCACCCTGTTTGACCTCCCCTTTTAAAAAAAAAAAAATCTTAATTTTTTAAATTTTTTTTTTTTTAAATTTTTAAATTTTTTTTTTAAATTTTTCTTAATTTTTTGAATATTTTAAATAAAATTAATTTTAAATGTAATTTAATTAATTTTTATATTATTATTTACACGCCAAACACAAAAACGACGTCGTTTTTGCATTTTCTCCGCCACGTCGCCGTGCAAAACGACGCCTTTTGGACCAAACTGCTGGAAAATTGCCACGTCAGCCATTTGGTCGGATTTTCGCTGAAGTGGCACTTAAGTGTCCCATTTTACTCCGATATTGGCACTTAAGTGTACCATTTTAAAGTTATGGTACTAAGTGTCCCTCGGTGCCAAGTTATGGCACTTCAAGTGTCCCAACCTCCAGATTTGGGGAATGAAACAACTGTTGTTCTTCCTCCCAAATGACCCAACCTCAAATCAAACTCCAAAATGAACTCCCATTAGTCCCCGTCTAAAGCGCTCTTGCACTTCTTACGGTTTGTTGAAGAACCTAAAAGGCAAGCAACATGAAATGAATGAGCTACCACAGCTCCATGAGTAATACATTTATTCGAACAATCACTATGCACATTTAAAATACAAGCATAACTCCCTTCAACAAATCCGAAATTTAACAAACCTTTTTATGTAACAAAAATGCTATTTCTGAACTCATAATATATTCAATCCATATCATTTTTTGAAACGTGAGTTCGCACAAAGAAAAGATGGTATCAGTTATCTGCAAAAAGATGAAAACCAACCTATGGTAATTACTTGAGCCAATGCACTCTCATTTCTATCAATTAATCAAAAAACGATATAAAAAATTGAGTAATACACACTCTAATAAAAGACTCGACTAAACGATGTTTAACTGGTGATAAAACAATTTCTATGCACTAACAAGTAACCTCATTTATAGCACGTTCATTATTTTCTTTATGTGTATTATTAGTTACGCGAAATTTGCACGCGAATTTTAGAATCTCTTTTCAATCAACCCCTTACTTCGGAATTGATTTTTGTCAAATCCCACCACTCCACAATGTCTTAAAGTATCATTGCCACAAAAAACCATAGCTTGATAATTCCTCAATCGAAACCTGTAGTTCAAAATCAGCACGACTTCAAACTCATGCCCTTAATGGGAAAATTATTCCAGTTAAACGAATAGTTGACTTGAATACTCACCAAGCGCTGCGATTGCGATTTGCAGTTGAATCAGCTTGTTAGGACGTTTGGATCGATTACGCAGGAGACATTTTATATTTTTCCTTCGTCTTTTCTCTCCCACAGGCATCTTCTATTCTCTTTGTTCTCGTTCTTTCCGCCACTCTATCATTCAACGTGACTATTCTAGAGAAAGAAAAATGAAAGATGGGCTAAGCTTTGGGCTTTTCAAAAGGGAATGGGATGGGCTAGGCCCATCGTTACAAATGGTGCTCTGTCAAAATCAGATTATGCCTTCATTAAAGGCATCAATGAACGCTTCACCTGCCTATTAAAATGAGTTTCTGGCTGTATAATGTCTGATTTGGCTTCACCTACGTTGATCGGTTGACCAGGGAGGTCCCGTTCCTGCTCTTGTTGAGGCTGACGTGCCTTGGTCAGCTAGAAGGGGTAAAACCGTGTGCTGCAGACTGTAAAGGGATAATTCATGTTTTACAATGTTTATCTAATGATTTGTTCTTTGCAGGGTACTTAATGTATACTTACTGTGCCGCTTTATTCTTGCTGGAGTGTCATTTTAGTTGCTGATGTTTGGCGTGGTCGCATTCTCAATGTGCTTAAGTTCCTGATCCTCGAGGTTTGCAAGTAGCCAAAAAGATAGATTTTGAAGTCCTCATATTTATACCGGACGCAAAATCAATTCTTTTCACGGTCAGTAAGTAGATTAAAAAAGATGATTGCGGCTTGTAGATTTCACAATAGAAAAGTTTTGCTCTCGTTTTGTCGAGCCTGTTTCTACCGCCATGGTAGTCTGTTATGTCTTCTTTAAACCCTAACTTCCCTAATTCTCTATCTCTGCCTTTGTAATGGCGATTTCCCCTGCGTTACCTTCCATTCCATCCCATCGCAATTCTCTTTACTCCACTTTCAGCTACAAAATCCATGTTCTGCTTCGCATTGGTGGCCTTTCTTCCATCCGTCTATTCCCTCATGTTCTCCATGCAATTACAGTCCTTTCTCTATGAATTTCTCTAGCCATATCTAGAACATGCAATTACAGTCCTTTCTCTATGAATTTCTCTAGCCATATCTATCTTTCACGCTATATCTTCCCCTTCCGCTTTATACTCCTTGCATGCATGGACTATCTGCTTCCTATCTCATCATCCATAGCGCAATTTAGCTCAATTTCACTTTTTTACCATCATCGCAGCCAGTGCTTTCTTCTTCAGTGTTTGCATGTCGCCACAACTCATCGCAACCAATAATTCCCATGGCCGACTCTACTCACCAAGATGATGCTCGGGTTGCTGCTCTTTGCCATTGACTTGGCCGACTCTGGCCTGACCAAGGCGTTGACATTTGGGAAGCTAAAGTACCGCCAGAGAAACCGCAAGAATGTAAATTTACATTAATTGGTAAAATTCTGTCCAATCCTACTATCAACTTTCCTGCTTTTCAGAGCACCTTAAGAAGAGTCTGGCGCAATGACTATGTTGAAATCTCTACACGTGAAGATGGATTCTATATCTTTAAATTCAATACTGAAGGTGAAAAGCAGCGCATCCTAGACAATGGCCATTGGTTGTTTGGCCATCACCTAATTATTCTCAAACCTTGGTTGCCCAATACCCCTTTGCACTGCTACGACTTTACAACTTGTGTGTTTTGGGTACAAATTTATGGTCTTCCTCTAGAACGCTCCACAGAAAATATGATTACAAGAGTTGTCCGACAACTAGGCACAGTCTAGGAGGTGAGAATTGAAGGTAATGACAGTTCTTCAGCTAAATCAGTGCGGGTTAAGGTTGAACTCAATTTAAAAGAACCTCTGCAATCTGGTAAACTCATTAGGGTGGACGGGAAACACATATGGCTCGACTTCAGATATGAACGTTTATCACATTATTGTTATTCATGTGGTCTTCTTGGCCATTATGCCATGTACTGCAATGATATCCCTTATGATGTAGCAAAACTTGAAGGAACTGACAACTTGTCTTATGGTAAATGGTTGAGGGCAGAGGTCAATCAACATAGTCCATTTTGGTCTGCGTTTTACAAGCAATATCCGAATCAAGAAGATGTTGAAGAAATAGTACCAGAAACTCAACAGCAGATAGCTCCATTACCCCTTCCAGCTCATCCGCTTCCTCAGCAGCCTTCGGCAACAGTGGTAAACAGAGCAGAACAATCATCAACTATGCCGCGGCCTTCTCCTCCTGCTAACCTAAAACAGAAATCTCCTATGTTCAACCAGCCGATGTTATCACACAGTGCAGTAGAGGATTCCTCCATCTACAAGAAAATCAAAACTCCACGATCAGTCTCCAAATCTAGTCCACTAAAAAAAACCAAAAGATACAATCCTTATGGGATTTCTTCTAATGTCAACGCAATTCTTGATGACTCAACTCTCCTAGATACCCCTATCTTTTCCACTGAAGGGGTTGGAACATGGGCTGAGGTGGCTTGCCTAAAAAAGCCACCATAGGACAAATGAGGATTATAAGTTGGAATTGTCAAGGGCTGGGCAATCCCCTGACAATTCAAGCATTAAGAGCCCTTGTGGCCAGTGAAAGGCCTAATATTGTTTTTTTGATGGAAACGAAAAATCAAGACATGATGATAGAGCGTCTCAAGAGAAAGCTAAAGTTTTCAAGTTCTTTTATAGTCAATCCTATGGGTGTGGCTGGAGGTTTGGTAATCTTTTGGAATGACCATAAGGTGACGTTAACTGTCGAGCATTCTACTTGCCACTATTTGTACCAAGAATCAGACTGCTAAAACCATGAGACTTACCTGTCTTCATGCGCCTTCGATATACCATCATAGACAGCAAGTCTGGGCAGATATCAGACAGATTCGGACTTCAAGTTCCTTTCCATGGGTGTATATAGGTGATTATAATGATATCCTTTATCACTGGGAAAAGCAAGGAAAAAAGATTATCGAGTCATATAGATTAAATTCCTTTCGAGAGTTTGTGAATGATTGCATGTTTATGGACATTGAAAGTAAAGGATGCTTTTATACATGGGTAAACAAAAGAGATGGTGATGAAGCCATTAAAGAAAGGCTAGACAGGGCCCTGTGCACAATTGACTGGCGATTATCTTACCCGGGGGCAGAAGTCTTTGCTTTCCTTGCTTTAGCCTCTGATCATAGTCCTCTACTCTTACTCACTGAACCGCACTCTTTTAAAAGGAAGAAAACTTTCTGCTTTGAAGCTTTCTGGCTGCAAGAGAGAGACTGTAAATCGATCATAAATACTGTATGGACTTCATCAGCAATGCAACCTCAATCATTGACCAGCAAGCTTCAACGTACTTCATTTGCTCTTGCCAAGTGGAGTAAATCCCTTCTCAACAACAACCAGCAACAAGTCTACCTGTTACAACAGCAGATTCATAATCACATTAATCAACCAGGTCCTACCTACGACAAAGCACTTGTATCTAGCCTACAAGATGAAATTCACAAAATATGGCAGAGGGAAGAAACATATTGGGCAGTGCGTTCTCGGATCCAATGGCTACGGGAGGGTGACAACAATACAAAGTTTTTTCATGCAACTACAATCCAACGTCGACAACGAAATCGCATCAGCATGTTAAAAGATGAGCACCTTGGCTGGATTCGTGATTCTACTCAGCTTAAGTGTATAACACAAACCTATTTTGAACAACTCTATCGCTCAATTGGCTTTAGAGATTATCAGCCTGTTCTTACACAATGCCATCAGGTCATCACAGCAGACATGAATGCAATTTTAACAACAGTTGTTACTAGAGAGGAAGTTAAGCAAGCTGCTTTCCAGCTTGGAGCCAACAAAGCCCCTGGTTCGGATGGTTTTAACGGGTTATTCTTTCACAACCACTGGGATATTATTCACGATGACATATATACATCAGTCAGCAATTTTTTCAATTCGGGAGTGATGCCCCTCTTTGCATCAACGGGACTCTAATTTATCTTATCCCTAAGGTGCCACATCGGGAAAGGTTAGAACAGTATCGCCCTATTAGTCTATGCAATTTCACATACAAAATCATTTCTAAAATGTTGGCCAACCATTTAAAGCAATTTCTTCCAGAACTAATCTTAACAGAACATAGTGCTTATGTCACAGATAGACAGATTCAAGACAATATTATGGTTGTGCAAGAGGTTTTGCATCATTTAAATCACAGCAAAAGAAAGAAACATTTTCAAGCGGTTTTAAAGCTCGACATGCAGAAAGCTTATGATCGGATTGAGTGGGATTTTTTAGAGGACTATCTTAAACAACTGGGCTTCCATGTTCAATGGGTTCGGTGGGTGATGCAATGTGTCACCACCACCACATTGTGTTAAATTTAATGGTGAATTATTGGATTACTTCCATCCTACAAGGGGTCTTAGACAGGGGATCCACTATCTCCATATTTATTTATCCTTGTAGCCAATCTCTTATCTACTCTCATGCATCAAGCTGTCCAATCAGGCACTCTCAAAGGAATCAAACTGAATAGGTACTGCCCTACTCTTTCCCATTTATTTTTCGCGGATGATGCAATCTTTTTCTTGACTGGAACTACCCTAGAAAGTCAGAATCTAGCCAATGTTTTACATCAGTATTGTCTAGCGACTGGCCAAGCTATCAACGAAATAAATCGGCTTATTCGTGGTAAGGGCTGTCCTCGATTTTACAACAAAACCTTGCTGCGAGTTAAGAGTTTTTGTTATATCTAAGATAGGCAAGTATTTGGGTATTCCATCTGGCGGGGTACATCTAAGAAGGATATGTTTGCATGGATTTTGGGTCGGGTTTGTGCTAAACTTGATGGCTAGAAAGAGCACTTTCTTTCTAAAGGAGGGAAGGAAATCTTGTTAAAGATGGTAGTGCAGGCTCTCCCGCAATATGCAATGTCTATTTTTAAACTTCCAGTTTCTATCTGTAAATCCATTGAGCAAAGAATCGCTAAATTCTAGTGGCAAACAAGCAGTACTACAACTGGTATTCATTGGAGAGCATAGGATATTCTAAAACAGAGAAAGATAGCAGGTGGCCTTGGCTTTCGTGATCTATTAACCTTTAATAAAGCCCTCTTAGGGAGACAAGCCTGGAGACTATTTCAAAACCTATCCTCACTTTGGGCTAGACTTTTCAAAGGCCTATATTATCATTCTACCAATTTTTGGCATGCAAGGAATAAGACCAACTCCTCTTGGGGATGAAAAAGTTTACTCTTAGGTCGAGATACAATTCTTCCTAAGCTTCAGTGGTCTGTTGGAGATGGACATCAAATAAATATTCAAGATGATAAATGGCTTACCTCAGGCATAATAGGTGGACCAGCCCCTCGAGTAGAATCTAAACTGGTTGCTGGTTTCATAATCCCTCCTGCTCAGGTTTGGAATATCTCTCTTCTCCAACAACACTTTGACTAGCATATCGTTGAGGAGATACTTACTATCCCATTAAGTCGTGCTCCTTCAGCTGATCATCTTATCTGGACAAGAACACAATCGGGTCAGTATTAAGTTAAATCGGCCTACAACTTCCTCAGACAATTAGCCCACCCTTCGAACCCCGATCTTCCCTCATCCTCTTATCAGCCATTAGCCCATCTTTGGCGATCTATCTGGCATCTCAACACCCCTCCTAGGATTAAAGTTTTTATCTGGTCATTGTGTCATAATGCTCTCCCTACCAAATTTAATCTCTTCCGAAGACACATCTTACTAGACCCTCTCTGTCAACTCTGTTCTATGCACACCCCTGAAACTACCGAACACATTCTGTTATTTTGCCCATGGACATCAAAGATTTGGTCTCATCAAAGAGTACAACTTTCTCATTCAGCCTACAATAGAAATCGAATGGATGCGTGGCTTGAGGAAGTTTTTGAAAGTCAGGCGGGTTTACCTTCCAAAGAGATCGTTGCTTCCATCCTCTGGCATATATGGAAGGCGCGCAATCATTTTATTTTTCGGCAGCAGCGAACAGCTCCTAATCAACTTGTAGATGTGGCCTTTGCAGACGCAACGCTATACCGAAACTCACTGCAGCAATCGGCCATTACGGACTCTGCTCTACTCAACCCTAATCGGCTTTGGACTCCACCGGACCAAGGCAATTTTAAGGCGAATATTGATGGGGCTTTTACCTACGATACCCCACCGGGTGCAATCGCATGTGTCCTCGGGGATTACACTTGGTATTTTGATCGGCGGATGTAGCAGTTCTGTTTGTGCGTCTTCAGCCCTGCAATGCGAAGCTCAAGCCCTAATTTCCACTCTCACTTATTTGCTAGAAGAGGGTAAGGAAGAAGATCACCTCATCATCGAATCTGACTGCCTGACCCTTGTGGAAACCCTCAATGATTGCTGTTCGTCACCATGGGGATTCGAGCTTTTGTTGCAGATGCTTCTATGCTGCGTCTCTCCTTTCCTCGCTTGCGGATTCAACACTGCTGAAGAGAAGCTAATGCTGCAGCTGATTGGGCCGCTAAGGCCCAATCACGCAATTCTCTCTCACTTTCTTGGCCCAACTTTCCTCTCGCACCGTTAATGACTTTGCTATGTATCGACGCCCTATCTACGGGTTGTAATTTTTGTCCTCCTTGAATACTAATATCATTGTTTCTGTCAAAAAAAAAGAAGTCCTCATATTTTTTTTTTTGACCGAAAAAAAGTCTTCAGTTCTTGAATATAAGCCTAGATAGTTAGTATAACAGTCTGTCAAATATTTTGTTTGGCAAATTTTCTAGCTACATTTTCAAAATAACTCTCTGAACGATTTTATCATAGAATCGTTTTTATCGTGACTCACAACTCGGCATTATTTTTTGCAAGTTATCTGCTATTCATGATGTTTAGAAGGACCATCTCATATATGCATTTTTGATTCATAAGCATGCAAATTCTTATCTCGCCTTCTCAGTATTTTTACTTTTGTATCTTAATGTTAAATGTTAAATTTAATAATAGAATGTGGATTGCTTTTTTTTTTCTTCTAAGTTTTATGCATTATTGGAATGAAATGTAGTTGCATTTGTCAAATTGAAGCAATGAATGATATTAACAAATTGTGAGTTAATATTTTTAGTGTAAATTTATGGATTATTGGAATGAAATGTAGTTGCACTTGTCAAATTGAAGCAATGAATGATATTAACAAATTGTGGGTTAATATTTTTAGTGTAAATTTATACTATCTTGCATCTTCGCATTGCTTGCCAAGGAAGACACTCAAAACCAATGTGAGTAGTAGTTCTATAGGTGCTGGCTGCTTATATGCTTTGCAATACCGTGTCGCAAACTTTCTTGATGGAGTAAACTCGATAATTGGCCCGCAAAGAATATGAGAAGCGTGAGATGAATGCATGTTCGTTGAGCTCTATTACAATATTTAAATATTCAATCAAATGCCTCAATTTAATCATTTAAGTCTTTAGATTTGTCGATAGTGGTGTGTCCCAAAGGGGTCTACTATTCTCATATGAAGACCACTTAGCCGTAGCAATTGCATGGTAGACTTATCAAAATGGGTCTATGATTCATTTTTTAACTCATATCTGATGGATTGAATTATATATGGCTTAGTTATGTTTAGTAAATGGGATTATAAGAAACCTTCCAAAATAAAAATAAAAATAAGGGTGTTAAATGGGTTTCAAAGTTTATCCAAACTCAACTCACCTTTGTAACTCTTTTCACCATTTTTCAGAAAATATTACATTTTTTGAACTGTTCCAAGATGAGAGAAGTCCTGGTGGGTTAGTTAAAAAAAATATCAAGTGGTTTCTTTATCTCCATTATTTTTTTTTTTATTAATTTTGTAAGTTTCTTCTCTTAATTATTGGAGTATATGTTTCCTTGGTTGCATTTCGCATTGTTATTTTTACATAATATTATTATCTTAGTTCTTGTTATTGTAGTCCATTGTTGGCATAAATCATCTTTTTCAATATTTTATGCTCTTTTTAATTTAAATTTCATTTCCTCCGTGCTATTTGTTGCTGCAGTTTTATAAATTCACTCTTTAAGTATTAACTTTCTCTTATTCTTCATTGTGAATCAATGCAAAGATTGAAAATTCTTTGCAATGTTGTAAGCTAATTCTTTAGCATAGCAATTCATAGGTTTAATCAAATATGGAAGTATTTTAATAAACTGGGGTCGGGTAAGTCACTAAATTTATTTGCATGTAAATGGGTCAATTTAGATCAAGACATTTTTTATTCTATCAAATCCTAATCCACTCATTTGATGGTCCTATCACGTGGACAAGGTAGTCGAAGTTTTTGCTCACTCCCATTTAGTGCTCCCACCTAACGTCACTGATCCAACCAACTTGTGCTCCTTTCAGACACAGATATCTTCTTGCCCTTGCAAATATCAGAGCTCTATGAAAGACCACGTAATTTTCTGGATCTGAGGACAAGAAGATATCTCCTCTTCATCGGCTATGGATGTTAAGAGATGGCAACTCATTCTCTCGCTTATCACACTCGCTTTGCTATTTCAATCTCCCGCAAGTTCTGCTCATGAAGTTCAAAAGGGTTATCTGGGAAAGTCACTCAGCCAGCATCGTGACCGCCAAGAGAGTAAGCTGATGAATAAGGACATCCTCATATCGTTTCGCAACAGGAAACTAATCGGCGTCCAAGTGAAGAAGGTTAAAGGTGTTCAACCAAGGGCCCGCGTCAAAACATCAGCAGCTGTTCAAGCTCATCAGATCCCATCTTTCTTTGTAGTTTCTCTGTGTTTCTTGACTTTGATTGGATTGTTCATGCTTTAGTTTTGCTGGTTATGAATGAGGTGTGTCAGGACCGGAAGTCCTTTCCTTGCACTAACTAGTACGGGCTTGAGAGATAATTTCCCTAGGAAAGTACGATTTTGGTCTACTCATTTCAAGCATTCACCTACTTGAAGTTGATATCGTAACTACTCCTACTTTCTTGTTCATACTATTGGAACACCAACTTCTCTCCTCCAGTAGTGGCACCATACGATGAACTACATATGCTCGAGTCTATGAGCGTAAGTTTCAATTTTCCTCCGTGTTGCAGTCATGCTTGTTGAATGAACTAGATGATCCATGTGTTTCCAGGAAAGGGTTTGGTTCTTTGGTTTACTGTTTACACTGATATTCATATAGTTGAAGTGCGATCGGTGTTAATTAATCCAATGAAACTGGTCAATGAAAGTGATTCGAGTCATTGAACAATCATCAACTATATGGCATGGATATCGACATCTATAAAGTACGAGCATTGATAGTTGCGTAGAATCGACATCGATGAGTAGGTGTTCAGTTATGGAGCAAGCAAGAGCCATCTTGAAATTTAGCGTAGTTGGAAACAGGAGGAGAACACAAGGATCATGATGTCGATTGAAGGCATGGATATCGAGCAACAGATAAGCAACCTAACGGCCCTAGTAGTTGTAACCGCTTGTGGATAAGGTTGGCGTGTGAATAGAAGTCCTGAAATCTTGAGATTGCAGTTGTAAGTGTACTTAAAGTTATAACAGCTGGTGAATGGTAGTGTAACTTGGAGGAAAATCCACAAACACACGTTCCCAATGTATTTTTATCAGTTTATCAATATTATTGTCTTTTCACTTTCCATATTGTTTGTCATCATTTTCCAATACTTTCCTTTCAAAT
Source organism: Eucalyptus grandis (assembly GCF_016545825.1). Classification (NCBI taxonomy): domain Eukaryota; kingdom Viridiplantae; phylum Streptophyta; class Magnoliopsida; order Myrtales; family Myrtaceae; genus Eucalyptus; species Eucalyptus grandis. Next base: position 52,891,919 of record NC_052612.1, read on the forward strand.
TTACCATTCATTTTCAATGACGCAAATCCAAATGAATTATTATCTAAATCATCATTGAACCCATTTCCTTTGATGAAAGATTTTTCACTATCAAGATAAATCACCCACTTCCGGTGAAATAATTATGAAGACGTGATCGATTCGACTTTAGGTCACCCACAATCCTTTTGGAGTTGAGCAAGAACAAGCGAAGAGGTGGTGGCATATGGCAGTTGTCAAAGAAAGTAGTTAAGGCATTCTCTTATGCACATGTCATAACTCTAGGGGAAAACAACATAAATGGTCCTTAAATTTTGATCCAATGTATAATATCATTTTTAAACTTTAACTTAACATACAGTGTGGTTCTTGAACTTATAGTTTATTCAAGGGATATGTTTAAAAGAAGTCCTAAAACTTACAAAAAGTTCAATCAAATCCTAAAACTTGTCAAGTTAGTTCAATTGAGTCCTAAAATTAACACCGTTAGCCTTTTCCGTTAAAAATGCTGATGTGTTATTTTAAATTATTTTTATTTTCCACGTTGATTTTTTTAATGATTTTTATTCATTTAAAAAAATTAAAACTAAAAATTAAATTTATTCATTTTATCTTATTTTCACCAAAAATTAAAAAGAAAAGTTATAAAAGTTATTTTTAAAATTTTTTAAAAAAATCAGCCCTTTCTCCGCCGCCGTCGCCGCCACCGCCGCCCATCGCCGAAGGGGCCGAGCAATGGTCGTCGGCCACGGGCGGGGGTGGTGGCCCTCGCCGGCCCCCACCAGGGCGGGCGGCCGTCGCCCGCCCTAGGCGAGGCTTGCCCAGATCTCGGCGAGCCTCGCCGGCCCCGAGCGAGGGCCGACGAGGCCTCGCCCGGGCGGCGACGGTCGGTCGGCCCCGGGCGAGGATGGCGATCGTCGCCCTCCCGGGCGAGGCCTCGTCGGCCCTCGCTCGGGGCCGGCGAGGCTCGCCGGATCTGGGCAAGCCTCGCCCGGGGTGGGCAACGGTCGCTCGGCCCCGGGCGAGGGACGGCGACCGTCGCCCGCCCCGGGCGAGGCCTCGTCGGCCCTCGCCGGCCCGAGCGAGGGCCGACGAGGCCTCGCCGGGCGGTCGCTAGCCCCCCGTGAGGGCTGGTGAGGCCTTGCCCGGGCGAGGGCCGGCCACCTCGCCCAGGGCCGGCCACCGTCGCCGGCCCCTCCGGCGATGGGCGGCGGCGGGGCGGCGGAAGTCCACCGGTGCCCTTTTTTTTTTTTTTTTTGAACATTTTTTTTAAAATAAATTTAGATTTTCCTTTTTTAAATGAATTTAGATTTTCCTTTTTAGTTTTTAATCTAATTTTTAAAGATTTTGAATAAAAATAATTTTAAAAAGCCATTTGAAAAATTAAAAAAATCATTTAAAATATGACGCCCGCCACGTCAGCAATTTCCGTTAACTTTCTTGACGGTGTTAATTTTAGGACTCAATTGAACCAACTTGACAAGTTTTAGGACTTGATTGAACTTTTGTAAGTTTTAGGACTCAATTGCACTTTCGGACAAGTTTTAGGACTTCTGAACATATCCCTAGAAATTTTGTGTTATTACCAAATGTGTTATTTTATTTAGAAATTGTTTGAGGGAATAGAAATGGAAAAGATTACTTCAAAAAAGAAATTATCCCTAAGAACAGAAGTGTTTCTAAATAGACCTTTAAGTGCCAAATTTTTTTAGTCCTTCTTATTCTACTTCTATTTTGACTCTCGCTCTCAGACTTTTACTTATCTCCTTGTAAGACTTGAGAATCGAAATCCAGACCTGATGTTAAATCGTTTCCATCAAGGTCAGGATTTGAAACCCCACTTTTCTCTGTCTATGTGGGAAGGGTGACCATTGGGACAAACTCTATGCTAAATTCAATTGCTACATCATATACCCTTAATTCAACACTTGCTTAATTAATGCTTTTGTGTTCCAAATATCTCTCTATTCAATGGTGCTTCATGTGGAATTTTTTCTTCGTTGAAAACATGTACTTCCAATCAATGCGAAATCGAAGAAACAGCTCTATCACCATCCATATCACGACGAAAAAAAAAAAGCATTGCGAGGGACCGAACCAACATCTTTGCAGTTGCAGGACGGCAGGCCGTTGAAGGCGATTGGCTGCGGATCAAACAAATTGAAGGCTTGCGGTGTCCGGAGGTCGCGACGTGCGCGAAAAGAAAATCAAAACGAAACACCGGGCGAGATTAGAATTATAATAATAATCAAACGATGCCCCTTAAAAAGATTTCACCAATGACACTAAAAAAAAAAAAATAGAATTTGGAAAATTCTAGTGTCCCTCTAGTAATTATGACATCTTGATTGTCAAAGTTCGAAGAAATATTGTTTTGATACCTGAAATATTGGTCCAGTCTTATGAGGATGGTGGGATCAAGCTTGCATCCCTCTTCCGTGCAGACATGCAAATGTGCAAGTCTCGTGTTTCATTTTTCCCCTTTTAATCCTTGGGTTAGGGGAGGGTTAGTATTGTCTAATATTAGGTTCCACTTGCCTATGGAAGAACAATGTTGTCACACCCCAATTCCTACCAGATTTGGGGAATAACACAACTGTCCTTCCTCCCAAACAACACAACCTCAAATCAAACTCCAAAATGAACTCCCATTAGTCCCCGTCTAAAGAGCTCTCACACTTCTTACGATTCATTGAAGAACCTAAAAGGCAAGTAACATGAAATGAATGAGCTGCCACAGCTCCATGAGTAATGCATTTATTCTAAGCAGATCGAACAATCACTATACATATTTAAAATCAAACATAACTCACTTCACCAAATCTGATATTTAACAAACCTTCAAGATCAAAATGAGTTACATACATATCACTTCAACATAATATATCCATAGTAGAAGTGCTCATTTCAATCACTAATATCGAAATAAATTTCAAAGGTCCAACTCATTAATTAATCTTATCAAACACACGTTGATGATCTATTCTATAAATTAAACTTATGCTCAAATATCTAGTCATGGTCATGCATAACATCCTGTGACAAGGCAATCAAGATTCCCCACTTGAGTAGATTTCCACCAATTATTAGCTGGCGGCTCGGTTCATAATGATATCTTAGATTAATATGCGCATAGCCACAAACCCCTCAATGGATTCACAAAGATACTGTGCATAATCCATCAACCTCAATCTCTAGTAATCCACAATTAAAATCAGAAACTATATCAAAACTCAGGTTTAATAACCAAATCACAACTTTTCACCATTCGATATATATCAAAGCGCATTTAAAAAATCACATTCATAAATCATGAACTTTTTGTGATTCTTTCGTAAAAAGTTTCACAAATCATTTATAGGCAATTGGTTCAAACTGAAATAAATAAATAAAATGACTTCCCATTTCAAATAAATAAAACGGAAATAAATGCTCAATCCTGTTTTATGTAACAAAAATGCTATTTCTTAACTCATAACATATTTAATTCATATCATTTTGTGAAACGTGAGTTTGCACAGAGAAGAGATGATATCACTTACCTGCAAAAAGATGAAAACCAACCTATGGTAATTACTCGAGCTGACGCAATCTCATTTCTATCAATTAATAAAAAAATGATATTAAAAATTGAGTAATACACAACTCTAACAGACGACTTGACCAAACCATGTTTAACCATCGATAAAATGACTTCTATGCGCTAACAAGTAACCTCATTTATAGCATGTTCATCATTTTCCTTATGTGTATTATTAGTTACGCGAAATTCGCACGCAAATTTCAAAAGCTCATTCCAATGAACCCTTACTTTGGAATCGATTTTTGTCAAATCCCACTGCTCCACAACGTCTTAAACTATCATTTCCAAAGAAACCTATAGCCTAATAATTCCTCAATCGAACCCTCTAGTTCAAAATCAACACCACTTCAAACTCATGCCCTCAATGAGAAAGTTAGTCCAGTTAAACGAATAGTTGACTTGAATACTCACCAAGCATTGCGATTGCGATTCGCAGTTGAATCGGCTTGCCAGGACGTTTGGATCGATTACGAAGGAGAAATTTTCTATTTTTCCTTCGTCTTCTCTCCCGCAGGCGTCGTCTATTCTCTTTGTTCTCATTCTTTCCGCCACTCTCAACGTGACTAATCTAGAGAAAGAAAAATGAAAGATGGGCTAAGCTTTGGGCATTTCAGAAGGAAATGGACTGGGCTGGGCCCATCGTTACAAATGTTGCTCTGTCAAAGATCAGATTATGCCTTCATTAAATGCATCAACGAACGCTTCACCTGCCTATTAAAATGAGTTTCTGGCTATATATTGTCTGATCTGGGTTCACCTACGTTGATCGGTTGACCAGGGAGGTCCTGTTCCTGCTCTCGTTGAGGCTGACGTGCCTTGGTCAGCTAGAAGGTGTAAAACCGTGTGCTGCAGACTGTAAAGGGATAATTCATATTTTACAATGTTTATCTAATGATTTGTTCTTCGCAGGGTACTTAATGTATATGTACTGTGCCGCTTTATTCTTGCTGAAGTGTCATTTTTAGTTGCTGATGTTTGGCGTGGTCGCATTCTCAATGTGCTTAAGTTCCTGATCCTCAAGGTTTGCAAATAGCCAAAAAGATGGATTTTGAAGTCCTCATTTTTTTTTTTTTACCGAAAAAAAGTCTTCAGTTCTTGAATATAAGCCTAGATAGTTAGTTTTGTCAAATATTTTGTTTGGCAGATTTTCTAGCTACATTTTCAAAAGAGTTAATACCTTGAAAAACCCCAAACTGGTATACTTGTGACAAATTTATCCTAAACTATTTTTTTGACCACCAAAAACCCCAAACTAGTATACTTTTGACAAATTTACCCAAACCTAGTACACTTGTGACAAATTTACCCTCTATTAGTTTTCATTAAATTTTATTGTCAAATTATTAAATTAAATGACACATGTGATTGACCCATATGCCAATTTGAGATATTACGCTCCGTTTATCACAGTTTACAATTTTTGTAATTTTTTTTATGGTATTAATTCAATTTAGTGGATGGTATATTTGTTGCAAATTTACCAGTTTGAGGTTTTTTGTGGTCGAATAAATTAGTTTGGAGTAAATTTGTCATAAATGTATCAATTTAGGGTTTTATATGGTCAGTTGGGGTAAATTTGTTATACCAGTTTGGGGTTTTTTATGGTAAAAAAAAATAGTTTTGGATAAATTTGTTACAAGTGTACCAATTTGGGGTTTTTCAGGATATTAACCATTTTCAAAATAATTCTTTGAACGATTTTACCATAGAATTTTTTTATTGTGACTCACAACTCGGCATTATTTTTTGCAAGTTATATGCTATTCATGATGTTTAGAAGGACCATCTCATATATGCATTTTTTAATGTTAAATGTTAAGTTTACTAATAGAATGTGGATTGCCTTTTTTTTTTTCTTCTAAGTTTTATGGATTATTGTAATGGAATGTAGTTGCATTTGTCAAATTGAAGCAATAAATGATATTAACAAATTGTGGATTAATGTTTTTAATGTAAATTTATGCTAGACTATTTTTTTATTATTAATTTATTTGTGAATTTGAATTAAATTAATTTGATTGATATAATAATAAAAATTATAATTTATTATATATGTATATATATATATATTTATGTATATTTAATATACAACGGATCCCACGTGTTGAAATTCTTTTATTTTTTGAAAAATGACGTGTCGATGTTGTGTGTCATGTGCCGGTGTCGATGCTACTTAGGCATAAACCACCACCGGCCAACTGTGATCCACGACATCTTCGAATTAGGTCATGATCATTATCCAAATTTAAATATTTAATTTTATTGCCTAATTTGAATTGTTGTCATCTAATCAGGATATTCGAGTCATATTGCATATCCGTCGAGAACCTTGAAATTAGGAAATTGTCCTAATTTGACAACATCAATTGGTTGGCAATCCGATCTCTAATCCTGAGATACAATTCCTGATTGCACAGAAAATCAATCAACCCTATTCATAATCCTTTAATACGATCGTCGATTTTTTTGTTTCCAAATTTGAATGGGTTGGAATATGCGATAATTATCTTTTGCCGTTTGGTGAACATTTTTTTTATGGATGATTATCTTATCTTTGATTGTTTCCTTAAAATAAAATACAAAAATCTCATAGTTAGAATAGATTATATTTTAGATAATCTTGCATCTTTAGGAAAATTGTAGAGAACACTTTAGTATATTAAGATAGATTTTCGATGGAGTTAGAATAAGTTAGAATGCATGCTAGATAAGATTTTATTGCTTAGTTAGGGTAATTTGGTAAATTGAACATTTAAATATATTATAGGAGATTAGGATAATGTTTTTAGGATTTTGCGTAGTTTATCTCCTAGTTTAAATTAAATAATATCTTAATCTTGATAGTTAATTTTGAGTAATTTTTAATTGTGAATTTGATAAAAAAATTCCAAAAACATTATCTTAGAATAGGTTAGTTTCTCTTTTTAGTTAAGATCACATGTTTAGATTAGGGCATTTATTTATTCCGAATTTTAATAATGGAAAATACAAAAGACTATCATGTGCACGCCATATAGACTTATGTCATGTAACTTAATACTTGCATGTCATTTAGTAATTGTATTATAGGTTTATTCAATTAAATTGCATGTCCTGTAGAGTAGTTTAAGTGGAATTGCATGTCATGTTAGAGTAGTTGCATATTGATTATTACCTAAACTTAGATCATTTAATAAAAATCACATGTCATTTATCTTGCGTGTTAGGGTTATTTAATTAGAAGTTACATGCCTGGTTAGAATGGACATATTGTGTACGTCATTGTATTTAGAGTAATCCCCTTGCATGCATTGCATTTAGGTTAATTCTCATCTGAATAAGAGAATTTAAAAAAAAAAAAAAGTAAAATTGCATGGTAATTACTAATTAGAAATCATATTTAAGTTGAATATGTGCATTTCTAATTAATATTTTAGTGGATTATATTACTTTATTGAGTAGTTACATTAACGTTTATGCACTCGAGTGAACACCTCATGTGTTGGTGGCTAAGCTAATCTGCCCGATAAATATTTTTGAAAATAAAAGAAAGAATGCATTAAAAGGACATAAGAATAATTTAACATAATTAAGTTCCCGAATCTATAACCTTTGGTTCGTAAAAGTAAAGTAATCTCCCAATAATAGAATAGTAATTTGAATCTTAAGTTGAGAATTGGTATGGAGTTGGAAGAGTCAAAGTTATGATTGTAAACTTAATAATTCATTAATCAACCCCTAGGCGGTGCCTCATTTGGGGAGGTTGTGACAATCACCCATTTTCGGTGGAACATTTACAAAAAAGACTATTGATTCAACTTCATCGCCCACCATCCAACGTCCAAGAAAGAAACTCTCTTTGAATTTTTTAGTTCACCAAAATTGTTGATTATATTGCTCTCATTTAACATAGGGTTAATATTCTGAAAGCCCAAAACTGATACATTTGTCACAAATTTACGTCAAACTAATTTTTCGACTATCAAAAATCCTAAAATGATACACTTATAACAAATTTATCATTTGTTAATTTACAATTTTACCATTAAATTGTTGAGTCGAATGACAATTGGCAATTAACGAATATACTAGTTTTGGGCTATACCCTCTATTTGTTATAGATATATTCATTTATAGCTTTTCATGGTATTAATCAAATTTAACAAAAATTAATTGATGGTAAATTTGTGATAAATATATCAATTATGAGTTTATTGTGGTCAAAAATTAATTTGCAGTAAACTTATAACATATATATCAGTTTGGGATTTTTAATAGTAAAAAAATTAGTTTGGAATAAATTTATTATATGTGTATTAATTCGAGACTTTTCATGGTATTAACTCTTCAACATAATAAATGATGAGCTGGCAACACTCCAACTTTCAGCTACTTATCCATATAGCTTAGTGGTCCACCAAATTCAATGATATCGATCACTAAACTAAAGAAGTTAGGAGAAATCATAAAAGAAGGAAGGTCGACAAAAGAGAAGTCCAAACAATCATCTTCATCTCTCTACTCTCTAACTTTTGCTGCACTAGACATTATGAAATTGATTATTATTGCTCAGCCAAAAGCTTTTGGATACCATCTCGAGGGTCAACGGTATCTTTTTCCACTCATCAACTGAGATGAGCGCTTCCCGACCCAAAAAAAAAAAAAACCTGAGATGAGCGCTGGGCGTGCATACTCTCTGCCATCACTTCTCTTTCCATGCCATCCCTCTTATTATTTCCATCTTCTATAATTTCAAGTTTTGCTGACGAAGCTCCCATGGTGTCCAGGAAGGATGTATCTTGACTAACATGAACAACAAGAGAGAACCGATGAAAATAAGGTGGCATGCGAAAAGATCTTCAGCTGTTCAAGCTCATTGGGCGCCTTTGGTTTCTGAAGGATGTGCAGAGAATGGAATGTTAAGATTGCAGGGTGGACGACTGGAAACTTCTATCTTGTTTCATCTCTTCATTGCAGTAAGTCCAACTCAAGGCTTGTCCTTTCTATTGGGAGTGTGCAGCGAAAACCAATATCTTTATGGTGAGAGATTGCCAAAAGGGAGCTCAAATTTGAGCCCATCCATATATCCAGTCAAACCCGTATTTATTTAAAAGTTTAAGCCAATGAACCATGAACAATATATATATATATTAACTGATCCACACCACATTAATTTTCCGATATGAAATTCTTTTCTAACACACTTACACATACATCTTAACAATCTCCCCCTTAATTTAGATATCCTTTTTGCATTAATTTATCTCAATTTGAATCTTCAATGCCCAACTTCATCTTCAGTCTCTTTCTTCGGACGGACTGAAGTCTACCATCTAGCTTGCATTGCGACACCACAACATCCACCTCCCAGAAATGAGTTGTTTACCATATTCCTCTCTTGAATGATTCACCAAATATCATAGGAGCATACAATTTGTTAGTAGTGTGCAATAAAAATATATATATCTTCTTTTAGGGATATTGCCAAGAGGGAGCCTATATTTAAGTCCGTTTTGAAATCACCTTCATTCAAAAACTTAAACTAATGATTTATAGGTGAAGTAAGATATATTATTTGCTCTCCATCATATCAATTCTTCGACATGAGACTTTTCTCTAACACTTACACATACATCTTAACGCTTTCTATTGGAAAGATGAATGCTCCAAAATCTGAAATGATGGCATGTTGCCTTACGGGTATAACTCCCAAGGCATCTGAAAGATTTCCAGCATATAGAGGGAAATATGGACATATTACAATGTTCTGCAATATGATATCTTGGGTTCAATCAAGTTACTGCTTTTAAAAGCCATCGTCGCACAAATGATACTTATTCGAGACAGCGCAAATCAGACCATCAGATGTCTTTTCGGAAAAGTGAGCTTGCTTAAGCAGAAATGATACGCAAACCCCGTGTGACAGGTCTGGCTTCCTACGATTTCTAAGAAATTTGAACTTTCTTCTTTCTTAGAAGAGATTCTAACTGAGCCATAGGCTAGAGTTGTCCAATCCTACGTCGACGGAAGCAAAAAATTCGAACGGGCCCTATTAAAAAGTCGAGCAAAGTAATATTCGCCTTCGCAGGGTTCCCACGATCTCAACCATTTCTGCAAACCTTTCTGGAACTGTATTTCCAAATCATGTGAAAATGGAATAATGATCCGATTTTTGGGAGAAAGCATCTAATTCCGGTAGCCAAGGTGCCGTTGAGCATTCTCCAAGAGGAAAAGAAAACCAAGTAATGAGAAGTTTAGGACCAAGAGAAACCCTTTTTTCTTCTCTTTTGTTGCAAGCATCCACCATGAAAACGTTTGTCGCAGCCGGATTCCCACAACAAAAAGCAGATTCTTTGGGTTTCAATTCCATTTCCTGCATTGATAAAAAGATCTGTCGACAGATGGAGCCTAAGCATCCTACTATTCCGTCTCGACGACAAAGGAACGCTATACGCGTACTTGAGAATCTCGTGTTTTAGTGAAATAAACCCTCTTCAAAGAGCAATGCATCATCAACGAGACTAACTATATATAGAGTGAAGGACTTGATTTAAGTAGAGCAGTGAGCACAAGCCTACTTATTGATCCAACTCTTTATCCCTCAGAATCTCTGGTTTAACCGAAGCTCCGAATATGAGGAGACTACTACTTGCATGCCTCTTTTTCGTCATCTGCAGCAAGGTTCTCTCTTCCGAATCTGAAAGCGCTCTCAGACCAGCCCATGATCATTACAAGCTGAGAGAGGGGGAAAGTTCAGGTAACGTAAAAACTCTTTATGAAGTGTTCACCACAAGATGAAATTTTCAAAGCCAAATTTTGCATGCTAAGTTACACCTAGTCCCTGCTGTCTCTGTGCAGCTACCCTTGACTTGATCATTAAAACCGAAGAGAGACGACATCAAAGGAAAACCGAAGAGAGGGACTACCAAAACAATCAGGGGGAAGTCCAGAAAGTTCATCTGAAAAGTGTCAACAAAGCAAAGGCCGTTTATGGTAGCACGACAGCTAAAAAGAATCACAGCGGTGCACCCGTCAACGTGCTTCATGCTTCTTTCCTGTCTGCAGCAGTAGGACCAGTAATAGCTGGACTCGTCACCGTGACTCTGTTCTTCTAAGTTCAAGTGTGTGCAGTTCCACTTAGCATGGAGACGCTGGCAAGAAATACTACCACTCTCATTAAAGCAGGTTAAAATTTGGGTTCCTCCTCTTGTATAAGGCTTTCTTTTCGTTTGAAATTTGTATACAAGCAATAACTGCTTTTTCCTGCTCGCCACATAAGCACTTTCTTCCTGAAATGGTTCCGTCGATCTAATCAGAGGAAATAACCAAAGAAAAAGGCTCTACTGCTTTCAAGCCAATTGGCGCAGTTTTCTATTTACTACAGTCGCTCTAGAGATGCATAAGCTTCTCATATAATCCCTGAAGCAAACCATGATAAATAGCTCCTGCTCTAACTTGGCTTGTTTGCCATGATCTCCACAGTAGACTAGGGTTATAAACAATAATGAACTAAAGAGAAATTCAACATGAATGATCTGATGTAGATCTGTACTTTACTGCCAATTCACCAACCACCAACATCTACATCTTCTATCGACACATCATGATTGATTGCTCGAGAACTTAATCTAACATGGTTGCTGATGAATTCATCACAAAAGTGCGTGAGGTTGGCGGATGTCTATTGTCTGTGACATTTTTGCGTCAGTTTTGCCTCTTCAACATTAGTGGACAATGGTACGGATCTAGTTTAGTCCAAGCCAAAAATCAATCCCAGCACATCCGATTGGAACAAGAAAATATCAGAATATAGTCACATCAAACCATCAAAACGGTACTCCTAGCCAAGCAAACAGTGAAACTGTCAAAGTACGGAGTTTAAACCGTCAAATTACAGCATATAAAGGCCGATGATGGTGAAAATATCAAAGAAAAGCTAGGCTGGAGCATAAAGCGGACGCCGGTACTCGTCGAAGAACTCATCGCGGTTGACGAACACGATCGCATAGAGCGCGTATATGATTCCCGGGATGTAACCCAGGATCGTCAGCAACACACAGATCCAGAACTCAACCTGCAAAACGAACAACAAGGCATCCAGACGGCCAAGGATGCAACAGGATCTTTAGATTGCTGAACGAGTCCCGAAGGAGAAATTGCAAGAAATTCCATCGGGGCGATCGGGGTGACGCAGATTCGATCATCAGATTATCCAGATAAACAACAGACGATCTAGACCCACATGAGATGGCAGATTAAAGATTCCATAAGGAACCAAGATCAGGCCCAAAGGACCACCTTGCGCCACAAGTCAGCCAAAGATGACAAATTTACTTTGCAAAAAGACTTATTTCCGCAACAGAGAGCCAATAAAGACGAAAACAAGCAAAAGGGCATCTCATTTTCTTCAATTCAACGAGAGAGAGAGAGAGAAGGTGCATATACTGCAGCAAAACCAAGATCAGGCCAAAAGACCACCTTGCACCACAAGTCAGCTAAAGATGACAACTTTACGATGCAAAAAGACATCTTTTCGCATCAGGGAGCCAATACAGACGAAAACAAGCAAAAGGGTATCTCATTTTCTTCAATTCAACGAGAGAGAGAGAGAAGGTGCGTACGCTGCAGCAACCATGCCTGAAGCAGACGCCCAGGGGAGGGAGCAGGATGGCGATGAGGATTTCGCAGAAGATCGCGCACCCGCTCGGCATTGCGACTCGCTGCTCTGTCGGTAGAGAGAGCGAGAGCGAGAGCGGCGGATTGGATGGGATTTGGATGTGCGAGAAAGCTCGGAAACTTCCGATCTTAACGAAGAAGAAAACAAGGGAGGAGGAGAGAGAATGGAGGCATTGAATCCTCTCTCGACGCGGCGAATTTTTATCTGGTCGACATTTCACGGGCCCAGTTAATTAGCTGTTTTTTTCTATTTTGTTCTTGTTTTTTCTGGCTAAATTTGACGTCCATATGACGTCAAAATCCGTAATCTTCGCTCCTTCTCAGTCAATGGAAAATCCAAAATTGATCTCCCCATATATTCATCTCAAATTAATTTTATTCTTAAAAAGAAAATGCCAAAATCACCGTTCCTTTTTTATACGTCCCAAAGAAATCTCCGAGGTTCTCGCCTATATGTAAATCCATAGGAAATTGATAATTTCTATCAAGTACAGTATTATTATCGATTTCCAAATTGGTAAAATTTGTCAATGCAATATTGATTCGGGGGCAATTCAATCGGTGTCCTACCAATCCTTTTGCCACAAAGCCCAATCATTTCATTAAAAAGTAGAGTGATAATTGCACGTCAGATTCCCCATATATATCTTATTTGGCAATTTTAAATTAATTTATTATTTTTTCAAATAACACATTGGATCTAAATCAATACGTTGGAAAAGAAAAAAAAGAGTTATTTCTAAAATGTCCCCAACTACACATTAGATTCGCTGCATTAATCTTGTTTGAAATATATTATTTTCCAAATAACACATTGAATCTGATTCAATATGTTGAAAGAGAAATAATAAGTTCTTTTTCAAATGTCTCCTACTTATCTAATAGTCATTAAAGAGTGATGGCTACACATCGGATTTGCCGCATTTATCATGCTTGGTAGTTCTTAATTAATTTATCATTTTCCAAATAACACATCGGATCTAATTCAACGTGTCATAAGAGGAAAAAATGAGTTCTTTCTCGAACGCCCCTGCTAATCTTATAAGGAATTGATAATTACTAAAAGAAAATTCCCGTGCTTATATTTTTATGGAAAATTTCTATAAAGTCTGTACCTATTACAAATGCGTCATTATTGTATGATTACATAATGGTTAAACCAATAAAAGGTAGATGGCTAAGCTAATTTTGTAAATATGTCTACGTAGTTCATCTTACAACTACTTAACTTCACTCTTTTTCATGTAACCCTTTTAAAAAAATTCTTTTCTAATGTCTTTATTTTATTTTTACACCGATCATCCAATTTTCTCAACCTTGTCCTTCTTCACCTTTCCGGGCCGCCAATAAAAAATAAAAAAATTCAAATTCAAAACGAGATTTGACAGAAAAAAGGAAATATAAAAAAAAAAAAAAAAAAAAGTACGATGTTTAGGCTCCACCGATGTTGTCATGTCTCGTGGATTGAAGGAGCGGGAGCTGACAAGGCTAAGCAAGCAGCTGCGCTGATGCTAAACAAGCAAGTAATCCCCAGCATTGATGAGGTTCCAAAAGCGCATCGCTCCCACCTTTAATCTCGTTGATTCTCTCCTCTCTCCTGCCATTTCACTCAATCTTCAATCTCCTAGATCTTCTGAAATCTTGGGAATTCTTGAAATCTTGATATCTTTCCATGGAGTTTAAGTACCGAGCCGGCGCTTCCGCTTCCAGGCCTCAGCCCGTCGTCCCTCGTCCCTCCCGCGCCGGTTTCTTCTCGGACGAAGCATGGCGAGGTGCCTTTTTTTTTTTACTTTTTTTGGATTTTCTTGTTTGTCTTGAGTTCGTTCCCGTTCTTGAGTTTTGGGTAGGCCCAAGTTTCAGTTTTTTTTTTTGCTTCGTTTTTTTCACTGTGTTGGGTTTTCTTGTGGGAGATTGCTTCGTTGGTTTCTCTGCTTTGCTGATTCTCTTGTGCTGGAGTTGACTGTTAAACCCTGTTTGATGCGAAGGCGGATTGCTCGAAAAGATTGTTTTTTGTGGTCGAATATATTTGTTTTCGTCTGCCGGTACGTTGTTATGACTGGAATGGACAAGAAAGTTATGATCTTTGATTGGGCCGCTGAAGTTTTTGCTCTGATCATGCGGCTCCAGTTGATTATCCGGGGACTCGCAACTTAAGACCCCACTTGAACTGCGACTTTAACGCGATGCGGGACCCTTATCTAGTCCGGGAAACTATCCAGAGGGAGATCGAGAAGCAGAAAATTCGGGAGGAGATCATTGCCTCGGAGGTTGCCCGGCGGCAGATGCTCGAAGAAGAGGTGAGGAGGGAGTTGATGTTGGAGCGACAGATGGTGCTGCGGAGCGCTGGCGATGGATTGCCTTTCGAAGGGAAATCGACAATGTGGTTCGGCTTTAACCGAGGACATCCTGCTTTGCACCGGCTTGAAAGCCGTGCCATGGAGGATCACCTGGCATTTTTTGGTCATAATGCAGTTGATATGTCACCTTTGATTCGGTCTCCCGAAGCTACACCGACTGAGATTAAGCCTGAACTTAATAAGGATAGACTGATAATGCTGGTAAGTTCTCAACTCTGAGGGGCTTTATATGTCTTTGCCTTTTTATATTATTTTGCTTAGGTGAGCCTTTCTTAGGTGTGGCTGATTTTGAGAGTACTTTATGCTATTCTTATCTTAAATTAGATGTAGAGGAAGCTTGTGAGATTATCTTTGGTGTGAGAATATGAGAGCATCCGACATTGCTACTGCTGGTATTAGTGGGAGTGCTATACATATTCTAGATATTGACATTACAGTAGTTGTTTCATGAAAGTGCTTTCTGCTGGTTGCAAAATGAACTATTTATGCGGTTACTTGTAAGAATTGATTTCCTTTTCCTCAATAAAAATGGGAAGAAAAAGAGGAGAGAGAAATTTGCATGAGATTTTCTTAACTACATTGTGAATTCCTGGCATGACATTCTGCAGCATTTTCAGTATTCTGTGACACCTTAAACTGGATAGGTGATGGCGGTCTTCAACTGTCAAAAGAGAAAAGCCGACATGCTGTGTTATTTTTGTGTATGTAATTAATTATGTTGATGCAAAACATGGTAAAGAGAGCAATAAGGGAAATGCTGCATCGACGTAATTAATTACTAGATAACTATATGAATAACTCAATTGGACATACCGTTATGTTATCTGTCCAAAGTACACTCCATAGTGCTAGGTTGATAAAAAGTATTGTATGCACAAAGTAGAATTAACGGAATTTGCTTTGCACGAGTGCCATCTCTGAACTTTCTTCGATGGAGTAGCTTGAGTCATATTAATCTGCTGAAAGTTGTATTCCAGCATTTCGTTTCTAATGAGGTAACGACAATTGATGTTTAGCATGCTTTTGAAATCTAATTTCTATTTGTTAAGAGACACATTGTGATTTGATATGATTATTGCTGATTAAGACCCACCTATTTCTTTAAAAAAAGAAAAAGAAAAAAAGACTCACCTATTTTTAGGTAGATAATTTCAAACAGGAGTTCTAAGCCTAGTTTTGTCAACAATATATTAGTTCTAGATGAATTCAATGAGACCTACTCCACCCTTTTGAATATTCGAAAAGAAATTCAACATTTATTCAATCTTAGCATTTTCTAGCATAAAGTGTCTCATACCAATCATCAATATGCTTTTGATGGTGTGCTTAACATCAATTTTTGTCATCAATGACTGTTTGGTACTGCTTTCAATTGATACGTCCGGCTCAATTAGCTCCATCGATGAGAATTCAAATATGAGTACTGCTGCATAAAGTTATCGTGTCTTCTGCCTTTTGTCATTGTTAAATTTTTCTTGACCCTACACTAGGGAATGTATATAGATAACTAAAATCATGGTATCCTTTACAGAACCTTTCGCATCTTATGATTTCCATTATCTCTCTGGCTTTATGAGGATGGTATAGGGATAATGTTACCATCTTGAAGTATGCCTAGGACGGAAGCCTATCGCCTGAAAAAAATTATAATTTAAGCCTAATTGAGTGGAGAAGTTTTTGGGGAAAATCTATGTTCTCCGAACCTTTCAAATGGGTGGGAAAGTACATAGGAATGACATATGAGGTACATAGAAAGAACAAATGGTCTGAACTGGAAATTACAGACATTCTGTCAGGATCATGACTAGTTATATGTTAGTACACTGGAGAATTCATGTCCTTTTTTAAACTTGCGAATTATCATGGATAATAGCTGTCGATCATAAGGTAGTGATTTTGATGTCTGGTTTTCTTTGAATATTAGCTAGCGCATTTTTATATAGGCCTTGAATTTTTTTCTGTCTATTAAATTGTTTTGTGCAGACAAGCTTGTAAGGTAATTTTGGTGGTTAGTGCAAGCATGTTTTGTTTAGGTATTCATTCAGATTTCTGGTAATTACTACACATCTCTCGACAACACCAGAGACCCGATATGTTTCTAACTTCACAAATATGTGGAAATGTGCTTTAGTTTATCTCTACGGTTTAAAGATAAAATAGGCATGCTTATAAATATAGTCACAAGTCCTTGAAATTAATTGAAGAGCCTTAGTGAATAGAAGGTCCCCACTCACTGAAATATTCAAGCATGGATAAAAACCAAGTTCTCACTTGAACTAATGAGCTTCACCTCACTGTGTCTTCTTAGGCATAGGTCAATGTCCTTGTGTTTAAGGGGGGATGAGAAAAGGAGTGGAAATCTGCTCTCCGTTCTTCCCAAATTCCCCTCTTCACTCTGTAGAATTTCTTTGGTAGATACCATTCTTTGGTCCTCACCACTTGAAGGCCAAAAGATTCAAATGCTTCTTAGCTTTAACTAAATGCTTCTTCTCCCTTTGATCTTTATCTCTAGAATATTCTTTGTCATGCTGGAAATCTAGGTGTGCTGAGGACTTCTTGATTTGGAAATTCTTTGTTTTACTTTTACTCTCCCTTTGATTCAAGTCAGGAGATGCAGTTAAAAAAAAATTAGTGAAGTTTGAGGTAGAATTTCATGGATAGAGAATTTGGTTTGTAAAACTGATGTTTATTTAGTCTCCGTGGCAAAATGGCAACTGAGGGCCTTCAAGAAATTTGTTTGAAAAATGACATCGCTCAATTTTGAAATAGAAGTTCATAGCTAAGAAATTAGATTTGATAAAACTTGTGGTTGCTTTAGTCTCAATGGCACCTGAAGTCGTTCAAGAAAATAGGTCGCTCAGTGGACATTAACTGTGCCAAGAATTTTGATCAGTTTTTTTTATCAAGAACTGAAAACAATAAAGTAGACACTGGTAATCTTAGTTTTGATTTGACTTTTGAGTTTCAGCTTTTTCTATTCATTTGTTTATAGGTGACGTCATATCTAGAACAGTTTATCATTCCTGCAGGTTTTTATAGAATTTTTGTGATCTCTGTAAATGGATTGAGGACATACAATTCTGTAAGTTAGTTAAGTGTAGATGTAATTTAAGTGCATCAAACTGGAGTCTGCAGACGTCATGCGCTCAAGGAAATTTGCAGGCATGGATAGATGCAGGTTCTAAGTGGAATTTTCTGGCTTCACCTCACTGTAGCATGGCAAGTCAGTTATCAACCATTTTTTACTACATTGATGCCAATATCTTTGTTGTTAAATCATGTCACGGCAATGAAGGCAGAATCTTCTCAAGGCCTACAAAGGGTTGATTCTCCACGACGAAGTTGGATTAGTCAATATGTTGCTCAGGCTCCCAAGCTCACCTACTCACTCTTTTTTAAACGGAATAGAGCTTTAATGATGGCATTTCTGTGTACTTTCTTGCAGCCTAGACCGGATCCAAATCTCTCCAACGCCAAAAGAAAAGCTTCAACATCTCCAGTTGATGCAGATGAATTGTCCACATTTAGTCAAAAGAAGAAGACCAAGGAGGAGTGGACATGTGCACTTTGCCAGGTCAGTGCTACAAGCGAGAAGGGTTTGAAAGAACATCTCGAAGGGAAGAAGCACAAGACTAAAGAAGCTTCTTTAGCTCGGAAAATTGGCAAGGAAGGGACCACTGAATCACGAGTAAACCAAGAGCTTAAGGATTCGAAGATGCTTAGCAGGCCGAAAATGGCGCAGAATTTGGAGAACACAGAAGGTTCAAGAAAGAAGAATTTCCAGTTTTGGTGTGCGATGTGCCAAATTGGGGCGTTCTCCGTGACAGTAATGGAGAGTCATCAAAAGGGGAAAAAGCACATTGCTCGTCTACAAGAACTGGGTCAAGCTGACGAAGCTGGCTGTGCTGCCGTGTCCAGAGCATCCGCCACCTCCGACACAGAACAAAATGTTTCTCCCGATGTCACCACTGCATACGGTGCGAAACATCCTGAAAGGGACGCAAAGGAGCCAAACGAGGCAACTGAGAAATGAGAAAGCAGAGACGGTCTGAGCGAGTACCCGGAAATTTTGCCATCATTCACTTGAATCTCGCCGGTTTGACTTTTGTAAAATTCATTGTATTTATAATCTTGGGAATAAAATGGGCGGAGTTGTTACCTGAACAATTTGCTTTAATTTGGTGTGTTGATTGGAAGCTGATTAACATTTAGAGACATAGATGTTATTTCTCCAGACAGTTGTGTTGCTCCTCTCTTCACAATTGCTGATTAACAATTTGCTTTAATTTGCCGTGCCTATCTTTATTACTGAAGAAGAAGTGAATGATTATCAGGAGACGGTTTCACAGGATATCCCTTTGATCGAGACAATAAGCTGATAAAGCTCATTTTCATGTCGAAATCACTGATCCTTTGCTGGAAGATATATTATACTAACGGGGAATAGAGACAAGCCCTGATCTCGAGAGCAAAGACGAGACGCTATGATCATTGCTGGTGTCGACGCATCCCTAACATACTTGCAGGTGATTTTGAGGGGGGGTGGCTCCTCGGCCGCCAAGAATGACCATGGGCATGGGGTTAAGGCTCTCCAGGCATGTGAGTGAAGCAGTGACAACAATGAGAAGATCTACCTGAAAAAGAAATTAAACAAGAGGAAAGACAAAAACGTTGAGCATTGATGTGTCCAAAGTGGTCTCTACCTTAAAAGATGCATAGTAAAAAATTATAGTGGTTGATGCATCAGCATGTATTTACTGATTTCTTTGCAATCCCTTGAATAAATAAGGGTGATCGATGCATTGACATGTACTTAGTGATTCTTACTTCACACCAGTACCTTTTTTGGAGTCAGACATAAAACCTAATTATCTAATGTTTCTTGTTCGGATGCAATGTAAGTAGGAAAGCATACTCTTGATAGTTTTCCCTTTTGTCCGCTCATGTTATGCGGAAAATGAAACAGATATGAAACATATATCTAAGTATTTTATGGTTATCTATGCTAGTGAAGCTGCTCAGTCTATAGGAGTTTGCAGCTTCCTTTCCTATCGCACAATCCCTGAAGAAAAGAACAGCAGAAAAAGATGAGAATCAAGAACAATTAATTTGTATATGTACAGGTAAAGCTGGCTCCTACTAATGATTTTGTATGATGTCCTAACCCAGTTCAAGCCCAACGTGACAAATCCTGAGCTCTGCTGCTACGATTTAGATGTCCGTCGTTGAAACTTTCTTCCAATTAGCACAGAACGAGATGGTGGGCTTGAGAGTCTCGACCAAAATAAAAGCTTGAGAGGTCGACAAAGTCTCTGATAAATTGTCATCCTGAATTCCGGATTCAGCAACAGACTTGAAGACGTACTTGGCTAACGTTCTAGGAATTTGTTGATGCTAGGGAGTTGGACGACGGCGTGGGGTGGTAGGGGTGATCGGTTCCTGAGCGGTGGGACCTGTTTCTAAGTGGGTAAATGGAGCCGATAGTTCCCCAATCATTTTCCCTTTTTCCCCCTACTCAAGACAGCTTTGGAACTCACCATCGCATCGATCACGAGCACCCCATGATGTCAGAGCGGAGGGCATCGCAACTTGGGTTTCCGACAGCAGGCCTTCCCCCGCTCCCCTCCGCCGCCTCCTCGGGAGCTCGGTCAGACGATAAGTTGGCTGATGAATGAAGATTGGATTCCAAAAAATTTGGAAAGAGAACAACATACACATCAAAGATTGAGTGGATGAAGGCCAAATATGGGGAAGAAATCAACGGGATTTGCCCATTACTCAGCAGTATGGAAAGAATATTCAATATGCGCAATTAACGCTCGGTCGGCCAAATTTAACCGTTCGGAGTGGAAGGTGCAGCGAAGAGTAAAGCAAAGGCAGATTTGGTGACTGCAAATCACGCCAAACACAGAGGCTAAAATCTTGGAATCCGAGTGCGTAAAGAGAACTTTTTGCATATTAGAGAAAAAGGAAAATCCTCGCAATCAAAGAAAACTTTACGGATCCAAACTTTCCACGAGAGGAAGGTTAATATTCTGATCTCGACATCTTCTCTAAGTAATATGATGATCACTCCTTCCATACATCATCAGCACCTTCATTAAAAGTAATAATAAAAAAATTAATAATCAGTTCAAGTGATTTTTGAGTGGGAGGCTCCACCTCTGTAATCAGATTGAAATTCACTGGTTCCAATTTTAAGAACCAGAAATCAGATTGGTGACCCCGGAACCGTCCAGAACTGGCCAATCCGGTCTGTTCCGGGCAGTTCCTTTGGCTCATCCTAGAGATGGAGCACTCTCATCAGCCCGTACTGGCCATGATTTCTCCCCTCGACGACAAACTCCCCCTTCCTCCGCTTCGGTTAATGAAATCTCGTGGATTCTGTCGTCTCAAAGGCTATAGAATTCAGCGCTCTTTACTCTGCCGCTTATCAATAAGCATGAGCTGGGAGCACTCATCAGCATCTAAGTGCGAAGCCGTGCGCGCGCGACCCTGCTGAAATTGATTAGGCCCTCCGTGGCTATCTTCTGTGCCATGAGTTGGAGCAGTTCCTCAGGAATATTTATCCCATCGTTCGCCATGACACGAAGCATCGGACGTTTGATTGAGCAGTCGCATTACACATTCAAACCCGCTCTGACTTAATAATACGACAAACGAGGAAAAAGATAGGACTGACAATGACCGACCAACATAGGATTTCTTCCTCAAGATGGTCGAAAACCATATACAAGAAGCCACCGAAAGTTACCGATTGGGGAGATCCCCTTTTGAACTTGGGGCATCACATTTAGACATTGCAGAAAATGATTCAACTTCGTCTCTTGATGAATTTTCTTTCTTTAATAAAAAGGCCAAGTTTGAGTGGAGGAATTGTTACTACTTCATGCCACTTGAAGAGAAGATATGGCGAACATGGCGAGGCATCAGCGAATTTGGCAAAAGACTCGGGAGATGCTATTTGTCCAATTCCTACTGTACTCGACAACGGAACAACACCAAGCAAAATTCTCTGGCGGGCCAAGACGAGTGTACAACTTTGCATGAACCATTCTCCATTCTAACTTGCGATTTCCAACTACAATGACTTCATGCTAATCAAATTATACTGAACCGAAAAGTTGATACAATCAGCTGGAAACAAAGATCCATAGATATGAACATGCAAGAGCAATGTTCCTGAGAATAGATATGTCACATGATTTATCTTGTTCCCACAAGAGTCATAGTATACCGATTAACGCATGCGCAGTTATGGTCCGGTAAAGAGAATTCTCATATTATGTTCCTAAAGCCATTGATGCAAGATTGCAGGGTCAAATGACTCACCACATGCAGCGATTCAAGGAGTAGAAGATTGTGCAGTGACTTTTCACTGTCCTCATGGAAACTGATATAGGTTCAGTATATATAGGTTTTTCGTTTACCTTGCTACTTGATTCTATACCTAATATGTAAGGCAACTATGTGACTGCATAACCTGATTGTTGTAGACAAAAAAGGAGGCAAAAGTGAAAATAAAGGCACATATGGGGTTATTTGCAAGCCCTGGCAAACAACAATCCCAGCTCGGCAAATATGTAAATGTAACCTCAAACTCTTAAAGCCACCTGATCTTGCCACGAGATCTTCCTCTTCCCTACCTTGCTAAGCCCATTCACAGTATTCTTACTCCTAAAACTCGATAATTTCACATCATTATTGAGCTCCTCACCTTCCCCTGTGCCTAAACTTCTATTTACTTCTTCAGCTCTTGGCTGCTGATCATTGATCTGCAACTCCTCTGTCTGCAACAAAAGGTGGCCATCAATGATCTACTACCATACATACAGCCGACACAGATATAAAAGATAAGAAAAAAACTCATTCTAGTAAAAGATTGATTACCGAAATCTGGTTTAAATCAAAGACGGGAGTGGGGTTTCTCTTGGTAACTTCTCTTCCCGCACGAAGCCTCTCCCTATGATGCATATCAAAAGCTGGGGTGGGAGCCACTTCCCGCGCACTACCAATCAAATCCCTCTCGTTCAAGTCCAAACTTCGTGCAGAGTTGTGGAACGCAGCTTCCCTCCCAACAATGGTTCTCTCCTCTTTCGCATTTAAAAGTGGCAGGGGATTTTGCAAGGCTGCTTTCCTTCCATTCTTGACTTTCCCCCTTTTCTTTAGATCAAGAGCTGAAGCAGATTTTCCTTGAGCAGACCCCTTTGGTGCTGTATTCCTAGCCTTTGTGAGGTTATCACTTTTTATTTCTATATTTTTACGTTTCGCTCGTCTAAGTGGCTGTTGTGGCTGTTGTGGCTGTTGCGGCTGTTGTGGAGATGAGAGCTGGTTCTCCATTAAGTACTTGCATCGTCGCCTTAAGAATCTGTCGATAAAAATCACAAATAGCTCATGCTTCTAATCCACTTGACGACAATTAATGTATGCCCAAGGGCCAAGGATGTAAGAAACCATACTGGACTTCATCTAACAGTGTAAATTTGTGCTGTTTCAGCATCTCCATCTTCTTTTTCATGGCATTTGTTTCCTATAAAACAAGTATTGGCATGAGCCCATATATGCAACAGAATCGAGGACTTGCAGAAATAGTACTTAAGTTACAGCAGAAGACAGGGCAAACCTACAATGAGTAAACAGTCTCGTAACTTAAAATATATTAAAATCACTATAAACCGCAGATGGTCCGCTCACGAAGCTGACTAATATCATCCTTGAATCAAATCAAGCACATGATTTTCATCTTACACGCTCGATATGCAAAAGAAAACCTTCAAGATATCTAATTTTTCTTCCTTTTCTCAGACTGCCAGACCAGAATTAAACCACTGAAAGAAAAGAGGATGCTGCAAAAATTTTGAGGGATTAAATTCCTCGGGCGTAGGCAAAATTTTAAAAAGATAAGAAAAAAAAAAACTCTAGCAGCCAGAAAAATCTACGACCCCTTAGTCCATTAAGCCATCTCTCTCCTCTACTAGTCTCCCAGCAAACCAGAAAAAGTTCTCAGAAAGCAATTGATAAAACTCAAAATTAAGTTCAACAGAAAGGAAATTCACAAGGTACGTTTATTCTCCACAAAAGGGGAAATTTTTAATCATCCTGCAGCTAAAAATAAGGCAAACAAACACAACCATGAGAAGCCACGAATCATACACCGATCCAAAACCATCCATTCCAATTAACCAAACTTGCAATCACCATCTCAGGTATATATCAGAAGATCAGCAACGAAACAACTACGGAACAGGGCATACTAGATAATTATCAATGGAAACATGAAGAAAACCTAGATCCATGCCAAACCAATACAGAAATGACATAAACTGAGCAAAACGCGTAATTTCAACGAAAACCCCCATGGAAATTTTTTACCTTTTCCAGATCTTGGTAGTCCTGCATGAGACTCTGGTGCTTGTACCTGATTCTTGGATCTTCAGGAGCGACATATGGAGAAGACTCCATAACAGCCAACCCTTTCATCTTCTTCATCTTAGGTCAAGAACAGAGGCAACAAAAGGCAACAAACAGAGTCGAAAAGGGAGGCCCGGAGAGATGGGTGCGATTGAAATAATGAAGGAGAGAGAGGGACAGAGGGTAGGAGGACAAAACAATAAAGAGGGAGAGAAACAGGAAAGAGAGAGAGGAAGGGAAGGGGAAAATGAGAAGGTTCTCGCCTTCCCTGTTTTCTCTGTGAAAACTCTGACCAGGACAAGAAACCCAATAAAGCCCACATAATTCGGTTGTGTGGAAAAAGAAAGAGATGGGGGAGAAAAATAAAAATGCGTATTTCTTTTGAGGGGGAGAGAGAGCTGAGGTTGAGACAGTAGTGATGAAGATGGGATTTTTTGGGGGGTTGCAGAAGGGCATTTGTGACCCAACATTGTTTTTATTGGAGAGGGAGGTGGGTTTGGTTGGAGGACATCTGAAGGCACCTATCTTCTCTTTCTTCTTTGCTTCTCTCTCTCCCCAAATTTCCTTTGCTTTCTTTTTTGTTTTACCTTGCAGCTACATAAGTTTTGGTCCAGCTGAGCTGGGCCATTGAAGAAAAGAGAAGGGTTTGGGAAAGTTGGGGCGGTTGACTCTTCTTTCTCTGTTTTCTATTTTGTTTAGGGATGATATGAAAGCTTTGTTTGGTGTATGGAGCTTCTATGTTTCTTCTTCCATGTTGGGTGTATGCGACTTTGCATTTAATTTTTTTCAGAGAGAGAGAGAGAGAGAGAGTTTGCAGAGAGGGACAGGCACAGAAAGGAGAGGCAGAAAAAGGCAGGGAGAGAGATAAAAATGGGGGGGTTGCCGGTTTTCTCTGCTGATGTGCTGTTGCAGCTGTTATTACACCTCATTTCTAGGACTTAGAGCTCTCATGGGTCATGCTCGTGTGGGGATTCCTTTTTCATTTTTTTCCCCAAGGAAAAGGAAAATTCCAAGAGAAAAGAGAGGAAATGATAAAGATGCTTCCTTTGCTTGCTTTTGTCAGTTTTACATTATTATAACTCCCCCACCAGCAAAGGTCAATTTCGCGTGAATTCACCATTTTGTCCCTAATAGTTTCTCTTTGGGCTCAAAGATGCTTCGACTAGCAGTAGCCCCCATGGAACACCTAATTTGGAGCTTCAGCTCAAGCCAGCTCCAAATGAAAAAGGAAATTTCTTTCTATATTTTTTTGTCATGTGATTATGAACCGCTTGAGCTGAGCTGCGATAGAAAAGATGCTCAGAACTTTGGGCTTTTCATCTTCTGATCGTTTGACCTCAATATTCTCATCCCTCACCTGAATCAGAAGCCTAATTTTTGTGGCTGTGGATGGGGGTTTTCCTTTCGAGCACAGTACTGCAACATGTACAATGTTTTGCACAGTTGGAACATGAATGAAGCTTATCCCTTTTTTACCTTTTTGGGTCGAATGAAGGTTATGGTTACTTTTCTGCTTTTTCAATGAAGGTTTATGGTTGAAAAAGCAGTGTCCCACAAAACTAGCTAGCCCTTAAATCTAGCTAAGTCGTGGATGACTTATGCCAAAAGAAAAAGTGGAACCGGAAGACATGGAGGCTTGGGTAATGACGACTATTTGGAAAAAGGAAACGACACTTTATGCATTTCGTAGTAGATAAAGCATTCTCGCAACAATTAAGCCTGAAATAGTGAGAATAAGCATGATACATTTAGGCTAGGTCTCACCTATATGTCTTGTGTTACAATCCAATTTGTTATCAATGTGGAAGACAAAATCAATTAGCATTATTAAGTTAAACGATGCATTTTGACTCTCATTTATTTTGTGAACTGCGACCTGCAATATTTTTCCCCGGAGAAGGTGATAGGCAAGTAGAAGATCGAGGGATTTCCCGGAAATAGACATTTAGTTGAGAGCCAAAGGCCTGCATTTTCAACTTTTGGTTTCTCTTAGAGAACACTAGTATGACAGGCTCTTGATTGTTTTGCTTGCCAAACACTCATGGTAGAGAGAGAGAGGGAGAGAGAGAGAGCTTCCTCTTCATTCTTATACAGTGCACTTGTGGTCCTGTGTCCGAAGACGACTCTAGCTTTAAATTACCATTCACGGCAGAAAAATGACAAAGTTTGAAGTACTAACTTTCAAACCAGCGCAGTGACGGACTGAAGCAATGAGCCTTCTTCTCTTGCTGGCTTTCTCTAGTTGAGTCTCCATCTAGTCTACTGAGATAGACATGCTTCTGTTTAGATCTGTCGCGGTATCATTCATAGACCGATCTTATGCCTGGAAAATTAACGGAAACATCTGCATGCATCTTAATCACTAGGTTGATATAATTTTGACAGTGCCTCACGTGATTTGGTCCACCATCCAAACATTCCTTGTGTAGCCTGTACTTAGCTCATCTTAGATCTGGGTCTGTCATATAAAATGTCATACCAGATCTCTCTATTGAAGGCTATAATGTTGCCATAGCTTTGGTAACATTTTGACTCCATAGTTGAGAAGTTCTTGCGTTTTCTTTCTCATTCCAGCATATCGTAGAGCACTTCAAATGAGAAATAATGCTACCCTTAGCTTTCATGATAAACTAGCTGAGAGTGATCAAAACTACCAACAGGAATATCAAGCTAATCAAGATCAAAATTTTGAGGAGAGAAGGAAGGACATGATGAACAAAGAATAGAGAACAACCTTATGTGCAATTACCATTTCTCGAAGAATTACATTCCCCTTGCATTGAATTGATATTTGACACCCTGCTTTTACGATGTTACCAGAATTTCAGTAGAGTTCCTCCTTCAAATTCAGACACTTTCATCCATACAATCAAAAGAAACTAATGTAAATGAATCATTTGCTTCCCTAGCTTTTACTTGCTTTGTCCCCCATTATTATTTTGTATGCGACAAGTTGTTTGGATTGCTCCACCAACTCCCATCAAAGCTAACAAATAATCCAATCCCTATCTTGCCTTTATTTTCAACACACAGCAAACCGTGTCAAGACTTTGGCAGTTCTTTTCCCGCCAAGAATGATTTGAAAAGAATGAAGGCCCTCTTGGGTTGGAACAGAGGCACTTCGTGCCCAGCTCCTCTCACTGTCGCAAAAGTTAGCCCATCATATACCTCAGTCCATCCTCCAACCTGATTGCCAGAATACCATGGGTACCATCGAGTTTTAATGGTGAGATTCAGATGGTGGAGGGCGAATCTGGTGGCTGTCACTGGAACCACCGAATCTGTGTCGCCGCTGCCCAGTTTTAAAAAAATGGTCACTCAGCAAGGAGTTAATTTTCAAGAATGTGTACTGGTAATATCATTTTGGTGTTGCTTCACAGTATCATATTTTACAGATGACACATAAGTGATTAGGTAAATATGCAATGAAAATCGGGTGACATGAATGCAAGGTGAGAAAATGCAAACCGGTGCAGAAGCTGAAGAAATCTATCAGATAAATGCCTGTGATTGGAAGATTATGTTGAAACACCCAACCCGAAGTTCAGAACAATCAAGAACCCTCTAAAGACTGTTATCTGTCCAGTCAGCCCCTGCTGGTCCAAAACTCCTCCAAAGATCATTTTAAGAGACTGTTACTAGTCCAATCAAGACAGCCGAATTCTGATATTGACCTTTCCACAATAGCCTCATTTTTTTGCTCCTGGTTGATTTCAAGACTCAATATCAGGAGGCAGGTTCACTATTTCCACAAGCCACCCGTGAATGCTCAATCCAGTCACTTTTTTTCTGCAAGGACCAGGAAGGAGAAGAGGGCTCCTGAACATCGTTGTCTATCAAAAGAACTCCTGGATGGTGCTCATCTTAATTCCTTCCGGGAAGTTTTTGGAGGGGCTCAGGAATATTAACATGGACTCCTATTTGATGCACATACCCTGTGGTAGTCTATGATTCAAAGAGGGAAGAAAGACGCGTGAAGAAAAAGTTCTCTTTTCCTAAAGCTGAAATAAAATGTTCTAAAGAACACAGGTAGTGAAAAGCTATGCAAGGGATTGGTGGTGGCAAGGACTAGGGCTTGTGGGTGATTGATACCAAGTATGAGTCCCTCTGCCCTCCATCTTACAATATCCTTGACTTACATGGAGGCTAGTCTGTGGGATCGGGCTCAGGAAAAAGAAAAGAAAAACAAAAAAAAACACTCATTCTCCTAAGAAACTGGAAGGATCTGTGGTGAAATCAGTAAGTACGACAGAGGTGAAAAGTCACTGGTTGTTGGGAGTCGGTAAAGACAGATATAGATGAGTTTTCTTTTCTATAAATCTTGTCCCAGTCTCATAGCATGATGAATGACTGGTCAAAATCGCGGCTTTAGCTGGAGGTCAAAATAGCTCTTGTCATTGTCTAACAAGCGAAATCGGAAAACTGTAGCAGGCTTAATTGTTGGGGGGCCCGTACAATGAATTAGACACCGCGTAACGCCAAAATACATCGCAGCAGCAACAGCTGTCAATTGCATACGGAATGCAATAAACATGTTTGAAGTCCCTGAAGTTAGAAGACGAGGGGAATCAATTTACCTGAACACCCAGATCCTGAGTCCAGTTGCAATTAACTCCTTGTACGTTGGTAGCATTGAATTTTGAGAATCCTTCCAATTCTTGATCAGAACGTCACTGCTCAGCACACGATACAAGCAACATAAAAACTCTGATATTTTCTTAAGAAAACGGAAGAGAAATAGACTGAGCAAGTCGGATTGAATAGATAACCTGCAAGCAGTCCACTTATAAGGAATCCCAGTAACGTTTGCGTGCAAGGCCTTTTGCACATCGGGCCGGTTATAATACTTCTCGGCGTAGTTCTCTGTACAGGGGTCGTAACCCGAGATGCGCCGTCGCAGGAGAGTGTTCTTGACCCTGATAGTGCCATTGGTTGAGGACAGGCAAGAGGGTGTGTAGATGCTGTACGCATCGATGTTGCCCAACTCATAATTCGTGGCATAGTTCACAGCATCATCGCATTGGTTGGAGGAGTTGTCGGATGTGAAGTTGCAGTTGTTGAGGATTGATTTGTAGGTGGCATCTGAGATCAGGGAGTGGGTCCACCAATATGCAACTGTTCCTAAGCTGTCATAGTAGTTATCGGTCACTGCATTTCCCACCTGCATTGCATTACGCACGCATGTCCAAATTAGAGACAGGATTCCGAGAAAATGATGCCATTACAAATTGTGGAAATAGATTCGAGATTTTGGAGTCAACTGGAACTCACAATGAATCCTTTGAGATTAATGATGGGATTAGAATGTCGTTTGTTGTAGTCATGAATCGCCTTTGCTAACTGGGGAACGTAATGCCCTGAGCGCGAATCCAACCGAAGAGGAAGCAAACATTAAACTGTCATGTCAGTCACGTTTTCAGTCGAAATGGGGAATTATGCTGTAAGGAAATGTGAGACTCGCTGCAGGCAGAAATCGGTTAATTACCCGCGTAGCTCTCCCCCGAAATGTAAAAATCACGATGTTGGTACTGAGGGAATCTGGACATCCATCTTGTTAGAAAAACGAGAGCATCAGCAGCTGCGTCACAAGAATTGGCGAATCTTAATTAGTCTCCAATGTTTAGAGCTAATAATGAAGATTATTAAAACACTTATATGATCACCTGTTCGATTGTCCCCAGAATCTTTGAGATTTGAGCTGGTATTTGTGTAGGAGAAACCAACTCCAGCTGGGGATTCAAGAAAGAGAAGATTTGCCTCTGCAGATCATGTTACGATATCATTTTTAGTGTTGCCATGCCAAACATAATTCTCGTACCCTTTTCCTTGGCCTAACTTCTATGTCATTGGAAAGAAAAGGTCTCAAATTCCCAAGCGTTTAGATACCTGTATTCCACGAGTACTTGTTCATGTAGAGGGACGAACCCGTCTTGTTGACCCGGAACGGCCCGATTTCCTCGGACGCTCCGTATGCGACAGATGAGCAACCTGGTCCTGCAATCTCAGATCATAAGGAGAACGGAAGGCCCGTTCACCCGTGAACTTCCAGGAGACAAATCGAATCAAACCAATCATAGTGCAGAATCCATGTGGCACCACATAAGTTTACCAACGTCTAACGTAACGTGCGTAATCTAAATCAATGTTAGATCTTTGCTTTCTTTTTTCTTCTTTTCAATCAAGGGTCGATGGAAAGTTGAGGTCATTCCCTACACACGGAGCAATCGTGAGCGTGCCACCACCATATTAGGAAGTTGAGATGTCAAACCTCCGATGCTTTTCACGGGACTAATGATGAACGGGGACCAGCTTGGGCATGCACTACTGCTACTGCATGCACCAGCCGCCCAAGGTGGTCCGATTCTTATAGTGGAGCAGAAACTATGGACCTTGGTGGGTCTCTCTGCCTGGTGAATAAAGGTGAATTGTTGCAGCTCGATCGGTCAGTCAGGTCCCAACATACATGTGCGGAAGCTTTCGAGCTACGGTGGTCAAACCAGTCCCCGTTTCACACCGTGAGGCTGAAAATCCGGGAAGGGACTGCAAGCTCCAGTGCCAAAACCTTTAATGCGCCAATTTAGGCTTCGATGCTATCAGCTGTCTCTACGGTTCTACATCTAGGTTTGGTCGTTGTTCGATGCATAGAAAAGAGAGGTTAGGTCCGGTCAACCCGTTTGGATTTCTTACTAAGGACCCACCAAAAATATTATGTTAAAGAGACAAAAGAAAGAAATAGCCCCCGGTACACAAAAACTAATGAATTTAGTAGTATAACACAATGCACCACTCCTAGAATACAATTCTACATGTTTCTTGAAGTAAAATATAGCCATTTCGTGACAGTGATGAGAGACAAATTGGGTTGATATAATCGGTAAATCGAGGGAGCCCTACTAGATTCACGGTCCATGAAGTCATTGCTTATCTAAATGCAACCATAAGCAGCCAAGAATGGCTCCCAACTTTATGCAAGCTAATTGATTACTTTAATCAATGTTACATAATCATAATCCATAACTTTTGAAACAATTTCCAAGGCAATGCGTTGACAGAAAGAGCACAGCCCCTGCATAGAGATGAGCTCCAACACGGGCGATATAATTAATCAGAAGCTTGTCGCTAGTTCACGTCAAGATCCCCTTCCGGCGAAATTTGGAGACGCCCTCAGCCGTCACGAACCGAATTCAAAAACCATACAGTAAAAATCAACTGCCATAAATGATTCGGGACCGACCACGACGGCTTCCCCCAGTAGTTTTAGCCTAAAAAAGAACGCCTCTAAGTTTGAATACGACGACTACGGAAAAACATCAAGACCCATCCCTTTCAGGATCAACCGCATTCAATGTCCGCCCATCTTCGTTAATGTCAATCTGCCATGCAACACCTACCAAAGCTTATACAAACCCAATTTCCGGAACGTATTTTATTTCTCTATGGAACTGTCGGCTTCTGCTATCTAAGGACAAGGACAATGACATTTTGTTTTGGCTTAAAAACTCATTTAGCAGCCTCTTTTATTCTCTTCAACCATTTTGAAAAATGCATTTTAATCTTTGAGGGGGCCCCATGTCCAACCTGGCCATCATTTGCTCCGAATGCGCATGCCTTTTGGAGGTACAGAAACGTTGGGTATCATCCATTGGAAGCGACAACTTGGGAAAATCTTTTACATGGCATGGTCACCCAGACACTGTGAAAAGGTGGGGTTTTTCCTTTCCTCCTACTTCTTCTTTTTTCCTCTTTTGAAGGTTGTTTTCGATTTGAGTTTTTTTTGGTTCATATGATGTCTGCTTCTTCCTTACAACCGATAGCTCTCGAGAAAGGGACGAAAAAACTTTCGGGCAGGCTTTTCGTTAGCTTTTGGGGGAATAAACATCAGTCGTGGAAGGAATAAACCCTAAAAAGATAGACAGTGAGTGGTCACGAGGACCCCTGTGGGTTCTCCTATTGTTCTCTCTTTGATTTTCTACTTCTTGGGCCTTGGCAAATTTCTTTTCTTTTATCAATGTTACTTACTTACCCTGCTTTTTATACATATGAGGACGCATGTGGTTCTTGCTTTCCCTGATGGAGACAAGATCATCAGATTTTCGTAGCTTCTTTTATCGTTGTACCGATGGGTGATTCTTTCTTACAGTGGAGGGGTAAGGAAGCAAAAGATTGCATGCGTAGTGAAACGAAAAGCTTACGTGGGCCTATGTTTCTTGGGGCCCTTATGTGAAGAACGCGGTAATAACTATACCTTTTTGTTGTAAAGTTGGTAACTTTCTAAGCTAAAAAAGGCAAAATATAATACGCAAGGTAGAGAGAGAGAGAGAGAGAGAGAGAGAGAGGCAGGAACGTGAGGGTGGTGACACGTGCTGAGGATGAGGCGGTACAGTTGGGATGAACTGTGAATAGGGTTGCATATTTATGGAGGGGATCGACCATAGCTGTCTGCTTATGTTCAATGTCACGTTGGAGTAATCAAAATCCTTTCACAAAACCAAAAAGATAAAGCAAGACATTAAAAGTACATGGATGGAGACCACTGAATTTTTCTTGGAAACTGGAATCCGGACAAAAAGAGGAGGAGGGTGCTACAGTGAATTTTTTGGTATGATTGTGCTCGTATTCAGCAGAGCAGGAATTCATTGCTTTGACTCGCGAAAGAACATTTGAGATTAGAAGCTACGGTTCGGGTTCATTAGCG
Source organism: Eucalyptus grandis (assembly GCF_016545825.1). NCBI lineage: Eukaryota > Viridiplantae > Streptophyta > Magnoliopsida > Myrtales > Myrtaceae > Eucalyptus > Eucalyptus grandis. Next base: position 52,924,599 of record NC_052612.1, read on the forward strand.
AACACAAAACACCAAGATCAATTGCTATGTATGGCGAAAGAACTGACCTCCATTGAGCCAGAGAAGGAGCGGCTTCTTCTCGGGAGACGAGGTGGCCTCGGTCAACCAATAGAACAGAGCCCGACCCTCTTGCTTGTTCACCGTGACGTACCCGGAGAATTGGGAGAATGCCACCGGGGGCTGACCCGGGAGCGCTGAGACCCTGTCCGTCTCTTGCTCTCTTGGCAATGCAGCGGCAAGTGTGAAGATAACGACCGGTGAGGATAAGAGAAGAGACAAAAAGAGGAGGAGGGCTGTGCTTTGGACTGCCATTGCAGCCTCACGAGAGAGAGAGAGAGAGAGAGAGACAGAGAGAGAGATGCTGCTTTCTTTCTCAGTTCTCAGAGGGAGAGTACATAGAAGGGAAGAGAAATTGTCTGCTTGTGCCTTTTTGGAAGGTTTATATTAGAATCGGGGAGAGAGAGAGATGGGGGAAGATATTGATGGCTCAATAATAGGAGTGGTATCGTTGGAGTGCAAGTAGAGGGAGGGCTTGGGGAGGGGGCGCTTTTAATGAGTTGCTGAGTTGCTACACTTCTCTGCAATTTGGGCACAGCTTGGTCCTACCCAACCCCAATTCAGACCTCAGTCCTGTTGCTTTCTTAGCCATCCCCCATAACCGCATATCAAATAAATGAAGAAATATTTTTTAAAACTAATGAGTTACGCGGTAAACAAAATCGATCACGGTAAATTAATTATTTGAAAACTTTGGGTATTTTGTAGGGTTCAGTGTGGTCTAGACAATGCCTCCACTACACACAACTCCCTCTCTCTCTCTCTCTCTCTTTACTTGATGATTATTTCGATAATATTTAGAAGGTTAGGCTTGAGGATAAGAGGTCGGCATTGACTTGATGACATTTAAGCGTTGAAGTCTGGAGCTTAGTATATATAATATTGGAATAGTTATGCAAAGTGATTGGAAGATTGGGCACTGTACTATTGAATAATTCCACTTGTGGTTGTGTAACATCGTAATTCATGAACATATATGGATGTCGTCAATGTAGTTTCTATTTTTTTTTTCTGGCCAGACACGAATGCAACTCACTCTCTCTCTCTCTCTCTCTCTCTCTTTCTCGTACAAAATTTGTGATGACTTGACTCCCTTCACAAGGCTAGAATCGAAACAAAAATGTGACTCACGCAGCATATGCTCGATATGGATTTTTCCTAACACTTGCTTGTCAATCGAATCAAACAGGTCATGACAAACAAGATGCTAGTCTGCTTTTGACATTTCTCAACCGTAGCTCAAGGGCACCACCACCACGCAACACTTATGGTGTCTTTCAGTGTACATAGGCCGCGCACCTGTATAACTTCGCATGAGCAAAATCCCTTCTGTATCTATTACCTGGAATGACTCGAATAAACTGAGGACTTCAATCATTCTCTTTAAATAAACTCATCTCTCTCTCTCTCTCTCTCTCTCTCTCTCTCTCTCTCTCTCTATGCATATTCTTTCTCCTGACTAAACGGGCGTGCACGCTGTGCCAGCCAATAAAATACATAAGTCATGAGCCAACCGTGCATGCATGAACTTCATTGATATGAGAGAGAGAGGGAGGGAGGTATGAACATGTGGGTGTAATGGATGATTACGGAACGAGGGAAGGTTTTCCTCCTATCTGAAACCAGCTACCAAAGTAGGTAAATTCATTTTAAATGTGGGTTTTTCTTTTTTCTTTTTTTTTTCCTTTTCTTCTGGTGAATTCTCTATCGAATCACTCTGAATATGATTGAGTGACAGATGGATTGATTAAGAGAGATTAGAGAAGCTTGATGTTTTACTTACTAATTTGACTTCTCTCACTGAAGGTCTAAGTTGCAGAGATGCTTTTTTTTTTTCTTTCCTGAATTTGGTGGCCCTTGAATGTTTTATTATATTTTTTGTTAGGTGAGGGAAAAAGAGGTTCATAAATAGATGCGATGTTGCTGGTCCTGTGATCTCCACCAGCCTCGGTGTGATCTTGATTCCGCGAATAAATGAGACAAAAGTGAAGTTAGAACCTACTAAAAATGGGATCCTCATGTATCGACGCAAAGTCCCTTTTGCTTCTCTTTTTATACTACGTTTAGTTATCTAAGTTTTTAGTAATGATAAGACTAGCTGGGATAAAATATGAAATATAGGAATTTTACGATATCATATCCATTATTTGGTAAATTGTAGTACGGATTTTTTCATATCCTATCATATCTATTGTTGGATATGAATAACATGATACGATCGAATGGGATATGATATAAAATGTAGAGTATTTTGCTATATCATATCTATTATTTGGTCAATTGCAATACGGATAATTATATATTCTACCATATTCATTATTTAGTATAAACGGTACATTGATGGAAATTAACCTATAAATATACAATTGAAAATGATAAGAAATTACATCTTAAATGGAAAATGAACTCATTGTAGCATTTCAAAGTAACAAATATGACTATGTCAAGAAATGTAAACAAGATACAATGACATTAATGAGGTAGATGAGTGAGAATACCAAATTTAGTAAAAGAGAGAAATTGTGGTTATCTACCTTTGCAATTCCAAAAAGTACTGATTGGTTCACCACTTTTTGAAAACTTCAACATGAATCATAAAACTACAAAAAAGGGGTTTTGACTTTTTTGCCACTTTCGTGGACTTTTGACTTGAACCAAAGAGCTATGGAGGAATCTTGAAGCTTCAACATGAATCAGAGATACGAAGGAGAAGGATATGAATAGAATTAGGAAGATCCGTTTCAAGTTTGAATTTGTTCATATAAAATCAGGGTTTTTACACTTCATTTTTATTTACTTATTTTTAATTATTTTCCCTCTGTTTTATTTCTTTTTGATTCCCTTCCATCATTCCTTAATAAAAAATTATTAAATAATAAAATATATAATAAATATAGATTCTAAATATGTATATATATATATATATATATATATATATATATATCTATAGAATATATATTATCGAACAAAAAAATTCAAATACATAAATATAGGAATAATATAAAATTGTCCATTACTTTTTTTATTATTTTGGATTTTCTTTAATATATTAGAATCCAGATATTCTTTTATATTTAATTATTATTTTATTTTTAAATTTAAGATATTTTTTTATTCAAGAAAAATTACTTTTATACCATAAATACAATATATCATTTCTACCTTTATCCCACTTCTTTTATGGATATTTGGATTTGAGCTGTATTTTGTAATATCCGATTGTATTTTATCTCAAACAAAAACCAAACATAGAATATGAAAAATTAGGGTTTAAAAAGCACAAGATCTCTTAGTACTTTATGGGTGCAACATTCATCTTGTCTATGAGTTAGTAAGAATAAAATCGGGGAAGAACTCTACGGGCTGTTCAGCATCCACGCGAACGGTACGACTGCATAAATCGTCCGAATTTAATGAAGCTGAAGATTCGGATAGGCTTGTTATAAGAGGAATAGAAGAGCTAGCTCGGTAATGATTTCCGTGTAAAAGTAATCTCGACATGGCATGTCATGCAAAGCTAATCTACAACAAAACATGGTGAAACATGCACAAGATTTGAGTCGGTAGACTTGAAAATGATTTGGTCAACCTTCTATAGTTACCATGACATATCCATCGACGTCCCGCCAATGGGAGTCGTTGAATCTAATCTTGGTTCACCAAACCCAGCCTCCTCCCCATGTCACGGATCCTCGAAGATGCGATTAGCTCACGACAAAATCAGAGATTACGTGGATCAAAAACCTTGCTTACCCACGAGTGGCCGAATGACAAATTCCACAATAATTCAAATTCCATTTTTTTTCCTTTAATTTTTATATCCAAGAGAATTATTGCCCCCGTGAATTCTATCTGCCAATCGAAATCCATCAATCACCCTAATCACTGTTGAAATACTGAAATTTATACACACGACGTCATACGTTGGACCCAAATAGAATTTGTCCGAAAGGTCAATAAAAAGAGTCGACCAAATCATCACTCTGCGGGGAAAAAGAAGGTATTCAATGAAATCCATCTGTCTGTCCATGATTTCCGAGATTTTGTTTGGCTGCAAAGCCACTGTTTCTGTCCCTGGTTTCGATGCGCACCATTAGACTCCATGTGCATGCGATCCGATCGTGTTCTTAACGAGCATGTCGCCCTGGATTTTTAATTTGCGAGATGTCAACCATCGCCTCGTTTAACACCATTGATCTCAACCGAGTTTCGATGTTGCAAATGGCAAAACGTGACTCTTACTATTAAGTATCCTCTCTTATGTTTTAACTGTGATCGAAATGCTATATTCCACATTAATACAATTAATGAATATAGATATTGTGAAAGAGGATTATTCACTCGAGATGTTTTAATCGTGATCAAGGTGTCACGTGATTCTTCCTATAGAGTATTCTCTCTTATGTTTTTAACCATCATTGAGATGCTATATTCCATGTTAACATAATTAATGAGTACGGATATTATAAAAAACAGTTCTCGTGATCCCACCAATCAAGATGTTTTAACCATGATCAAGGTGTCGCTGGTCCAGGTTAACATTTATTAAGAGCATTATCGTACTCATCAGAAAATTCAGATCAGTAAGTGTCCATCCACTGTCACTGAAGCTTCTGTCTTCTTCACTTGCAAGCAAACGAGGTTAAAGCCAGCATTAGCGTTGACCGCTCGGGGGAAGTGAGAGTTCTATCTAGGCGATGTCAGCCTTTAATTAAGAAGGGACAGTTTGGGGGCCTTTCGTGTCTTGGACACTCTTCAAGCATGGAGCTTCGATTGGCGGGGTCCGTGACAAGACCCTTTTTCTCATAATTCCAACACACCGATTGAATTTAGAAATTGGCTCTTTCGTTATTGCAATCGATGTCAGTTCATGATTTTCCCCGAGAGAAGAAAGCACCAGAGTGGAAGCTGAGATGGCACACCACCCAATGTTGTCAAACGCCACTAGCACTCTCTATCAATTGTCACATGAAATTCTCATTAGTATTTCACAATGGTACAAATTATTTTTAAATTTTAGCTTAACGTACCATGTGATACATAAACTTTTATTTGTTTAATATGATCTTTGAATTGTAGCCCAATATACAATATAAGTAATAAACTTTTAATTCAATTAAATCCCTTAACTATATGAAATTATTCAATATTGTTCTTAAATTTGAATAAATTGAAGGAAAAGGTTGAACATTTTCATATAGTTGAATGATTAAACTAAGTATATACTAAAAGTCTATGGAACAAAGTTTAGAACAATTTATCCCCAATTGAAATGATCATTAAAGTTAAGTGGTTTCAGCCTATTAACCTTATAACTATAGCCTCAAAATTGTAGGAGTACCATCATAATATTTTATAGTGCTTCAGTTCTAGAAATGATTCTTACTGTGTTTGATTCATGCATGTTTTAATGCATGTGTACTTTCAAATCTAGTAAGTTCCACGCGGAGCACGCGGCATCTAATGCATTGAATGCATTTAGGTTGCACGAGCTGAGTACAAAGGATAATTTTCACCATTTATGCCCGACTCCCGACATATAATCCATGCCGCTAAATGTTTGTTGAGGATCTTGTCACTTCCCCATCAACAAAAACAGGTACATTATGAAGTGGTTAGGCACCACAGCACACGGCATGAATCATTGTTGTCCATTCAGTTGAACCTATTAAAATTGTTGGTTGTGTAGACAACTCTACACTAAGACCATAGATCCTAAAATAGAAAACGACGTATACTGCTTTTAGAAAACCTCTATAAGTGATAATAAACATGGAAACGCAAATTTCCCATTTGATATATGCAAATTCTAAGACATCATCTCCTAAAGTGGCCGAGGATATTGGCATGGGTTAACTCATAGAAATCAGTGAAAAGTTTCTCATATTTTCTAGTGATATCTTATAATTCATAATAGACTTAAGCATGTCCTTAAAAAATTTTATTTGAACTCTGAAATGTAAATTTTAGAGATATTCCCTCTTAGATATGGAAGAAAATATTTGCTTGAGAACTTGGGAGGTCATAGCAGAGGAAAGTAGACTCTCTATGGGTGCGTTTGGATGGGCATTTAGAAAGCCCATCCACGCTCCAAAGCTCTTTCACCCAAAAATGGGGTGTTTGGCAACCTCCTTGAAGGAGCTTTCAAATGAAAGCCTTCCCTTGGAAATCTTTGAAAGCTCAAGGTTGGTGGAGACCAGCCTTGAGCCTTCAAAGATTTTCAGAATCTTTGAGGCTTCCATTTAATGAAAATTTTATTTTCTATTCTACCCCAAAACTTTTTGAAAATCCACTTGGTGCCCCTTCATTTATTTATTTTTAAATGAAAAAGGAGTTGACCCTTCGCCGGGACCGGCGAAGGGCGCGGCCGCCGGCGAGCGAGATCCGCGCCGGCGGCTGTCGCCACCGAGGTCGCCCGACTCGGGCGACCTCGGCGAGGGTCGCGCGACCCAGTGAGGGCCGCCGGAGGTCGCCGACCTCGGGCGACCCTCGCGAGGGTCGCGCGACCCAGCCGAGGGCCGCCGGAGGTCGCCCGACCTCGGGCGACCCTCGGCGAGGGTCGCGCGACCCAGCCGAGGGCCGCCGGAGGTCGCCCTACCTCGGGCGACCCTCGGCGAGGGTCGCGCGACCCAGTCGAGGGCCGCCGGAGGTCGCCGACCTCGGGCGACCGTGGTCGCTCGACCCGGGGCCGCGAGACCCGGGCGGAGGTCGGCGACCTCCGCGACCCTCGGCCGGGTCGCGCGACCCTCGGCGGGTCGCGCGACCCTCGCCGAGGGTCGCCCAAGGGTCGCGCGACGGCGAGGGCCGCTGCGGCCGTGAGACCAGGCGGCGGTCACCGGGTCTCGCGGCCCTTGGGTCGAGCGACCCGGTCGCCCGAGGTCGGGCGACCTCCGGCGCCCTCGGGCGGGTCGCGCGACCCTCGCCGAGGGTCGCCCGAGGTCGGGCGACCTCCGGCGACCCTCGGCCGGGTCGCCCGACCCTCGCGGAGGTCGCCCGACCTCGGGCAACCTCGGCCGACGGGCCGCCGGCGCGAGATCGGCTCGCCGGCGCCGCAGACCCTTCGCCGGTCCGGCGAAGGGTTTAGCTAAATTTTCAAAAAAAAAAAAAAAGAAAAAAGAAAAAAAATATATATATACAATACCCATCAAAGCCCATTCCAAAAGTTTTTTACCAAATGCATATTTAACTCAAAGTCCATTTGCAAAATTTTTACCAAACACAACCGCATTTAAAGTAGCTTTGGGCTTTCGTGCATTGCATTGGACTCAAAGTCATTGCAAATGCCGAACCAAACGCAGCCTATCACTTTTTTAGAAATAGCTATCAATGAATAAACAGGTATAATAGCATTCACGTTTGCGGTGAGATGGCCAAACGCTATGGTGCTCTTGTTAGGTTAGTCGATGCTTTGCATAGTGTCTAGTAATCAACTTATCGGTCTTGTACTCCGATTACCAGACACTGTGCTCCGCAATTATCAAAAGTTTAATATGCCCATCAGTCAAAGAGAGAGCTTCAAATGCAGGGCTGAATTGCTACTTTTTTTTTTTTTATTTTTATATCTGGTCAAAGTTTTAGCTTTTAATAGTTTACTCCCACGACGGAATGGCGACAAATCGAACGCATAGACATTGGGGCCTCCGTATTTATTAGTTGATGATTGCATCGTTCCTAATTTTTTTAATCATTTCTTGATATTATTAGTCAACAAAATCCTTTGGAACCGGCGATAATAAACAAAAAATGTCATGTCCATTAGTTGATATTTCACCAAAAAGAAAAACGACAAGCTCGACCCCACCCCACGAATTGAAAAGAACCACAGATGAGACATCGAAAAGGGTCCTACCTGAGCAAGAGTCAAATCGTAAGTAAAACATGAAACCTCGTGATCCATGAAGCGAAAGACCTTTGCATAAGGCGAAACAGTTCTGGATCCTGAGTTTCATGATGAAGCTCGGTAGAAAAGCAGCATCGTGCTCTTGTAGCATGGCACGGCACGGCATGGCACATTCTAAGGCTCCTCGACCTAGGTTGGTCCTCGTGACAATTTCTTCAAAGGGATTTAATCTTGTCCGAATATGGTAGGCCAAACATAATTGAATCTCTATCCACAGTTTGATCATGTAACTTCCAAGATTTTTGTGTTCCTAAATAATTGATAGTTGGGAGTCGATTGAAACCTTGATTGAAATCCTAAAGTATTTTAGCTCCCGAACGGAAGACACTCGAAATGGAATCAGATTGTTTTGTTATGATCTGATTAATAGTCTAACAAAGTAATGTACAGACGAGTCGGAAATTGAGTTCTCCTATCAATGAGGCCCATGGGCTTCCAGGGCCTTTTTTCGAACCTGAAGCAAAGCCTGTATCAACAGAGAATCCTATAGAATGGCGGGTTTGGTTGTTAAGGCTTAATGAAGAAATCCCCTTCTGAGTAATTGGACATATTACCCTCCTCAAGCCATTTGGGAGCTACTTTGTTTTGAAGTTAATGTTACCTATTCACAAACTTTTGAGTGTCATATACTTTAAACAAGGTAACCTGTTGTGGTAAGTTAACTCTTTCCTCCTTTGTCGGATCAATTAATGGTTGCCAGCTAACTAAGTTGACCATCACCGGGAAAGTCAATCGGTCAAAAGTTTGGTCGCACTAGCCGCAAATAGCAGTAAATGCAGATTTGTTACGGCGACTTTCTGTCCCTTTGGCGTATTATTAACGTTGAATTATACTTTTGTTTCCCGAAAATGCTAATAATAGGCTTTGTTAAAGTGAGTCAGGCTTGAAATGTGAGTTTATGATAACTAATGTAGCTAATTTTCTTGAATGTGAAAAGAAGTTATGAAAATCCTTACTCTCTACGGATCATAATTTCATTGAAAGGAGAAATAGGCGGTGTGTATTATCTATCATATTTAATTTGCTCGTGACATCAATTATAATAAAATATTATTGATAAATAATCTGTTCATTCTATACAAACGATAATATAGCAATTTGATTGAACCCTCATTTTTAATTAATTGTTCCGTCTCTCCATTTTGCATTTTTTTGGCTTTTCTATTCTTGCACACACATATGTATGAGTTCACTTATTGAAATTCTTGATGAAATTCCATAAACATCCATAGCCAAGGTTCTTATTAATTCCGGCAATATATAAATATATATAGTAGTTTGACATAGACCTACTTTCTTCTAAAGTACTATTCACAATATCTAACTCAATAATTATATGTCACGTTCTCTCTATCTTGCTCCGTATTTTTCATTTCTTTCTCTCAACATGCAAGTGACATGTGTGCCTCTTATGCTAGTTATTAAAAGGTTTCGTTTGCTCTTTCAATTATTGAATTTATAATTTAAGTTTTGGCATCTTAATCTTAAACAGGGAAATGGTAAAAAGTAGGACGTCCCGAACCTAATTAATACGATCAAGGATGGGCAAGTTGACTTCAAGAACAAAGAAAACTTTGGTAACTGTTATATTTTCCCCTTCTTTGATTAACCTCTTTCTTCATATAATCAGGGGCACAAGTGCAAAGATCGAACTATAGTAATCAATCTCAAACACATTGCTTTCAAAATTAATCAACTAGAAACATAGTAAGTTGGAAAAGAAAAGAAAAAACACATAGGAACTAAAGAAACATTAGAAGAAGAGGACGAGAGATTGCTGGTGATACAATGAGAGGTGAGAGATTGCTAGTAATACGATGAGATTGGTGATCAAAATCTGTCTAAATATAGTCATATATGTAGATATATGACTAAACTCGTCAAGTCATGTGGTGCTTTGTAATCTCTCCATTTGTAGATAATGGTGGGCTAGGATATACTTGAAAATTTTAGGATTTTATATAGAAAACCACTTTGGAATTGTATCACGCGGTTTGAATATTTTCATTAACTTTTTTTATGGCGCTTGGAAGACCTAGTTCTGATAATATTAATGTTGGAATTTGCGGAAGTGTGAGTGTGCAATGTAAGAGTTTTCTTGATGTGGGCTACATTAATTGATATTATAATTTACTATTTTATGGGGTTGGTCTAAAGTGAGATAGAATGTTTCTTAATTAGTCTAATATGGGGCTGACTAGTGTGGACCAAGTTGAGCTTGGCCCGTAATGAGAGGCTTTGGTTGGAAATTCTATAAATAGTGATGAAGTCTTTCATCTAACTATAATTTCTCACAAGTATTCTCACATAAGGAGTGTTAACCTAGCGCTAAAGGGTGAGGGGCCGTCTTCATTGAGCTAGTGATAGGGCCGTCTCATTAAGAGGATAATAGAGGAGAAGGATTTGCACGTGGGTCATCGTTTTTTCCGCTTCCGCATCAAGAACAATGGATTCCAAAACATGTGCGTTCATCTTTCTACTCAATCATCTATGCTATTATTCTGGTTATGGAGATCTTGGGGTTACACGTTTTGTATCCAACATGTGGTATCAGAGCAACCATAACCTAGAACTTGAAGGCATAGTATTTTCGACCTCTTTTTGTGATTTTCATGATTTTTTGTTCAATAAAAATCAAATTAAATTACAAATTTGGATTGGGCTCGTTGAGACGAGCAAGACTATGGGCGGCGTGTCGCCGGGGGAGGCCCCTTGTGCCCCCACACGCAGCCATGCGTCACCAAGGTGTCGAGCACGCGCCTCATGCGCAGTCATGTGCCCTCACACGTGGAGGCTAACGTCACGATGACGTCAACGACCGGGACCCGACCCGTGACTTGACCCGACCTGACCCGGTCAACCGGTTGAACCTCTACTGGTCAGACCAGATCGATCGGTCAATACTGCTCGTGCGTGAGCTCCACGCGTCGCGCACTCAGGCGTCGCGTGCGGGCGCGTGGAGCCTCCAATCAATGCATGGCTGACGGCTACAAGTTCGTATGACCATTCTCTATCTTGTGGTGTATTTATTTTACATGTTTGATAATTTTATGGATGTGAAAATACATACGAAACCCTAAATACGTGTATTTTTAGTATATTTTCACATATTTTCCTTGTATTTTTCTGTGATTTTGGAAATACAAGTGTTGGTTTATAGGTATGTTATCACATAAATATTATAAAAGTATGATTCATTAATATTATATATAAAGTTTGACATAGACTCTAGATAAAGATTCTAATTTTTGAGGGGGTTTTCATATGCCAAATTACGTTCCATAACTGACGGGGTGGCTGATATGATGTTGATGTTTGCTCTCCACTGTTTGGCAAAATTGTTTCTTGATCTATATTGTAAGCACTCTTAACGGTGAAATGACCTTATTTAATCTCTGTCCACACTAACCTTTCTTGAGCATCCTTAGTATTTCATTAACAATCTTCTCATCGAACATTCTACGTAGCATTTGTTCATCCCATTTATCCTCCTCCTTAATAATCAATTCAGCAACTCGAGTAGGTGCACCATAGTTTGTAGGTCCACCAATGATGCCTCTTTTGAACTATTTGTCTTCTCTTATATTAATATCATTTATATTTCCTATTGACAACATCACTGAAGGTGAAATAGCTTCTCTGCCCTTCAACATACTTTGCCAACCCTAAGAGGAAATAGATCCCTTTTAAAATCTGACACCACAAAGAAGGTTTATTATGAGAAAGCCTCAAGGTTTGTTTCCCAAGCATCGCCTCGTTAAAAGAAATTAAGTCTTTGAATCCCATTCCTCCTGAATCTTTCCTCTATTTAACAATTCCTATCTTCTCCATTGTAGCTTTGTTTTGGAGTCATTGTTTTTCCACCAAAGAAAGCTATTTGCCTTTCAATGGATTTGCAAAGGGAAACTAGAATTTTAACAATAAACATGGCATATTGTGACAATGCTTGAACCACTGTTTTTAGGAGGATTTCTTTGGCCCCTTTTGAGATCAAGCTTTCCTTCCACCCATCTAATTTCATATTAACTTTGGCTAATATCGACACAAACATTTGCTTTTGAGAAGATCCCCAATCAAATGGAATTCCCAAGTATTTCCTAGTCTTTTCAATTTCAAGGACTCTCAATTCAAATGCCATATTCCTTCTCAAATTCTGTGGACAATCTTTGCTAAATGAAATGCCTAACTTTTTCAAGTTGATAGGTTCCTTGAAGCATAGCAATATTGATTCGGAATTAAAGTCAAGTTCTAACACTCCGTTACATTTCCATCTAGGAAGAAAATGGAATCATCTACAAATGACAGGTGTGAGAGAATTGGGAAAATTGTCAAAAAAGTCCTAAACCTATTGCACTTTTGCCAATTCAGTCCTAAACCTTTTAATTTTGCCAATTCAGTCCTAAATCTTTTCACTTCTTGCCGATTCAGTCCATCCAACCAATTTTAGCCAGAAAATGCTGACGTGGACGCCGGCGGTGCCACGTAGGATCGCCGGTGTTGATGTGGACAATTTTTAATAATATTTTTAATTTTTTTTTGAATTTTTAATATTTTTTTCTTTTAATATTTTATTATTTTATTATTTTTGGCTTTTTCTTTCCTTTTCCGGTGGCTCGCCACCGGCCACAGCGACACAGGCCACCGGCCCACGGCCTGGGCCAGTGGCCTCGCCCGCCACGGGGAGGCCCTGGCCGGCGAGGAGGAGCCCGGCGAGGGAGCCCTCGCCAGGCGCGGCCGGCAAGGAGAGCCTGGCGAGGCCGACCCTTGCCCAGCTAGGGTGGCCTCACCGGGTGTCGGCCGGGTGGGGAGCCCTCGCCGGGGCTCGCCCTCACCCGGGCGGGCGTCGGCCAGCCGGGGTGAGGGCTTGCCTCGCCGGATCCGGGCGAGGGAGCCCTCGCCGGGCTCGCCCGCCCGGGCGGGTGTCGGCTAGCCAAGGGCGAGGGCCGGCCTTGCCAAATCTGGTCTGGGCGAGGCCTACGCTCGCCTAGGCAAGGGCGAGCCCGGCGAGGGCTCCCCTTGCTAGATCCGGCGAGGCCAGCCCTCGCCCTGTGCTAGGCGGCCTCGCCCGACTCGGCCTCTCCTATGGTGGGCGAGGCCGGTCGGTTGGTTGTGGCCGGTGGCCGGCCCGCCCGTGGCCGGTGGCCGGCCCCGCTCGTGGTCGTGGTGGCCACCATAAAAGGAAAGAAAAAGCCAAAAAGAAAAGAAAGAAAAGAAAAGAAAAGAAAAGACAAAAAGGAAAAAATAGGAAAAAATAACAAAAATTCAAAAAAATTCAAAAAAATTCAAAAAAATATTAAAATATTATTAAAAATTGTCCACATCGCGCGACGATCCTACGTGGCACCGTTGGTGTCCACGTCAGCATTTTCCGGCTAAAATTGGTTGGATGGACTGAATCGGTAAGAAGTGAAAAGATTTAGGACTGAATTGGCAAAGTTAAAAGGTTTAGGACTGAATTGGCAAAAGTGCAATAGGTTTAGGACTTTTTGGACAATTTTCCCGAGAGAATTTGACAATTTCTATTTAATTTTATCTTATTGATAGTGCATTCTTCCATTGATAAATTAATTAAATACGACAATGAGTTTCCCATAATGATAGAAACATACGCGGAGATGGGATCACCTAGTTGAAGTCTTGAGGGCTGCAAGAACGGTAGAGGCTCCCCATTGAATTTAGCACTAAACAAGACAGTTTTGGCACAAGTCATCACCCTATTAACTCACATCTCACTGAACCCATTTTCAGCATACACGCCTCCAAAAAATCCTATTCCACCCTATCATTTGTCTTCATCATATCCACTTTCAGCAAAACTTGAAATTTCTTCTTTTGGTTGCGTATTCTTATTTGATGAAGGACCTCTTGCACCATAGAAATATTATTTTGTATTTGCCTCCCTCTTGCACTATAAACGAGATAGTTTTGATACAAGTCATCACCTCATTAAGCCACATCTCACTTAACCCCATTTTTAGCATACATGCCTCCAATAAATTCCATCCCAACCTATCATATGCCTTCATCATATCCAGTTTCAGCACAGCTTGAAATTTCTTCTTTCAATTGTGTATTCTTAGTTGGTGAAGGACCTCCTGCACTATAAGAATATTATATTGTATTTGCCTCCCTCCAATAAAGGTGCTTTGCTCACTAGCTATAATTCCTGGAAGCCATGGTTTTAACCTATTTGCCAAGACCTTCAAAAAGATCTTGTACATAAAATTGCTCAAACTGATAGGTCTAAATTGATCCAGACTCTTAGGGCTGGGCACTTTTAGGATCAATGTAATATGAGTTTTGTTAATTTCTAGGTCAAGATACCCGGTCTCAAAAAAGTCCCCCACTGTATGAATCACTCCCATCTCAATATACTCCCAATAAATTTGATAAAATTGACCATTGAGACCATTCGGACTTGGTGCTTTGAGGGCTCCCATCTCAAACACAGCCTTTTGTACCTTCTCCATTGTTACTTCAGCATCTAGCTTCTGATTCAATTTTTTTTTTTTTTTATAACAAGGAGAGTGCATTTTTGCATAATTGGATCGAAATTTTGAGTGCCACAGTGCTCTTCAATTATGGGTACCGGATACAGAATCGACAGAAAATTGGGTTAGTGCCGTTCGATGTGAATTTTGCAATCATGTGGAATCACCCACAATTCAATTGCGTGTTTTCGTCAAATTGACCTATATTCGATCATTAATCGATTATAATGGTACCGTATTGACCATTGCCAATTATCACGGTCGAGCAGTCGATTTCTGATCAAATTCTCAAGTATGTCGCGTTTATACCCTTAACGACTTCACTTGATAGATCGGTTAACTCGTGAGTGATTGGCTCAGAGAAAAAAGACCATAGGCGCGTCGACGAAAAGCCCAGTTCATTTTATCGAGACATGGTCGAAATTCGGGATGTCACACCGGATGTACTTCATGAATATATTTTGGGCCTTTCTTAATGTTAATAGCTATTGTCCCTTTTCCTTTCACATCAACCAATGCACCATTGCCCAATCTCACTTGTGTTTTTGCTGATGTATCAATATTGGTGAATATAGATTCATCTCTTGTCATGTGATTGCTACACCCACCATTAGTATACCATGGATCATTCTTCTCATCTTTTTCCTCTTGGCTTGTGTAGAATAAATTATTTGTATTTTCTTCTTCCTCTTCTTTGCCTTTTTCTTCAATGTAATTTGCTCAATAATCTATTTTAGAGCGACAAAACTTTTCTATGTGGCCATATCTTTTACAAGAGTGGCATTGTGGTTTTATTTTTAATCTAGCAATCCTTCTCGAAATGGTTAGTCTTCTTGCAAATACCACAAGGTGGATATTTTTCCTTTTGTATAGTTTTTCCTCCTTTTCTATTTTTCCATGAGTTTTCTTCCACTACTTTTACAATTATGAGACTGTATGTTCATTTTTTACTGAAAAGCACTTTCAACTATATCTTCATCCTGCACTTGCAATCTCTTTTCATATGCTTTAAAGAGCCAGTTAGCTCACTCACTGATAGGGTTTTTAAATCCTTATATGATTCTATAGTAGTGACAATAAAATTGTATTTTCTAGTGAGTTTCGCCAATATTTTTCAACAACCCTCTGATCAGTGATATCATCTCCATAATATCTCATCTGATTTACTAGTTCTTTGAATCTACCACAATATTCTTGAATAGTCTTATAATTTTTCATCTTAGAATTCTCTGAATTCCCTTCTCAAAGTTTGAAGTTGTATAGTTCGTACCTATTTAGTGCCTTGAAATTCTTCTTGTAATATCTTCCAAGCCTTATTTGCAGTCTTCACTCCAATATTCTCGCAAATACTATTTTCGAGAGTGCTTATTGAAAAAGTATAGTGCCCTTGCATCCTTTTGTAATTGATCCTTTGGAACACTTGCACCTTCGAAGCCTCATAACCTCTTTCGGCGACGTCTCATAAGTCTTGGGCCATCAAGAACGTAGTCATTTTGATGCTCCAGTCATCTTAGTTATTCCCATCAAAGATAGGAATGGGAAATGAGGATAATGTAGCGTTGGTCATATTTTAGTTGTTGGAAATTTGGATGGGTAGTTTTAGGAACGAGTGGTTAGGACAAAGCCTGATACCAACCAAAGACGTGGCTTTGATACCACTGTTGGAATTGGCGGAAGCGTAAGTGTGCAAGTATGTGTGAATTATAGCAAGGGAGCTGAGAAATGGAGTAAGCACAAGCTAAATTTTATTCAAGGACTTGTGTGATACAAAAGATAATGAAGTGGCTCTCGCTTAGTTTCTAGTTCTAGTTCTCTCAACTCACGTTTTCTCTCTTTTAGTTCTAGTTGTTATATATATTTACAAGGTTGAGAACTCTTGCCTATTTATAGGCAAGTTTCATTGACTACAAGCATGGCAATTTTGACTTTTTCACCGCCATAGTGTTGCTTGGAGACAACTCATTTTCTTCTTCTTCAAGTACTCTTGCTGCCCACGTAGTACCAGAAGCTTCTCCACCACATGAGAGTCTTCAACTTTGACTTGGACTTGCCTTTTCTTGCATTTCACGTGCACTGTTGCCGACTTGAAGTGCCGACTTAGACGAATTGTTGCTGCCATCTCTTTCCTTCTTTGTTAAGCATACTTCATTCCTAAGCATATGTAGGCTAGTGTGTTCTAGGAATTTCAAAAATTGGATCACTTTTTAACAGTTAAATATATATTATGTGAATCTGAAAGTCAAGACAATATAGAAACAAGAGGCAGCAATTGAATTCTGAGCGGGTACAAACTATATACACATGTACTTGCATTACTTTGTTGTAATGAGGGACGGAGGGTGATTTATTGGCAAGAGGCAACAAAATTAATTATTGCGATAAGTAAGTGATTGAATAATAAAATAAATATAATGAGGAATTAATTCAAATGTCAAATTTACGTAATTCGGTCAGTGTGATTAATATTCATGGGGAGAGAAACATATCACACTCGAATCATTTAAACACTCATAATTTTCTAGTCTCTAATTACACTCAATAGCACTTAATGTGTTTAACGCCACAATTCCCGCGGAAATCACTTTTCAATCTCACAAAGGAATTGTTAAACTTATCACAAGATTTATGGGCTTCAACACTCTCAAATTATTTCAAGATGTAATTCACAAAAAAAAAAAAAAAAAAAACTCTTGGATACTCTTCATATAGAAATTCTTATATATAGCCAAGAGTTAACTTTTTTATTCCATTCTTTACTGCCAATATTTCCTTGAAAGTAAACCCCCATTAGGAAATCAATTCATCTTAAAAATGACTTAGATTAGGAAAATTTCTTTTCAAACTCAAACTCGATATATATTTATAATATTTTTGTTGAACCCAGGTTCAATGCAAACAGACAGTATCTCTCGGCATTAGATTTGACAAAGTTATAGCATTGTTAGTAATTTTGTAATTTTCGACAAAGTAAAAGTAATTTTATAATTTTTTTTGAGCTTTTGGGCCAAAAGTTTGAACAAATTTTTTTTTTTTTTTTTGGTCAGGAACTGGCGATATATTATATAAAAGTAGCATTACAGCCAGGACTAGAATTATCAAATGCTAAAATATCGAGCAAAGGAGATGGGGGAAAGGAAGCCCGAGAAGGCGTCAAAAGACCATTGTCATGGGCCTTAGCAGCCCAATCCGCAGCAGTGTTGGCCGTTCTACGGCAAAACCTAAATCGCGACTAGACGAGGCGAGGGAGAAGAACAGCAGCTTCGGCGATGAAAGGGCGAATCTCCCATGGCGACAGATGAGGATCTTTCATTGCTTCCACTAAAACAAGGCAGTCGGATTCAATGATCACGGGATCGGAGGTCCGGTTTGAGTTGATCAAATGGTTGAGAGCGAAACACAGTGCTTGAGCTTCCACCTGCAAAGCAGACGACGCAGGTACGGTTTTTGTAAGCCCTTCAATGATATTTCCTTTGTAATCTCGGCAAATGAAGGCGACTGAACCTCGATCACTGCTTGGCTTGAAAGCCCCATCAACATTCATCTTCAGAGTTCCGGGATCAGGCGGCCACCATAAGCTATCCAGATCTGGAGGTGGACGATCCACAGAAGCAGAAGAGATGACGGCAGTACAGGCTTGACTTTGAGCTTCAGCGATAACATAGGATGGAGCAGGAGTGTGATGGCGAAAAATAAACCTATTGCGGGACTTCCAGATATTCCACAGTAGCGTGGCGATGAGCGCAGATCCAGGTAACTTTTGTTTATTAGCAAGTATGGTAGCTAGCCAGTCTTCAATGCGTGTAATTTTTGCTGTTTGTATGGGATAGTTGATTTGGGGGTGAGACCAGATCTGGGAAGTCCAAGGACACAATAAAAATAGATGCTCTGAGGTTTCGGGTTGTTTGGCTGAACATAGGGTGCAAATGGGATCGGGGCAGAGTTTTCGTCGAAACAGGTTAACCCTAGTGGGGAGGGCATTTTGGCATAACGACCAAATGAAAATTTTAACTTTAGGAGGGATTTGGAGTTTCCATATTTGCCTCCATAAGATTGCAGGTGGTGGTAAGATGAAGAGGGCTTAGATATAGGATTGCAGAGATTATCCGGCTAAGAATAGAGTAAGCACTTTTAACAAAGTATAATGTCCTTGAGATGTGCACGGCCAAATAAGCTTGTCAGATGCAAAGCCTGGTCTAATAGGAATCTTGATAATTTTTGCGATAGTAGTGCTATCAAACAAACAATTCAGTAAACTCAGATTCCAGAGGTTAGTATTTGAGTCAATCAGCTCAGATACCTTTTTAGGTTCCTGTTCAGCAGCAAAACCTCCTATTCTGCCTTTAGGTAGCCACCGGTCTTCTCTAATTCGGATGCTAGAGCCATTGCCCACAGACCATCGAGTTGAAGGTAAGATAGACTCCCTGCCAATAAGGATACTCTGCCAACCCCAGGAAGAACGAGTCCCTTTTGAGGCTGATAGAAAATCTCCTGAATGAAAATACAGCCCTTTGAACAGATTCGCCCATAATGAAGTAGGCTGAGTTAAGAGATGCCAAGCCTGTTTACCCAACATAGCTTTATTAAAAGCCACAAGGTCACGAAACCCGAGACCACCCATCTGTTTTCCAGTCTTTAAAACTTCCCAACTTTTCCAATGGATTCATTTGCGACTATCATTTTGCCACCAAAATCTTGCTATCTTTTTTCAATGGATTTACAAAGCGAGACAGGGATCTTAAAAATAGACATAGCAAACTGAGGTATCGCCTGTACAACACTTTTAATGAGAACTTCTTTACCACCCTTAGAAATAAGACTCTCTTTCCATCCATCTAACTTAGCATTGACTTTCCCTAGTATCCAAGCAAACATTTCTCGTTTAGATTTGCCCCAATCCGACGGGATCCCAAGGTATCTTCCTGTTTTAGCTAAGACCGGGATTCGAAGTTCCTGTGCTAGATTATCTTGTAGAAGGGGGGGCATCCTTTGCTACAGAAAATACCTGATTTGTTTCGATTTATTAGCTGTCCCGTAGCCATACAGTACTGATTGAGAATAGTGGCTAGCTCGTGACATTCTTGCCTTGATCCATCTAAAAAGAATATAGCATCGTCGGCAAAAAACAAGTGAGTTAACGTAGGGCAGCACCTGTTAAATTGGATACCTTTCAGATTACCCATATTGAGAGCTTGATGGATGAGAGTACTTAACATGTTGGCCATTAAAATAAAGATATAAGGTGATAAAGGATCTCCCTGTCGAATCCCCCTTGATGGTTGGAAATATTGTAGCTGAGTGCCATTGAATTTGACACTAAAGGAAACAGTAGTAATGCACTGCATAGTCCATTGAACCCAAATAGGATGAAAACCTAACCTGGATAGATAGTTTTTGAGAAAGTCCCACTCAACATGGTCGTAGGCTTTCGACATGTCCATCTTGACCACAGCCTGGAATTTTTTCTTTCTAGTTCGTGTCTTAAGCTGATGTAGAGTCTCCTGCACAATTAAAATGTTGTCTTGTATTTGACGGCCACTAACAAATGCACTTTGTTCCATAGAAATGATGTCAGGCAGGAAAGGCTTTAATCGGTTGGCTAACACCTTAGAAATAATCTTATAGGCAAAATTACAGAGGCTAATGGGTCGATACTGATCCAAACATTTTGGATTAGGGACTTTCGGTATGAGAGTTATAATAGTCTTGTTGAGATCAGGGGGTAATAAACCAGAATGGAAAAATTCCTGCACCGAGGAAAATATGTCTTCTTTTAAGATATGCCAATACTGCTGGTAAAATAATCCACTAAAACCGTCTGGACCTGGGGCCTGGGATTTCCCTAGCTGAAAAACAGCGGTGCGAACTTCTTCTTGAGTAACATCAGAAATAAGTTGCTGGTTCATAGCGTCAGTCACAATACACTCACATTGTTGTAGGATAGGTCCATAGTCACGAGTGCCTTCAGATTTATAGATCGTAGAAAAAAATTCCAGAGTCATGTCTTTAAGAAGCTGATCATCTCGAACCCATCTCTGTTGTGCATCCATTAGCATTCTGATTCGGTTTCTGTTTCGCCTTTGAATAGTAGTGGCATGAAAAAACTTTGTATTTTTATCACCCCACCGAAGCCATTTAATCCGTGATCTCATTGCCCAATATTGTTCTTCCTGCTACCATGCACTATGGAGTAAACCTTTCAGCTCAGAGATTTTTTGTTGATCCATTGTAGTGGTAGTTTGGTTAGTTAAAAACTGAATTTGCTGCTGTAAGGAGTTAATCTGCTCGTTTGCTTTTGAAAAAGTATTTTTACTCCATCTCCGAAGAGCCCCACTAACTTGTTGAAGCATCTTTGGCAGGTGATAGCCCTTTGCCCCAGCTGAAGCCCAAGCTGTGTCAATGACTCCTTGACATTCCGGATGTTGCAACCAATATGCTTCGAAATAAAAGGTCTTCCCATTGCTGTGTTTGGTAGCTTCGGTTGAAAGAATCAGCGGACTGTGATCCGAACCGACTGCTGGTAAAGCATATACTTCTGCCTCAGAAAAAGCAATCCTCCAGGTCCAATTACAAAGAACCCTATCCAGTCGCTCTTTAACCAACTCATTCCCCTCACGGTAATTCATCCAGGTAAAAGCGCATCCCTTACTGTTGATATCCATTAATGCACAGTCATGTAGTACCTCTCTAAAATTCTGCATTCGACCAAAATCAGGGGGGCGTTTGCCTACTTTCTCCCAAGGATAGGCAATTTCGTTGAAGTCTCCGGCGCAAATCCAAGGTAATGAGTTGATGGATGCAATTCGACGAAGAGCTGTCCAAAAGGCTTGACGAGAGTGAGGAGTTGCTGGAGCATGTACACAGGTGAGTCTCATAGTAGTGCCTTTTCCATATTCAGTGCATATAGTATCGATAAAGTCATCTGTAGAGAGTTCCACCTGAAGAGAAATGTGGTTTTGCCAAAAAATAGCCAATCCCCCTGCGATGCCTACTGGGTTAACTATATAAGAAAAAGGGAACTTAAGTTGACGCTGCATCTTAGAAAGAAACGACTCGCGGTTCTTAGTTTCCATTAAAAAAAGGACATCTGGCCTGTCTTTGGCCACTAGGGCCTTTAGGGCATGAACTGTCAGGGAAGAGGCCAATCCCTGACAGTTCCAACATAGAAGCTTCATTGTTCAACCGGTGGCTTTTTAGGGCAAGCCACCTCAGCCCGGTTTTGAACTTTGTCTTCCATTAAAACAGGAGTATCCAATAACTTGCTATCATCAATGGAATCCAATCCCTGGGTACCAGTATCATATGGATTATATCGTTTCAATTTCTTAGATGACCCTGTTTTGGTTACAACACGAGATGGTTTATTCTTCTTGACATTCACAGGCCGTTGAACCATGTTTTGTTGGACATTGCACAGCACAGATGGTAGAACCATGGGAGGAGGGATGGCAGAAGACTCCTGATAAGTCCTCACAACGTTCCCTGTGTCGACAAGCGGTAAGTCCTGGTGCCTTGATTCAATTCTAGCCTTAGTAAAATGTGGACTACTGAAGTCGTTCTTGTAATATTCTGGTAGGATGCCTTTCTGTTTGGATGAGCCCGGAATTAGATCAGTAGTGAGTTGCTTTCGGCTTTCAGTAACTTCCTGATAGTCGACCTTTGAAGTAATGACTTCCGGTGGGGGAAGAGCATGAACTAATGAAGTTACGAATTGAGGAGATTCTGGCACAACATCATCCGTGTCGTCAGAGAGAGGCCTGCCTGCATAGAAAGTATGCCAATACGGACTATACTGATTAACTTCAGCTCTCAACCAGTGACCGAAGGCCATCTTCTCTTTACCTTCCATCTTAGCTTCGGTAAAAGGTATTGTCGGACAGTACATGGCGTAATGTCCCATGATGCCACATGAGTAACAAAAGTGGGGAAGCCATTCGTAACGGAAATCGAGCCAGAGGACTTTGCCTGCAATCCGAATCAATTGGCCAGGTTTTAAAGGTTCACTTAAGGTAAGTTCTACCCTAACCCGACCAATTTTTGAAATAGTTCCATCTTTGGTATCAAACTGACCTTCCAACATTCTTCCAATACTCCTAACTGCTCTACTTAACATCTGGGTTGTGCACCATTCCAGGGGAAGGCCAAGAACTTGGACCCAAAATGCACATTTCGAAAAATCGTAACAGTGCAGAGGTGTGTTCGGCTTCCAGGGTTGAAAAAGCGCCAAATTGTTAGAGAAACGCCAAGGTCCTCCCGCTTCTATTCTTTTTTTTTTTTATATCACTTTCAAGCTTAAATTTCGCAATATAGATATCCATTCCCTGTTGGGTGATTTGTACATAATCTGTGCGCCATGCACGCTGCATTGCACTCTGTAATGCTGGTAGATTAATAGATGAGTGTGATAAAACCTTACCGACTAACATGCGACGACATTCGTCAAGTTTTTCCAGGGGAGGCTCCTCATCCCATGTGTCGATGTCCTGCTCATCCCATAGCCGACCCAGTCTGTTACAAAGAGCAACAATACGAGCTCGCTCTTCCTTTTCGGGGAATTCCATGAGGCCAGTCGGAATTCAGAATTCTGAGGAGGTAATAGCTGAATTCCGCATGTTATAGGGTAACGAAAGTGATGGTAACAAAGGCTAGTTGAAACAGAGAGATAATGAGCTTAAATATGTAGCAGAGAGGAAATGAAGTGAACGGAAGTGAGAGCGGAGAAGGGCAACAGCAGCAAAACCAGCATCTTCACCATGCCAAAGAAGAATCGGCGACATGCAAGTAGATAGAGAGAGTGTAAGGGGTCGAAGAATTCATGGCTCGATAGAGAAGAAAACGTCCGAGGAGATCCAGACAGGAAAACTGAAAGATAATAACCCGAAGACGAAGGTTCAATGGCAAAGGAAGGCGATGATCTTCGAGGTGACTTAGATTAGAGGTGAAGAGTGGAATTGAAAGTTAGGGATTGGGTGTAAATTGATGGAAAACTACCATTAATGGTAGAAGTGAACTCTGCATTGCGAGAGAAAAACTCTGCATTTCGAGAGAGAACAAAGTTTGAACAAATTTAAATGCGATAATTGCACGCAATTACCTAGAACATCGGCAACTTATAACTTGCAACGTGCAATATGGACTTCTACGTCAATTTTTTATATTGGAAAATAAAATAATTGACTCATACATTCTGACCGGCGAACAATGATCTGATGCTGTCCAAGCAAGATCTATATATGTATATGAAATATTAATAGATTAACACTTAGGTGAACGGAATTAGCGGAACCAACTTGCATATTTTCTCCAATTCGATCTTAGCGACCTCAATTTGTCATTTCCGTCTACCGTTATAAAATAACATCGACGTGTTCGAACCTCTATTTACTTACTGGAATCAGGGCAACATTCTCACAGCAATTCAATAAGGTAAAGAGACAACGACACAGATCAAGGAAATACGAAACTTGCAATTCAAAGAAGGAAGTATTTGTTTCGAGGAAACCACATTTTTGATCCCAACTCCGTCTTCTGCAAGTCAAATTCGAATGAGGAATAATGATGTGCAGAAACCAAGATGCATATATCCACCAGAGATTGACGAGAGCAGAGAGTTCACACGAGAAGAACGGTGAGTGGCGACGAAAACAAAGTTCGATGGGGTCAAATTCGAGCAGGGAACCCTAGGTCATGTGGGTCATATGTGATAAGCATGATGACGAAGGCTGCAATAGCTTCCATGTATATGAAATATTAATAGATTAACACTTAGGTGAACGGAATTAGCGGAGCCAACCTGCATATTTTCTCCAATTCGATCTTAGCGACCTCAATTTGTCATTTCCGTCTACCGTTATAAAATAACATCGACGTGTTCGAACCTCTATTTACTTACTGGAATCAGGGCAACATCCTCACAGCAATTCAACAAGGTAAAGAGACAACGACACAGATCAAGGAAATACGAAACTTGCAATTCAAAGAAGGAAGTATTTGTTTCGAGGAAACCACATTTTTGATCCCAACTCCGTCTTCTGCAAGTCAAATTCGAATGAGGAATAATGATGTGCAGAAACCAAGATGCATATATCCACCAGAGATTGACGAGAGCAGAGAGTTCACACGAGAAGAACGGTGAGTGGCGACGAAAACAAAGTTCGATGGGGTCAAATTCGAGCAGGGAACCCTAGGTCATGTGGGTCATATGTGATAAGCATGATGACGAAGGCTGCAATAGCTTCCATGTATATGAAATATTAATAGATTAACACTTAGGTGAACGGAATTAGCGGAGCCAACTTGCATATTTTCTCCAATTCGATCTTAGCGACCTCAATTTGTCATTTCCGTCTACCATTATAAAATAACATCGACGTGTTCGAACCTCTATTTACTTACTGGAATCAGGGCAACATTCTCACAGCAATTCAATAAGGTAAAGAGACAACGACACAGATCAAGGAAATACGAAACTTGCAATTCAAAGAAGGAAGTATTTGTTTCGAGGAAACCACATTTTTGATCCCAACTCCGTCTTCTGCAAGTCAAATTCGAATGAGGAATAATGATGTGCAGAAACCAAGATGCATATATCCACCAGAGATTGACGAGAGCAGAGAGTTCACACGAGAAGAACGGTGAGTGGCGACGAAAACAAAGTTCGCTGGGGTCAAATTCGAGCAGGAAACCCTAGGTCATGTGGGTCATATGTGATAAGCATGATGACGAAGGCTGCAATAGCTTCCATGACACGCAAGGGGAAAACCAAATTAAATAAATTATGGGTGAGATTTATTGCAACCGACCTTCCAGGAAAATGACATTCCATTGACCAAGACTTGCGAAGGCCCTTCCCGTGTATAAATCTGGACCAATTTCTTCCTGAATCATCACAATACATCGTCTCTTTACATAAAATCACACAGAGAAACTTCAGCAATAAGCAGATCATCCATGGAACACGGACACCATCATGGCAGCCACCACGGTCATCATCATGGCCACCATGGTCATGGTCATGGACACGGACATCATCACGGCGGTGGCCATGGTCATGGACACGATCACGGCCACGGTCATGGTGGTCATGGCCATGGTCATGGCGGTCATGGCGGTCATGGCCATGGTCATGGTGGTCATGGCCACCGTCCGCCGCCACCATGCCCGCCACCACCACAACCGTACTGCCCACCACCACCTCCACCGCCCCCACCTCCTCTGGCGATCTACCCAATATACGTGCCTCCTCCTGTATGTCCACCGCCTCCCTGCTTCCGTCGCTGTTAGCACCTTCGACCAGATCTCATGATTCTAAGCCACTACTTCTCTAGAGTCGTGTTACAGCTGAATGCAGCTCTCATCGTCTGTGCCTGCTGTTGGATAATTGCAATCTACAGATTGTGTCATGATGTGTGTGTAAAACAAGTCTACTACTATGCGTCGTGGTTTTGTGTCATGTGTGCTCATAGTCAAGACCCGATTCTTCAGTCGAACTTCATTTTACTGGGTCAGAGCACAAGTGTCCTTGTCTATCATGGTTAACCAGCTACCGTCTCATTGTAGTTTTGTGTTGCTGGATAATGTCATTATGGGATTTCAATTCCTTTTCTTCGGTTGGTTGAAGTAATGGATCTTATTTATGTATATATAATGTTGCGATCTTACCATAGATGTGCGTAGTCATATTTTTCTTTTCTGATTTTTCCCGTACAAGTTGTTGAAAAACCCTAATCAACAACTCCTTTTATCCCAAGTGCATAGAGAGTTATGATAGGTAATTTAAAGACTCATAAAAGTATAATTTATTTCAATTCAACTCATAAAAGTTTATTTTTCAAGTAATATATTGTTACACACCAAATTGAATCAAAGAAAGCTGAACTAGATTGTTTAGTTGGGGATGACAAGTGAAGGATCAAGATGAGCAAAATGTAATGCTTGTCACAAAGGGCTTTTTGGAGCAAGAGAGATGCACATTATGTAATTAAACTAAATGATTTTTTGTCCCTCTCGAAAAGTCCATAAGTTTGGTGGTCATACAGATGGTTCCCACCCCCCGGCGACAAAAAAAAAAAAGGATGGTCCAACCATGTCATTAATGAAACTTTAAATTAAGCAATAAATGAGTCACCAAATTCGGTGGACATTTCTTATCGGTTAAGAGATGCCTAGTTAAGTTTAGAAAAGATTAAAGACTTTCTCTCCCCGCTTTTGTTGCCAAATCATCCTGAAATCAAAGAGATCATTTAAACTGCATTAGCTAGTAACCTTGCACCAGTTACAGCCTTTATTTCAGGTAGATATGTCTCCCTTTACTTAAATCAACTTCACCTTTTTTCGTGTCAATAAGTCCTCTATCCCAGGTCATAAGATAATTTAAGCTATCGAGTGTTGTTAATCCATTTTGGCCGAGTTGGTACAAAAATTTCAATCTTATGATGAGCGATTATTCAAAAAGTTTCTATTTAAAACAATCTCTTGTAGCCAAATTCAGACTTAGAGTTAATTTATCTCTGATTGTTCACCGTACTTGGAAGAAAAAAAAAAGAACAAGCTATAACAACATAAAGCAGCAAGAGAAACTTAAGTATATCATTGAAGAACAAGAGAACTCATTTGCAACATCTAACCATGCAAATTGGGTCCTACGCTGCCCAAAATAGGAGAAGCACACATTAATTTCACAATACTATGGTCCATCATGCAGTTCAGAAATTATTCAGTAACCTAAGTAATTACCCTAACTAACACCCACAAATTCAATAAAGACCTAGATGTATTCTTTCTCCCAAACACACTTCATCTCAAGCCATAAGCAGCCCCACTATCCGACTTCCCACCCCAACCATGACGATCCGAAAGCCACCACGTAAACCAGCGGCGCTGTTTCTGGCGTGGGGGCGCCGGAGCGGGCGCTTCCATCGGCGCGGAGGTGACGCCCTTGGACCAGTGCTTTTCGGACATGACCACAATCTCGAGCTTCTGTCCCTTCTGGCAACGTTCCTCGGCTCCACTAGTGAAGTAGTATGGTCCCGAGCGCTCCAATTTCAACTTTGTCTCCCCGTCTTTGTATCCTTTGAGCGGCTTCCTCCTTGGTTGCTTCCAACACCGAATCGGCATTTTTATCATATTCGAATTCGACGCCTGCTTTCGTAAAATCACTCTACTTAAGAAAATTACATGAGGACATTATATGATCATACATGTTTTCAAACTGATATCGGCTCATGATTTTTCCACAGAAAAGAACACCAAGTTTGATATCAATGCGACATGCCGCAGCTTGCCACGGAAATGTTTTAAAATGGCATTAGCATTTGCATTCTCCATTAAGTGTCATGTCAAATTGTCATACTGTCGAAAAAAGCGACGGAATGACCTCAATCGAAATCTTGGTTAAACGTTATAAAAGCACATTAACCTTAATATATATAATATATATTTATATAGACACAAACACATAATTTGAAGGAGTACCTCCATAATATGTTCATGATCATTATATCTCTTTGGTTCTAGGAGCAAATCTTAATGCATCTGATTTATGCAAGTTTGATACGCGTGAGTTTCCAAATCAAGTCAATTCCATATAAGGCGCACCAAATCTAATGTGTCACATGTAGTAGGTTACACGAGCCAAGTACAAAGCGTAGATTCTAGAAATACCTTACGCCGGCATTAAATTTTAACATAAACCTATTTCTTAACCCATATTCGATGGGCCAGGTTGTTTATGAGTTAATTATATTTAGTAAGTAGGTCTTAAATTAATTTTGAATGATAAAGCTAAAAATAATATGGTATTAAATGGGTCCATAACTTATTTAGACATAATCCACCTCTATAATTCTTTCTTCACTCTCTTTCACCCTCACTTGATCTCACAATTAGGGTAACATTCTTACGGTAATTCAACAAGGAAAAAAGACAACAGCACAGATCGAAGAAAACCCGAAACTTTCAATTCAAAGAAAGAAGTATTTGTTTTGAGGAACCACATTTTTTGATCCCAACTCCATCTTTTGCACGTCAAACTCGAATAAAGAATAACGATGTGCAGAAACTTAGGGCGCGTTTGGTAACGCTTCTGTTCCGGGGAACAATTTTTGATCAGATGTGGTTTTTTTTTTCTGATTATGTTATCGGGAATAATTACTGAGCAAAAGAAAAGATTTGGTACCACCGCCCGCGGTGGCCGCGATGGTTAAGGCTTGGTACCCCATCCGCAGGGGGAAGGGTTCGAGACTCCGCGTCCGCGTTGCTTCAATGCAAACGCGCGATTCACCTGTGCCCGGGTCCGTGGTGGTGGCCCGGTTCACCCTGGGGGGGTTTACTCTCCGCCGCGGCGCACGGAGGTTCCCGGGTCACCAAAAAAAAAAAGAAAAGATTTGGTAACCCCATAAAATTTTTATTTTTGGAATAGAAATCCGTTTGGTATGATTTTTAATATTTTTATTTATTTTAATTTTTACATATTTTTATTATATTTTATTATTTTCTCTTTTCTTCTTTTCTTTTTCTCTTTGGCCGGCGACCGGTTGGGCGAGGTCGCAAGCTCGCCGGAGCCTCGCCGGGCTAGGGCGAGGTCTAGCGAGCTCACGGCCACGGTGAGGCTCAACCTTGCCTAGGCGACACGAGGTCAACCTTCGCCTTGGCTTGGAGAGGTCGAGCCTCGCGCCGGCCGGGAGGTCAAGCCTCGCCGTGGCTCGGCGTCGCGGGGGCTGGTGACGCTCTAGTGAGGTCGCCGGGTCTCGTTTGGCTGGTCATCGGCGCCGGCCATGGCCAAGGCTAGCAACCGGTCAAAAGGAAGAAGAAGAAAAGGAAAGAGAAGAAGAAAAGAGAAGAAGCGAGAAGAGAAGAAAAAATAAATTCTTTTTTTTTTTTTTCTTTTGATTCTTAGGAATTGATTCCGAGAACGAGAAACTACTTTTTTCTACTTCTTGTTTTTGTTCCAAATTTATTGTGAGAATAAAAAATCTATTTTTTGTTCCCAGGAACAAAAATTTTATCAAACAAGTTTTTTTTTTTCTTTTTCGTTTCCTGAAATAAAAGAACAAAAATAGTTATTCCGGAGAATAGAAATTGTTTTTACCAAGCAGGGCCTTAGATGCTTGTATCCGCGAGAGGTTGACGAGAGCAGAAACGAGTTCACACGAGAAAGAACGGCAAGTGGCGACGAAAACAGGTTCGTTGGGTCAAATTCGAGCAGAAGCCCGGTCATATATGTCATACGCGTGATTGGCGAAGGCTGTTGTAATAGCTTTTAATCCACGGAAGCTTCCAGGAAGGAGAAGAAAATAATGTGGTTGCTTAAATAATTTTGGATCAGTAGACCAAGTGCTAATGAGGACAGACTCGTCACGTTCTTAAATCTGGTGATCGGGGTGAGTCTACTTTTGAAGCACATCAATTCGTCACATTTTTAAATCAGATGATCAGGTTGGCTCATTATGTTCAAGAAAAATCCGTCTTATCAGGATGCAGTGCCAATTTTGGTAGGTCTAGATCATGCATGAGTAAGTGATTAATTGGCTAGCTGAAATATGATCTTAGAACATGTGGAAATTAAACTAAACGATGTGAGAATCATCTTAAATTGGAGTATAAATATGGTTAAAGCTCACGCAAGGTTAAGTTAGATAGCATGCTCACGTTCTAGCTTTACCTGGTAATTTGTTTTCTATAGTCACTTCAGCAAATGTTTAAACTCACGAAATCTCTAATTTTGCATCTCTAATTCTCATGCGTAGCCCAATATTAAATCTCTAATCGATTTCTATGCATGTTTTGGTAATAATCTCTAATGCAGATGGCGGGGTTCGGTTCCAAATCTCCACATGAATAAAGGTCACGAAATTGAATGACGTGAATAATTTAATTCATTATAATTTTATGCATATCGGTTTGCTAGCGAAAATTCACGTCAACAACAACCTATGAAGTAATATAACAAATATAGTTTTAGACTGGTAACACGCGGACATCATGTTACTACATAGTAAAACCGGGATGCTAAATCATCGTGATGGGTGCAAAAAAAAGAGCCAAAGGAAAATTGAGAGGTAAGTATCAATACTGATGTTTTGAAAATAATATATGAATTCACAACCTTTTTTTCCCCTGTTGCTTATTGTATAGTTAGCTTTTATTTTTTTATTTTTTATGGGGCTACATTGCTCCACCCGCGTGGTGGAATACCGAGTAAACTGCAGTCATTTTAATATATACGGATCTTCTAATCATTATTAAACCATAATGCAGGGGTTTATTTCCTGAGCAAAATCGTCAGTGGGAAAACCAAATAAAAACTTATGGAGGATTTATTTCAACCGACCTTCCAGGAAAATTATATGCCATTGACCAAGACTTGCGGAGGCCACTCCTGTGTATAAATTCTGGACCAATCTCTTCCTGAACCATCACAAGACATCATCTCTTTACATAAAATCACACAGAGAATAACTTCAGCAATCAGCAGATCATCCATGGGACACGGACACCATCATGGCGGCCACCACGGTCATAATCATGGCCACCATGGTCATGGTGGTCACGGACATGGCCATGGTCATGGTCACGATCGAGGTCACGGCCCTAGACACAGTCACGGTGGTCACGATCATGGCCATGGCCAAGGTCACGGTCCAGGTCACGGCCTTGGACACGATCATGGTCACGGTCATGGTGGTCATAGTCATGGCCATGGCCATGGTCATGGTCTAGGTCACGGCCCTAGACACAGTCACAATCACGGTCATGGTGGTCATGGTCATGGTCACGGTCATGGCCATGGCCACGGCCACAATCACGGTCCAGGTCACAGCCTTGGACACGGTCCAAGTCACGGCCCTGGACACGGTAACCATCACGGTCATGGTGGTCACGGTCACGGCCATGGTCACGGTCACGGTCCAGGTCACGGCCCTAGACATGGTCACCATCACGGTCATGGTGGTCACGGTCATGGCCACAGCGACAGTCACGGTCACGGCCCTGGACACGGTCACCGTCATGGCCACGGCCACGGCCACGGTCAACGTCCAAGGCCGTGACTTGGACACGGTCACGGTCATGGCCACGGGCACGGTCACGGTGGTCATGGCCACGGCCCGCCACCTCCACCTCCACCTCCTCCGGTGATCTACCCGGTGCCTCGTCCTGTATTTCTTCCCCCTCCGCCTCCCTGCTTCCGTCGCTGTTAGCAGCTTCGGCCGAAGCTCGTGATTCTAAGTGGCTACTTCTCTAAAGTTGCATCACAACTGAATGCAGCTCTCATCGTCTGTGCCTGCCGTTGTGTAATTGCAATCTACAAAGCGCTGTCATGATGTATGTGTAAAACAAGTCTACTCTCATATGTCATGGTTTTGTGTCATTTGTCATCATGGCTAACAGCTATCGCGTCATTGTAATTTTGTGTTGCTGGATATTGTCATTATGGGATTTCAATTCCTTTTCTTTGGTTGGTTCAAGTGATGGATCTCATTTATGTATATATAACGTTGTGATCTTGGAATAGACGTGCATAGTCATGCTTTCCTTTTCTGATTTTTTTCCTACAAGCTGTTGGAAAAGATGTCGGAAGATATGCTCGAGATGAAGGAAATCAATCCAGATTTAGATTGACACATCAAATCAATCAAGGATTAGAATAAATCAATCAAAGATTACAATTGATTCCTTAGAATATACTCCTTCCTTTCTTTGTATATTCCTTGTACTATTTATACAGAACATTATACATGTAATATTTCAAGTTAAAGAAATACATAAATTCTCCTCAAATTCCCTTCGTCTTTGACTTCTGCTTTTCTCCTTCGACTTCTTTCAAGGTATCAGAGCATTTTCGAGTTCCTGGCCTAGCTTCCACATAATCCTCTTGATTGCTTGCTGGACCTTTTCTTTTCCTTGTTGTAGAAAAATTACACTAACCCGTAATAAGGTTAGCACTTCGGTGTAGGGATCAGTATTTTGAAAAATCAAAAAGCAAAGTGAAGAAAATTTATTTACCAATACCATGAATCAAAATCTACCATCAGCTTCTGACTGGCGTGCTTCATAGGGGTGATCGGGTCCAGGGTGGGTAGGGTCTAAACCTGGACCCTGTACCCTACCTTGTTATAACCGGTTACCCTTTTTTGGACCCTGTACCTGATCATGTTTGTATTAGATCTTGTACCCAACCCACCCTGTTTTTCCGGTCCGGTTCCAAGGTCAACCATGTTTCCACTGGAACCTGTTTTGCAATATCTCAATATCCTATATTACTTCGAATTTTATATTAACACGTGAGAAAATAACATAATCTTCCTAATATGTATCGAAACATTAAGCACTTGTACTAAATAAATACATGAACTTTTTAACTAAATGAAAAATTAATGATCCATATGGCTAATTATAATAAATAAAATCATAAAGCAAAGAATTAGCAACAAACATGGGTCTAATATTAGTTTTATTCCTACAACTACTATATGAAACTACTCATTTATGCAAGCATAACTCTTCTTACAAAAGAGAAATTAGGCAAGCCAATCCACGTGGTACACAAGAATTTAGCGGTGACAAACACCGTCCGTCCGTCGAATGGTGCGAGAGGGAGCCGATGAGGGAGGGAAGCAAGTGAGGAAAAGGAACGACAAAGGAGAAGTGCCGTGTTTGAGAGAGCCAAGAGGAAAAACGCTGTGTAAGTGCAGGAATAAGAATAGAAATAAGGGGAAAAAATAGGGTTTTGAACCTATACTTACAAAACCGGTTCCAAAACCGGTCCGGGAACCGGTTCCTAGGTGGGTAATCAATCGGAACCAGTTCCTGGACTAATTTAAACCGGTTTCGAATTTTGGGAACCGGTTCCAGCATCGGTTTCAACGGGAACCAGTTCCCGACCTTGTTTTTTGGGTGGGCCGGTCCGGTTCCCGAGTTTACTCAGTCCGGTTGCACACCCCTAATGCTTCAAAGGAGCAAACACAAGAAGTTTCAGGACTCCAAGGTTCTACCTTAAGCCCAACTGCTGAAGTCATTGCAAGTTAGGAGTAGCCCACTCGGTTTCAACATGTACAATGGCATCCTTTCCAAGCTCAGCCAAATATGGAGCAACCCATCCTGGGCCAGCCCATTAAAGGTCAATCCTCCCTGTGGCTGTCGGTTCAGGTCCAGCTCAATCCATGGTTTTATGGGCCAAATCAAAATGTCTCGTGGCCAGGAAATCAGGGCCATGAAAATAACATCCAGTCTTGTGGGAGCTCATCGACCATTAATAAGGCAAGCCTAACCACTGGGCCGGGATGGTTCAATGTGGGTCAAGCACTCGGACCAAGTACTTTGGGTCTAGGAACGAATCTCTACCTAGTTCTCCAACCCGATTTTCCGCCACTCAAGGTCACCAATGGTTGCCCAGAGCCTGGCAACCCATTGTTTGTCTCCATCGCCAACGGACTAGAATTGTGGCTTATTTCCCATCAACATTTAGCACTCGGAAATTACTTGATTTGGGCGCAAGAATTCCGGGAAGCTCTTGTCGCAAAGAACAAGGATGGATTCCTTGACAGAACCATTCCAATTTCGATCAAGGAACAATTGGTGCGATAATGAAAAAAATGTAATTAACTTGTCCAATAATGGATCGGAAATTGCTTAGCCCCAAACGTCACAGCCGATTTGCTCCTAACGGAGGACCCAAAAATAATGCGAGAAAACATAAAAAAAGATGCATAGAAAATTGGATTTAGCTAATATTTTTTCCCTTATCCAGGCACTCTCAAAGTTGAAGAAAGGAAACATATGCTTCAACAGAGGTATTTTGAATCATCAAGTTGGGCTTTCATAGCTATATTTTTGACATATTTCCATCGATCAAGAAGACTCTTATTCTCCATTTTCACATAGGCAATAACATGATCCTTATTTTTATCATAGATAGTGTGGGTATCTCCTTTAAAGTATAAAGAGTACTCATTTTGAATCATTTGGACCATACTGAGTAGATTTTGTGCAAGATTGGGAATCGGATGTACTTCATGAATATATTTTGGGCCTTTCTTAATTTTAACAGCTATAGTCCCTTTTCCTTTCACATCAACCAATGCACCATTCCCAAACTCACTTGTGTTTTCGTCGATGTATCAATATTGGTGAATACATATTCATCTCTTGTCATGTGATTGCTACACCCACCATCAGTATACCATGGATCATTCTTCTCATCTTTTTCCTCTTGGCCTATGTAGAATAAATTATATGTATTTTCTTCTTCCTCTTCTTTGCTTTTTTTCTTCAATATAATTTACTTAATAATCTATTTTAGAGCGACAAAACTTTTCTATGTGGCCATATATTTTACAAGAGTGGCATTGTGGTTTATTTCTAATCTAGCAATCCTTCACCAAATGATTAGTCTTCTTGCAAATACCACAAGGCGGATATTTTTCCTTTTGTATAGTTTTCCTCTTCTTCTATTTTTCCATGAGCTTCTTCCACTACTTTTAGAATTATGAGACTGTATGTTCATCTTGCACTTGCAATCTTTTTTCATATGCTTCTAAAGAGCCAATTAGCTCACTCATTGATAGGGTTTTAAATCCTTATATGATTCTATAGTAGTGACAATAGAATTGTATTTTCTAGTGAGTGTCACCAATAATTTTTCAGCAACCCTTTGATCAGTGATATCATCTCCATAATATCTCATATGATTTACTAGTTCTTTCAATCTACCACAATATTCTTGAATAGTCTTATAATTTTTCATCTTAGAATTCTCGAATTCCCTTTTCAAAGTTTGAAGTTGTATAGTTCATACCTGTTTAGTGCCTTGAAATTCTTCTTGTAATATCTTCCAAGCCTTCTTTGTATCTTCACTCCAATTATTCTCGCAAATACTATTTTCGAGAGTGCTTACTAAATAAAGTATAGTGCCATTGCATCCTTTTGTAGTTGATCCTTTGGAACACTCGCACCTTCGAAGCCTCATAACCTCTTTTGGCGATGTCCCATAAGTCTTGGGCCATCAAGAACATAGTCATTTTGATGCTCCTATAATCATAGTTATTCCCATCAAAGATAGGAGTGGGAAATGAGGATAATGTAGCGTTGGCCATAGTTTAGCTGTTGGAAATTTGGATGGGTAGTTTTAGGAACGGGTGGTTAGGACAAACCCTGATACCAACCAAAGACGTGGCTTTGATACCATTGTTGGAATTTGTGGAAGCGTAAGTGTGCAAGTATGTGTGAATTATGATAAAGGAGCTGAGAAATGGAGTAAGCACAAACTAAATTTTATTCAAGGACTTGTGTGATACAAAGAATAATGAAGTGGCTCTCTCTTAGTTTCTAGTTCTGGTTCTCTCAACTCATATTTTCTCTCTTTTAGTTCTAATTGTTATATTTTTTTTTACAAGGTTGAGAGCTCTGGCGTATTTATAGGCAAGTTTCAATGACTACAAGCATGACAATTTTGACTTTTTCACCGCCATAGTGTAAATGGGAGACAACTCATTTTCTTCTTCTTCAAGTACTCTTGCTGCCCACGTAGTACCAGAAGCTTCTCCACCACATGAGTCTTCAACTTTGACTTGGACTTGCCTTTTCTTGCATTTCATGTGCATTGTTGCCGACTTGAAGTGCCGACTTAGACGAATTGTTGCTGCCATCTCTTTCCTTCTTTGTTAAGCATACTTCATTCCTAAGCATATGTAGGTAAGTGTGTTATGGGACTTTCCAAAAATGGATCACTTTTTAACAGTTAAATATATATTAGGTGAATCTGAAAGTCAAGATAATCTAGAAACAAGAGGCAGCAATTGAATTTGAGCGGGTACAAATTATAGACACCCGTACTTGCATTACTTTGCTGTGACGAGGGATGGAGGGTGATTTATTGGCAAGAGGCAACAAAATTAATTATTGCAATAAGTAAGTGATCGAATAATAAAATAAATATAATGAGGAATTAATTCAAATGTCAAATTTACGTAATTCGGTTAGCGTGATTGATATTCATGGGGAGAGCAACATGTCATACTCGAATCATTTAAACACTCTCAGAATTTTCCAGTCTTTAATTACACTCAATAGCACTTAATGTGTTTAACACCACAATTCCCGCCAAAATCACTTTTCAATCTCACAAATGAATTTGTTAAACTTATCACAAGGTTTATGGGCTTCAACACTCTCAAATTGTTTCAGGATGTAATTCATAGAAAAAAAAAAAAAAAAAAAACTCTTAGATCCTCTTCATATAGAAATTCTTATATATAGCCAAGAGTTAACTTTTTTATTCCATTATTTACTGCTAATATTTCCTTGAAAGTAAACCCCTTTAGGAAATCAATTCATCTTAAAAAATTACTTAGATTAGGAAAATTTCTTTTCAAACTCAAACTCGATATATATTTATAATATTTTTGTTGAACCCAGGTTCAATGCAAACAGACAGTATCTCTCGGCATTAGATTTGACAAAGTTATAGCATTGTTAGTAATTTTGTAATTTTTGACAAAGTAAAAGTAATTTGTAATTTTTTTGAGCTTTTGGGCCAAAAGTTTGAACAAATTTAAATGCGATAATTGCACGCAATTACCTAGAACATCGGCAACTTATAACTTGCAACGTGCAATATAGACTGTTAGGTCAATTTTTTATATTGGAAAAGAAAATAATTGACTCATGCATTCTGACCGGCGAACAATGATCTGATGCTGTCCAAGCAAGATCTATATATGTATATGAAATATTAATAGATTAACACTTAGGTGAACGAAATTAGTGGAACCAACTTGCATATTTTCTCCAATTCGATCTTAGCGACCTAGATTTGTCATTTCCGTCTACCGTTATAAAATAACATTGACGTGTTCGAACCTCTATTTACTTACTGCAATCAGGGCAACATTCTTACAGCAATTCAACAGGGTAAAGAGACAACGACACAGGTCAAGGAAATACGAAACTTGCAATTCAAAGAAGGAAGTATTTCTTTCGAGGAAACCACATTTTTGATCCCAACTCCGTCTTCTGCAAGTCAAATTCGAATGAAGAATAATGAGGTTTAAAAACTAAGTTGCATGTATCCACCAGAGATTGACAAGAGCAGAGAGTTCACACGAGAAGAACGGTGAGTGGCGACGAAAACAAAGTTCGCTGGGGTCAAATTCGAGCAGGAAA
The DNA here is from genome assembly GCF_016545825.1 of Eucalyptus grandis. Lineage (NCBI taxonomy): Eukaryota > Viridiplantae > Streptophyta > Magnoliopsida > Myrtales > Myrtaceae > Eucalyptus > Eucalyptus grandis. The sequence goes on from NC_052612.1 coordinate 52,962,204, forward strand.
CCCTAGGTCATATGTGATAAGGATAATGACGAAGGCTGCAGTAGCTTCCATGGCACGCAAGGGGAAAACCAAATAAGAAAAATTATGTGTGAGATTTATCCAACCGACCTTCCAGGAAAATGATATTCCATTGACCAAGACTTGCGGAGGCCCTTCCCGTGTATAAATCTGGACCAATTTCTTCCCGAACCATCACAATACATCGTCTCTCTACATAAAATCACACACACAGAAACTTCAGCAATCAGCAGATCATCCATGGAACACGGACACCATCATGGCGGCCACCATGGTCATCATCATGGCCACCATGGTCACGGTCATGGACACGGACATTGTCACGGCGGCGGCCAAGGTCACAGACATGGACACAGTCACGGCCACGGTCACGGTCATGGTGGTCATGGCCATGGTCATGGTGGCCATGGCCACTGTCCGCCGCCACCATGCCCGCCACCACCACAACTGTACTGCCCGCCACCACCTCCACCGCCCCCGCCTCCTCCGGCGATCTACCCGATATACGTGCCTCGTCCTGTATGTCCACCTCCTCCCTGCTTCCGTCGCTGTTAGCACCTTCGACCAGATCTCATGATTCTAAGCCGCTACTTCGTCTGTGCCTGCTGTTGGATAATTGCAATCTACAGATTGTGTCATGATGTGTGTGTGTAAAACAAGTCTACTACTATGCGTCGTGGTTTTGTGTCATGTGTGCTCATAGTCAAGACCCAATTCTTCTGTCGAACTTCATTTTACTGGGTCAGAGCACAAGTGTCCTTGTCTATCGTGGTTAACCAGCTACCGTCTCATTGTAGTTTTGTGTTGCTGGATAATGTCATTATGGGATTTCAATTCCTTTTCTTCGGTTGGTTGAAGCAATAGATCTTATTTATGTATATATAATGTTGCGATCTTAACATAGATGTGCGTAGTCATAGTTTTCTTTTCTGATTTTTCCCGTACAAGTTATTGAAAAACCCTAATCAACAACTCCTTTTATCCCAAGTGCATAGAGAGTTATGATAGGTAATTTAAAGACTCATAAAAGTATAATTTATTTCAATTCAACTCATAAAAGTTTATTTTTCAAGTAATATATTGCTTACACACCAAATTGAATCAAAGAAAACTGAACTAGATTGTTTAGCCGGGGATGACAAGTGAAGGATCAAGATGAGCAAAATGTAATGCTTATCACAAAGGGCTTTTGGAGCAAGAGAGATGCACATTATGCAATCAAAGTAAATGATGTTTTTCCCCCTCTCGGAAAAAGTCCATAAGTTTGCTGGTCAAACAGATGGTTCCCAAATATATATAGATGGCTCAACCATGTCATTAATGAAACTTTAAATTAAGCAATAAATGAGTCACCAAATTCGGTCAACGTTTCTTATCGGTTAAGTGATGCCTAATTAAGTTTAGAAAAGATTAAAGACTTTCTCTCCCCATTTTTGTTGCCAAATCATCCCCAAATCAAAGAGATCATTTAAACCGCATTAGCTAGTAACCTTGCACCAGGTACAGGCTTTATTTCAGGTAGATATGTCTCCCTTTACTTAAATGAACTTCACCATTTTTTATGTCAGTAAGTCCTCTCTCCCTAGGTCATAAGATAATTTAAGCTATCAAATGTTGTTAAATTCATTTTGGCCGAGTTGGTACAAAAAAAATTAATCTTTTGACGGGTGATTATTCATAAATTTTCTATTTGAAACGATCGCTTGTAGCCAAATTCAGACTTGGAGTTGATTTACTGCTGATTATTCACCATACTTGGAAGGCGAAAAAAAGCCATAACAACCTAAAGCAGCAAGAGAAACTTAAGTATATCATTGAAGAACAAGAGAACTCATATTGCAACATCTGACCATGCAAATTGGGTCCTACTCTGCCCAAAATAGGAGAAGCATACATTAATTTCACAATGCTATGGTCCATCATGCAGTTCAGAAATTATTCAGTAACCTAAGTAATTACCCTAACTAACACGCACAAATTCAATAAAAGACCTAGATGTATTTTTTCTCCCAAACACACTTCATCTCAAGCCATAAGCAGCCCCACTATTCGACTTCCCACCCCAACCATGACGATCCGAAAGCCACCACGCAAACCGGCGGCGCTGTTGCCGGTGTGGGGCGCTGGAGCAGGCGCTTCCATCGGCGCAAAGGTGACGCCCTTGGACCAGTGCTTTTCGGACATGACCACAATCTCGAGCTTCTGTCCCTTCTGGCAACGTCCCTCGGCTCCACTACTGATGTGGGGGTGTTTGGTTGGGCATTCCCAAGGGGCTTTGGGCCCCCAAAGCCCCTTGGGGGAAATTTTGAGTGTTTGGCAAAATATTTGAAAGCCCCTTTGCCCAAATATGAGCATTCCAAAGGCTGAATGCTGAAAGCTGGGGAGGGGGTGGCATTGGGCATTCCGAAATGCAAAATCATTGTTCATCGTCATTTTTTGTTCATCTTCTTCTCCGTTCGGCTCATCTTCTTCCGCTCGGCTCGAGTTCGGCTTCTCGGCAACCACCACCACCGCGTGGGGGTCGCGCGTCCCCGGTGACCACCGTCGGGGTGGCGCGACCGCGACCTAGGCGACGTCACGACTGCGACCCTGGTGGCGTTGCTCGGCGCCCGCAAACCAGGCGACGCCGCTGGGTCCGCGCGACCTCGGGTGGCGTCGCTTGGGTCGCGCGACCGGGCGACGCCGCCTAAGGTCACGCCCTCGTCGCGAGATCTAGCAGTCCGGTGGCCGGATGTGGCCGTCGGGAGGCCAGATTCTGGCGGTTTGACGGCCGATCGGCCTCCGCGACCTCAGCCGCCGAGATCGGCGGTCCGCGGTCGGGATCTGGCGGTCCGGCGGCCGGATTGACCGTCGGCTGTTCGCCGCCACCGAATTTTATTTTCAGACTTAAAAAAAAAAAAAAAATAGCAAAAGCTAATTAGAAATGCAAGTTTTGCCAAACGGTGTTTTTGCTAAAATTATTTTTCAAAACTACTTGAGATTGTAATTTACCAAACGGTGTAGAATTTCGGGAAACCCTTTATCTCAAAGGTATTTGCATTTCTCCCAAGTGCATTTTTCCAAAGTTGAACCAAACGGGCCCGTAGTATGGTCCCGAGCGCTCCAATTTCAACTGTGTCCCCGTCTTTGTACTCTTTGAGCGGCTTCCTCCTTGGTTGCTTCCAACACCGAATCGGCATTTTTATCATATTCGAATTCGACGCCTGCTTTCGTAAAATCACTGTACTTTAGAAAATTACATGAGGACATTATATGATCATATATGGTTTCAAACTGATGTCGGCTTAAGATTTTTCCACAGAAAAAAGCACCAAGGTTGATACTGATGCAACCAACATGCCGCAGCTTGCCACGGCAATGTTTTAAAATGGCATTAGCAATTGCAGTTTCTATTAAGTGTCATGTCAAATTCTCATTAAATCTTAAAAGAAGTCACCAAATGACCTCAATTGAAATCGTCATGAAAGGGAAGCTGCTTGTTTTTTTTTTTTTTTTTGGGTCAAACAAAACTTTATTAAATATAACAGTACTTCAAACACCAAAGCCCCCAACTGGGACATCAAAACAAAGAAAATCCCAAATGGATCTAAGGGGATGGACTACCCAATTAGAAGGTAGAGTTTTTAATCAATATGCCTTACAGATCCAGTCTGCCACTTTATTGGACTCTCTTTTGCAATGGGCTAAGTAGATAGGCTTGAACCAGCTCATGATCTCGGGAGCTTCCATATTAAAAGCACGTGCTTCCCAGTTACACTGACGTGAGCTATTAACCATGTGAACTAACGACTTGCAGTCAGACTCAAGTACGAAGATTTCTTCCTTTTTGGCTTCGAAGAGAGAAAGAGAGAGAGAGAGCTGTGAGCAAACCTAGGCTTTCGACTTGAATCGCAGATGACGCTGGTACTGATCTTGCTATTCTGTCCACCAAAGCTCCCGACGCATCTCGAACAACACAGGCGACTGCTCCCATGTTCGATCCATCTACATAAGAATCGTTGAAATTGGCCTTTAAAGTTCTTTCCTTTGGAGCCTTCCAACGCAGCGGTGGGTCTTCTTCTTCCGACATTGTTTCTTGTTCTTTATAATTCCACTTGCCCCAGTTACGGAGCATGTTGCGTGCCTCTTCAACTAGAATTTCTGGTTTTGGGCGTCTCTTCCGAAAGATGAAGTCGTTTCTCACCCTCCAAATAAACCACAGGACACCCGCAACAACCTCGAAAGACGGTAGGTCTATTGATTTTTCGTTGAATTTCAGCAACCATTCTTCGATTCTCAACATCCCAACTCATGAAATCGTAATTTGCAATGCAGGATTCGCCCAGATCAGCGAAGTCCAAGGGCACAACAAGAACAAGTGCTCAATCATCTCAGGTTCTGAGCTGCAAATGGGACACGAGGCTTTAGGCAGTTTGTTTCCTCACTGTTTGGCAAAATTGTTTCTTGATCTATATTGTAAGCACTCTTAACGGTGAAATGACCTGATTTAATCCCTATCCACACTAACCTATCTTGAGCATCCTGAGTTTTCAGATGAATCGTTAGTATTTCATTAACGATCCACTCATCGAACATTCTACGTAGCGTTTGTTCATCCCATTTATCCTCCTCCTTAATAATCAATTCAGCAACTCGAGTAGGTTCACCATAGTTCACAGGTCCACCAATGATGCCTCCCTTGAGCCATTTGTCTTCTCTTATATTAATATCATTTATATTTTCTATTGACCACATCATTGAAGGTGAAATAGCTTCTCCGCCCTTCAACATACTTTGTGAACCCTAAGAGGATCGGGAACCTTTTTCAAGCATTCCAAAATGAGCCATGAGGGAAGTAGATCCCTTTTAAAATCTGACACCACAAAGAAGGTTTATTATGAGAAAGCCTCCAGGTTTGTTTCCCAAGCATCGCCCCGTTAAAAGAAATTAAGTCTTTGAATCCCATTCCTCTTGAATCTTTCCTCTGTTTAACAATTCCTATCTTCTCAATTGTAGCTTTGTTTTAGGGTCATTGTTTTTCCACCAAAAAGAAGCTATTTGCCTTTCAATGGATTTGCAAAGGGAAATTGGAATTTTAACAATAGACATTGCATATTGCAGCAATGCTTGAACCACTATTTTTAGGAGGATTTCTTTGCCCCCTTTTGAGATCAAGCTTTCCTTCCACCCCTCTAATTTCATATTAACTTTGGCTAATATCGACGCAAACATTTGCTTTTTAGAAGATCCCCAATCAAATGGAATTCCCAAGTACTTCCTAGTCTTTTCAATTTCAAGGACTCTCAATTCAAATGCCATATTCCTTCTCAAATTTTGTGGACAATCTTTGCTAAATGAAATGCCTAACTTTTTCAAATTAATAGGTTCCCCTGAGGGATAGCAATATCGATTTAGAATTAAAGCCAAGCTCTAACACTTCGTTACATTTCCATCTAGAAAGAAAATGGAATCATCTGCAAATGACAAGTGTGAGAGAATTTGACAATGTCTATTTAATTTTATCTTATTGAAAGTGCCCTCTTCCACTGCTAATTTAATTAAATACGACAATGAGTTTCCCATAATGATAGAAAGATACGTAGAGATAGGATCACCTAGTTGAAGCCCTCTTGAGGGCTGCAAGAACGGTAGAGGATCCCCACTGAATTTAGCACTAAACAAGACAGTTTTGGCACAAGTCATCACCCTATTAACTCACATCTCACTGAACCCCATTTTTAGCATACACGCCTCCAAAAAATCCTATTCCACCCTATCATATGTCTTCATCATATCCACTTTTAGCAAAACTTGAAATTTCTTCTTTTGATTGTGTATTCTTAGTAGATGAAGGACCTCCTGCACTATAGGAATATTATCTTGTATTTGCCTCCCTCTTGCACTATAAATGAGATAATTTTGATACAAGTCATCACCTTATTAAGCCACATCTCATTGAACCCCATTTTTAGCATACATGCCTCCAATAAATCCCATCCCACCCTATCATATGCCTTCATCATATCCAGTTACAGCACAGCTTGAAATTTCTTCTTTCGATTCATGGTTTTAACCTATTTGCCAAGACCTTCAAAAAGATCTTGCACATAAAATTGCTCAAACTGATAGGTCTAAATTGATCTAGACTCTTAGGGCTGGGCACTTTTAGGATCAATGTAATATGATTTTTGTTAATTTCTAGGTCAAGATACCCAGTCTCAAAAAAGTTCCGCACTGTATGAATCACTCCCATCTCAATATACTCCCAATAAATTTGATAAAATTGACCATTGAGACCATTCGGACTTGGTGCTTTGAGGGCTCCCATCTCAAACACAGCCTTTTGTACCTTCTCCATTGTTACTTCAACATCTAGCTTCTGATTCATTTTTTTTTTTTTATATAACAAGGAGAGTGCATTTTTGTATAATTGGATCGAAATTTTGAGTGCCCACGGTGTTGTATAACTCCTTAAAGAATTTTGTCAGCATCTCCTTTAGTTCCTTCGACTCCCGAATCCAACTACCTTCTGACTTTCTCAATGCTGAAATTCTATTCCTCTTCCTCCTTTGTATTGTCATAGCATAAAAATACTTAGTATTTTTATCCCCCACTTTAGCCAATTAATTCTAGAATGCAATCCCTAATACATCTCTGGTCTCCAACACAAACATTATAATTTGAAGGAGTACCTCAATAATATGTTCATGTTGGATCGGATATAAATCACGTGAGCTTTCAAATCAAGTCATTCTCATACAGGGCACACCAAATCTAATGGGTCATATGTAGCAGGTCACATGAGCCGAGTACAAAGCATAGATCTTATTGTTTCTAGAAATGCTTTACACCGACAATAGACCTGTCAAAATGGGCCATAAATCTATTTCTTAACCCACATTTGATGGGCTAGATTGTTATATGAGTTAATTATATTTAGTAAGTAGGTCTTAAGTCAATTTCGAATGGTAAAGCTAAAAATGATATGGTATTAAATGGGTCCATAACTAACGTAGACCTAATCTACTTTTATGACTCTCTCTTCATTTTCTTTCACCCTTACTCGATCTCACTCTTGCACGCCCCATTCTCTCACCTTAGTTTCGATATGAGTTTTCCTAAATTAGATTAAATATGGTACTGTTTTTAGCAACATGGGTTCAATTGGGTATGTGTTGGGTCGGATATAAATCACTAGATTTATATTATATGGAAATTGGTCAAAATAAATTAATCAATTTGATTTGGATTATTTTCAACATGACCCAAATCACTCGTTTGACTAGTCTAACTGACATATACTCCATGTTGCTATATGTTTGTTTAGAATCTTGTTACTTTCCCACCAACAAAAGCAACTAGAGTATTAAGTGGTTAGGCATCAAAGTTATTGACATAAATCATTGTTGTCTGTTCAATACCTATTGATTGTTGGTTGTACAGACAACTTTACTTTAATACCATAATGCTAATAATAAAAATGGATAAGTGCACTAAAAATCTTAAAACTTAACACAAAAGTGCAATCAAGTTCTTCCAATAATTTCACACAACTTGGCTAACTAAAAATGCTGATGTGGCGTTTTTTTTAAATTAATTTATCTCTCCTACATGATTTTTATTTTATTTTTTATAAATTTTACTTAAATTAGATTAAATAAATTAAAAATGATTTTAAAAAAAAAACAACGACCGAAAAAAAAAGAAAAGGAGGAATGAGCACTCGTTTATGGCCATTGCAATCGCCTATTGTTAGAAAGGGCCAATGGAGGTTGCTCAAGCCTTGCTAAAGTCCAATGACTCTCATCATCCATTGAGGAGGCCAAGGTGACCTTTGCCGGCCCTTTTTAGTGATAGGCGGTGGCAGTAGCTACCAACGCCTTAATTTGTGTGTGTGTGTGTGTGTGTTTTTTTTTATATAACTTAACAGTTAGCTTTTTCATTTTTTTTTTATCTAATTTAATTTATGTTATTTTTAATTTTTGAATACTTTTCTAACATGGCGCTTGATAGGCACCACATTGTCGGTGTGTGTGTCCGTAAAATTCTAAACGCAAGTGAATGTGTCGAACGAGTAATACAATAATGATAAAGGATATCGTCTCACGAAAATTGATGATTAATAGACTAATTAAATACTAAAAGTAGATTAATTCTAAAATTTATCTAACAGATCAAAATAGAATTAATGATAAATTAAAACAAAAAATCTTTAAAGCAAAATTTGGAGACTAAATGTAGTAAATTAATCGGATAAATATGTTAGAGCATCCTATTTCACCATAACCACTAGATATGAATTTCAGATTGTCACGTGTACAAAAATGATATCAAACACGTGATAGCAGAATTTCTTAATCTATTTACTATCACATCTATAAGTATGGTAAACCTACTCAGTTTATTAATCTACAATATTTCTATGTGAATTTACATAAACATAAGTGTATTAAAATTTATGAATATTTCCGGCTTACAATGAGTCTTTTGGATCACATTATCATTGAAAGATACACAAATAATGCGGTATATTTCTATCCACGTTTAATTCATGGTTATATATTATAGTGAGCAATTGCATCTTATTACTTCTCAGTCTCAAACATGTACATTAGATCATTCAAGTGATGGCCAGTCACTTGAAAATATTAAGCACAATAATATATATAGCTCACATGAATGAAATCACTTGCACGCATAAAAATCATGATTTTCACATCATCATGGTTAAGTTACATTGTAACCCTTACAAAAGAAAATTAGAAGTAAAAATATAAATCAAATCCAACATCTTGAATCAAAGAACAAGAATCCTGTCATCACTTGTGTCTTCTCTTCAAAACACTTGAAAAACTCTTAGAATAATAAAAATACAATCTAGAAATAGAAATCTCACTATCCTCAAGGCTCTCAATATTCTCCTATTTATAGGATATATCTAGGACCTTTATTTCCAAGCAAATGTTTATTTTTTGCATAAAATTATGGAGTAAACCAGAAGATCTTTGATTTGATATCTATCTTCCAACAATTGCAAATAAAATTAGGGACAAAATCAAGGATTTCCTTCCATCTTCCAATGCTTTCTGATTTAAATTCCTGATTTTTGTCATTCTTTTTCTTATCTTTTTCACATCTCATTATGCCACATAAATAAAGAAAATTCAAATAATTAGAAGGAAATCCAAATATATTCTCATGGATATTGCATTATTTGTTGCCTAAAATAGGTAAAATAACTCTATTTCTATAGAGTTATCAAACCTCCAAACTTAACATTTTGCTAGTCTTCAAACAAAAGCAAGATATAACGCATACTCAAACCAACAACCTCCTCCATGACATTTTTTCATAATTGCTCAAATTCACAATTCAAAGAAAAACTCAAATTTCATCCAAATATTGAAATTGATTCATAACTTAAGACCAATTCTAATTATGTGATCCAAGTGTGTGTTGTGTGAGTCCTCATCATTTTGAATTATATGTAATCCAGATAAATTCACATTAGTATGCAATCTCTAAAAAATTCTCTATAATTATTCGCAAATCTCATAGGTTTGCTTTTCAGTCCTCTCTCCACTAACGTAAGCTAATTATCCAACCAAGAATCAACAGGACTTTTCTTAGTTTATAATGTAAGGCTGGGCTAAATGTAAGATAATAGTAATTTTAAGCTCAAATCATCCATCAACACGTTGATTTCTAGGATCTAATTAGAGCTAATGTCACTATCCCCAATTTCACTCTTTCAAGATAATTTTCTTGTCACCACATATTATCATTCCTTTCTTCTTTTCCTTCTTTTCTTTTTCTTTTTCATTGCTACTATTTTTTCAATTGCTTTAAGGTGGAATTTCTCCCAAAGTCCCTCATGATATAACATGAAAATTTCCAACCCATTAAGTGTAACATTCTCAATTTCGACCCTTATTTTGGCCCGACTAGTAGGCCAAAGATCGGTATGCCAATGGCGGGAGTCAGCCTGAGAGTCGGTCATGAACCGAGTAGCCTGTTCGGGGATTGGCAACCCAATGATTACTTATAGAGTATTTGACCATGGAAATGTTATTTGACCATAATGATCGATTGTGGGACAATTCCGCACCACCACGAATCGATGGACGGTTGTGACTTGACCTTGATCGGTCATTGCACCAATCGTGAGTGATTCCGCCCAGTCGTTGTTCTAGTCATGGATGATCATGGACCAATCCAATTTGACCGTGAGTTGAGGCGAATCGATCAATCCTACACGATTACATGACAACCGAGAACCGACCATGGATCAAATAAACTCAACGTGGTTTAGTGTCAGACTGGCCATAAATTGTGGCGTAGGACCCTAGAATGACTCGCAGACCAACCAGAGGACTGGTCGACCAATCCAAGGCCTAGCCCTTAGACCCTGTTGCAAGTCTTTTCTCGATAGAGGGGAAATCTGAACTCGGCTTCACCGGTTAAGCCCGGTTGCATTTGGCTTTATCCGATCATGGCTTAGGCACGAACCTCAGGCTGAATAAAGTAATCGATCATGATTGGACACGATTGACTCCCGCCCAAAGAGATGGCCTTCTAACTTGATATTTCCCATGGTGCATTTAATGTTCTTGTAAGGTAGCTTATTAATACATGATGATTAAGTAGGACACTTGGCCCCATTAGCTTTACTCTTGAAATGTAATCATTAAATTTTGGATGGTTATGTGTTAAGAGGGGGGTGTCGTGACCTTTTTTTTTTTTCGGCGCCCACAATCTGCGGTACGGGCGCCGACGGAGGCTAATGGCTCGACTGAATTTAGTTATGCCCGGACTCTTCCAAGTCCACCAATTCACGACTTTAATAGTCTAAGTTTTTAACCTGCAAATTAATTTTTAAAACGGAGTCGCCACTAATCGATTTGGGGTAGGTTGATTAGAAACCCATGCGAAGTATTGGGAGAAATACTCGCTCCTGCACAATTAGAGAAATTAGGATCGGGGACTTGATTACACTAGTTAATCACTAATGCCCTTTCGATACCTAATATTGTTTAAACCCTAAGGCTTTTTGGATTTTTAAGGGATTTTCCATGCATTTGTGGGGAGGAAAAACATTTTTTTTTGGTCTTTTTTATTTTTTTTTTGGACATAAAAGGGACTTTTTGGATTTTTGGTATTTTTAGAAAATACAAGTCTTTTTGGCATTTTTTTGGATTTTTGGTTTTTTTTTGGAAAATATTAAATATTTTTTGATTTTTTGATTTTTTCGGAAAATAAAATATTTTTTACTATTTTTTTAAAATATTTTTCGAAAATAAATCATTTTTTTATTTTTTTGAAATAAATTATTTATTTTTATTTATTAAAAATTATTTTAAATAATAAAAACTGACCCGAGTCGGATCCACGGGTTGTGTCCGACCCGGCCAGCCCAAAATGCAAATGGGCCCGCTACGAGGGCCCGACTTTTTTTTTTTTTTTTTTCTTTAAAACGACGCCACGACGGGCGTTTGGGGACGGCCCGGCCCGGCCCAAAGACCCGGGTTCCTAGCGGAACCCTACCCGGATCCGACCTGACCTCGCTACCCGGCTCACGCCGCCCCGAAATTGCGGAACCCTACGGCTCGTGGCCGGGTCCGATCTGATGACCCGAGGCCACGACCGGGAAAATTGAGAACCCTAGGGTTCTCAATTCGCGGCGCCGAAGAAGGGAAGGGTGAGGCGCTGCGGCGGCGGCGGCGGCGACGGCAGCAACGACGGCGGCGTAACGAATCTCCTCAATTGAGGCTAGGGTTTCACGGAGGGTCGAACGACAATGACGAAGCAGCGGCGGCGGCTAGGTTAACAAAGACGGAGGGATTTCTACCTGGTCCAGCAGTGGCGGCGAATGTAGGGACGGCGCGGACGACTAGGCAATGACGGCGAGGCTCGAAACAGCGGCCGAGGGCTCGGCTACGGTGACAACGAGACGGCGGCACGGCGGGATTTGGATGGCGGCGGGGGGGGTGGGACGGTGTCGGCCGCCACGGAGGGCTCGGTCACCCTAGATTTGAGGCACAGCTCTTGGCTGGACCTTCCTTAGCCTTGGTTCTCTCTCACTCCGGCTAGATCCGAGCCTCCACCGGCCAGATTCGACCCTCTCGAACTCACTCGCCGCCGGCCTTCCCTGAAGTCTCTGGGTGGAGGGTGGGTTGAGCTCGCGACTCAAGTTCTCCCCTGCGCTCGCTCTTCGATCTTTCCCGATGTCTCTTAATGAAAGATCTCCAAGTTTGCCACGCCCTCCGACGGTGCTTGCGGCCACCTATTTATAGGCGAAGGAAATCCGGTCGACGGAGGGCCTCGGCCGCCGGCTTCCAGCTTGCCCACCGGTTCCGCTTGGCTGAACTGATGTCCCATCGAGCTTTCCAGCTAAGCCTGCTCAAGCATTAATGGCGCCTGAGATCTTATCCTCTCCGGCCGACGTTGACCTACCCTCATTGGCCGTAAGTTGTCCTTTGCGCGTCGGCGTTGATGCGCGTGGAATACAGAGGCGGAGAAGGAAGGCGCGAGGAAGAAGAAGGAAGAAGAAGGAAGAGAGGGGCCGGGCCGAACTAAAAAGAAAACCGGGCTTGGGCGGCGAAAAGGGGAAAAAGAGGGGGCTGCCAATTTTTGCTTTCTTTTGCTTTGGTTTGGTTTGTTTTGTTTGTTTTTCGTATTATTATCCAAAAAGGAAAAATAAATAATAATAATAATAAACCTAATTAATTAAAAAACGAAATTTAGGCGTCAACAACTGCTCCTCTTTGAAGGTGAGTTCGCAGAGGTTGCATTCAAAGACAAACTAATGCCTAAATTTTATCCATGCACGCGCAGCAGATTATATTTTATTTGGGACTTATTATTCTATGCGGAAAAATAACAATATAACTTTACATATACTAAGACAGATAAGAAGATGCCTGTAGTTACTTACCAGGAGTGAGTGAGATAGGGTGTGAACCCCAAGTTTGGCAAGTATCAAGGCGTTATATTATTTAGTGATATAAGGGGGTTGCTTTTCCAGGACTCGAACCATTCTTCGGTCGCCTGTTAAAACAATCAATAATTTGTCTAGGACCCGAACCTTTCTTCGGTTGCCTTAATGGGAAATTGCCTTTCCAGGACTCGAACCATTCTTCGGTCACCTGTTAGAGCAATAAGTGATTTGCCTCGGACCTGAACCTTTCTTCGGTCGCCTCTCAGAGTCAGTAAGTGGTTTGTCTCAGACCCGAACCTTTCTTCGGTCGCCGTGACAGGAGATGCACCGACCTTTCTCAGGGCATCTATTTGTGGGTGCCTGATCTGTATCGAGGACACTAGTTGGTACCCGACCTTTCTCGGGAGATGCGCCGACCTTTCTCCGGGCATCATATTTGTTGGGGTGTCTGACTTCTGTCAAAGACACCAGTAGGAACCCGACTTTTCTCGGGAGGATGCGCCGACCTTTCTCGGGGCATCGATTTGTGGGGTGTCGACACGTCGAAGACACCGGTTGGAACCCGACCTTTCTCGGAAGGATGCGCCGACCTTTCTCGGGGCATCGATTCTAGAAGATACTGGACATTCACGGGCATATCAAAGAGTACCTGGATATTCACAAGTACTAACCTGAAGGATATTTGGGCCTTTGTAGGCGTCAAAAGGGGCATTTGACTGATCATAAGCATTTGAGGGGTACTTGGTTGATCACAAGTACGAATTCTCGAAGGATACTTGGATGTTCACAAGCATCGAAAGGGTACCTGATAATTGGAAATATCGAGGACATACCTTGGGTATTTGTGAAGGCGTCTCATTTCTTGGTAATGAGAATATTGAGGACATACCTTGGATATTTGTGAAGGTTTCTCACCTCCTGGTAAAAAGGGAATATCGAGGACGTACCTTGCATATTCATGAAGGTCTCTCACCTCCTAGTAGTGGGAATATCGAGGACGTACCTTGGATATTCATGAAGGTCTCTCACCTCCTGGTAATTGGGAATATCGAGGACGTACCTAGGATATTCATGGAGGTCTCCTATCTCCTAGCAGTTGGGGAATATCGAGGACATACCTGAGATATTCATGAAGGTTTCTCACCTTCTGGTAATTGGGAATATTGAGGGCGTACCTGAGATATTCGTGAAGGTCTCTCACCTCCTGGTAATTGAGGAATATCGAGGACGTACCTGGGATATTCATGAAGGTCTCTCACCTCCTGGTAATTCGGAATATCGAGGACGTACCTGGGATATTCATGAAGGCTTCTCACCTCCTGGTAATTGGGAATATCGAGGGCGTACCTGGGATATTCATGGAGGTCTCTTACCTCTTGGCAGTTGGGGAATATCGAGGATGTACCCGGGATATTCATAAAGGTTTCTCACCTCCTGGTAATTGGGAATATCGAGGGCATACCTGAGATATTCGTGAAGGTCTCTCACCTTTTGGTAATGGGAATATCGAGGATGTGCCCCGCATATTCACGAAGATTTCTCACCTTCTGGTTATGGGAATATTGAGGATGTGTCCCGTATATTCGTGAAGGTCTCTCACCTCCTGATATTATAAACTTGAATTTGGTATGAGGCTTACCTAGATTGCCGCAGGCATTTAAAAGGGGTGGAACACCTGGGTAGCCACAGGTGTACAAAGTACTGGAATACTTGGATGAACACAAGTATTTAATGATACAACCTGGGACCACTCAGTTGGTCCAAGTGTAAGAAAGCATACCTGGGTAGGCGCAAGCACACAAAGCAGTGGAATACTTGAACAGCTACTAGTATTGAATGACACAATTTTGAAGACAACTCAGAAAGGGAGTACCTAGACAATGAAAGGCTCTCAAAGGTAGTGGGATACTTGGTCAGTTGTAGGCATCCTAGTTATGAAGACAACTCAAACAAGTCGGGTGTCAAGAAAAGGGAGTATCCGAACGGTGGCCGGTACTCAAAGACAAGGGGATACATGGACAGTCACAAATATCAATATTCTGGGGACAACTCGAATAGGTTAAGTGTCGATAAGAGGGAGTACCTGGTAAGTGGTGGGTACTCAAAGACAATGGGATACTTAGACAACAGTAAGCACCCAAACTCAAAAGACGACTCAAATAGGTTGAGTGTCAATAAGAGAGTACCTGGACAGTGGTAGGTACTTTAAGACAAATAGGGATAGGGATATGCTTTCGGCAATATCTCCGAGAGCATGCGAGAATATGTTTGCATTATTTGCACAATATGCACACATGATTGTATATGCTGTAAATTCATGAGTTTAAATGGGATTCATGCATGACAATCTTGTCAGTTTTTGCATCATCCGAATTCCACTGGGGAAAATTTGAAAGACAACCTTCATTCCAAATGTAGATGTCTTGAGCAAGCTAGATGAGGGACTTTCAGTCTGAAAGGACTTTCCACTCTCTCTCATGGAAAAGGCTATCCTGACCATTGATGCAGGATTTATAAGGACCACACTTCTCACTGTCATCATGTCAGCAGGGGTCTGAGTATTCTCGCAAACGGTACGACTTTACCAATGTGAGAGGTCTTTGTCGAAACTGTGATGAAGTCTTGGCCAGCGGCTCATCAAAGGAGACCATCGAGGTCGAAGCTGATGGACAAAATGTTGCATGATCATCTCCGGGTTTACAAGTCAAGAACCCTGTGAAAAGAGATAGAGTAATCTTGCTCGTACTTCTTCGAGCGATGCTTATAAACATATGAAATCCTACGTTAATTGAAGTGCCCCTAGTCTAAAAATACTTTTACAATGGGACGCAATGTAGGCTTGACTCATGTGTAAAAGGGTGAGAGTTGGTGACTGTCTCGGCATTTGTCATTGGTCTTTTTTTTTTCTCACTGTCAAATGGAGGCTCTATCAATCGAACCACAACAGCAACTTCTCTTGGGAATACAATTGACTGTATTTTTTTGCTGGAGACATTGGCCTTGCTTTTACCAAGCACACTGCTTTTTTATGTCCATAGTTTTTGCTTTTGTTTTTATCCACGGGCATTGACCTTGCTTTTACCTAGTACACTGCTTTTTTATGCCCCTATTTTGTTCTTGTTGCTTGAGAGCTAATCTTGACAAGTTCAAGCAAACGCCTTTGTTAGACTATTGAGTCTTCATCTTTTGCCGATGCTTTTGATCATACTACTCAAATGGCAGTAGCTTCTGCTTTGCCTCCATGTGAGGGTGAATTTACAAACTCAATTGAGTTGTTCAATGGATACAAGTGCGTAGAAACGGAATTGCTCTTCGTCATTCTAGGGCACTTAAATTAACGCGAGTGTTCATATGTAATAAAGACACCCGAAGATTGATGCAAGTGCGAGTAAGAAAATTTATATCTCTCTTCTCACCTTGTGATGCTGCTTCGCCTCTAATCTGCCCCAGTGTAGGGGTGGTTCTTGACGGGGGTAGGATAGAAATTTCACCAGTGTATGGGGCTCAATGGGGTGAGCGATGGAATGCCTCTCACTATTTTGGTTGTCGTACCATTCGCGAGAGAACTCTTTACCCTGCAGTCATGGAATCTTCTGCACTCATCTCACAAGTGTATAGATGGGGGGGATTGTGTGTAGGACATGGCTTGCCTTTCATCATTCTGACGCACCTCATCCAACATGCTCAATTAATCTTGTATTCTTCACTTAGTTGTCTATTCTAATAATCCTTGTAGAATCAGTGATTTAGACAGACAAAATTTATCATGCAAAATCCATTTGGAAAATGTGTGCAGCATTTTAAATGTGATGGAGTTTGTACTCTCAAAACAAATGAATGGTTGACTCAAAAAAGACCCTATTGACAACTTTAGGAGTTAACATAATGGTGTTTCCAAATATGTTAAACTTTGAATATCAAAAGGGTTATTTGCAAATGGGTGTCAATGGTTGTCCCTATTGAATATGGAGATATCACATGAATAATCAGCTAGGGGTTGATAATTTGATCGGACGTCTTTGTTTTTGCCCCGGGCTTGGATCACTTGGTTTGCCCTATTTAACCATTTAATCTGGCTCTTGAATCCCAATGCTTCCTGTCAATATGAGTTCAGAGAGTGAGTGTTAGAAATGATGCCAAATTACCTTTCCCCCAGAGTTTATTTGTGCTGGCTCTTAGAGAAGTTGCTGACGGCCTCTTTTACATTTCAATGCTTCCTTTGACTGGCCTTTCCTACTCGTGGCCACATATGCATGATTGCTGGTCGTTGATTGATTTTCAACGCTTTCCTTCTGTGGAATTTTTCCTTTTGCCTTTGATTATAGCAGCATCAGGCAAAGTCATGTACCTCAAGCTTCTATGGAATTTGAGATGGACAATCAAAACTTCCAATTCTCCTATGGTAATTACTTCTTGCAAGAGCATGTGTCTGGAACAAGAAGTGAGGCTTCTAGATTCTAAGATTGTTGACTAGGACAGAAGGTTCCTTCTAACCAGATTGGTTCCCGAATGACGCGTCCTTTACACCGAGCTAGGCGAAATTGACATGGATTACTCTTATGCGTCTGCCTAGGTAATGTCGATTTGCTCAAGTTATGCCATCGAGTTTGCTACTTGATTTTCGACACTTCCTTAAATGCTGGTGATTACCATTCATTTTTCTTCATTGAGTCAACCAAACACACATTTTTTTTATGATGGTGTAAATACATCACTCATATATAAAGCTGCATAGGCATTTTCATTCTGATAGAGAAGTGCTTGGCAATGCCAGACAATGAACATCTTTCAAGGGTAGTATTTTTTTACAGCATCGGAATTAACTGGTTTAGAGAATTCTCGTCCATCCATCTCAGTTAGGATCAAGGCTCCTCCGGGGAGTATCTTCTTTATTACATAAGGACCCTTGTAATTTGGGGCGAACTTGCCTCCGGGCTCTGGAAAGATTGGCAGCATCTTTCTCAAGACTAGCTCGTTTACCTCGAAGTGCTTGGGTCGTACCTTTTGATTGAACGATCGAGCTACCCTTTGCTAGTAACACTGACCATGACAGAGGGCTTTCAGTCATTTTTCATCGATCATATTCAGTTGCTCAAGCTTTGGTTGTGTCCATTCTTTTTTGGACAATCCTACCTAGGATAAAATTTGCAGGGAAGGGATTTCTACTTCCACAGGCAAAACCGCCTCCATGCCGTAAACTAGGGAAAAAGGCGTTGCCCCAGTGGAAGTTCGAATCGAAGTTCGATATGCTGTTAGTGCGAAGGGTAACCTCTCATGCCAGTCGCGGTAGTTTTCAGCTGTCTTGGATAGGATTCTTTTGATGTTCTTGTTGGTGGCTTCCACGGCTCCATTCATTTGTCGACGATAAGGGGACGAGTTCAGATGTTGGATTTTGAACTCAGAAAACAATTGATCAATTAACTTGTTGTTCAAGTTTGACCCATTGTCGGTGACGATAGCTTCTAGTACGCCATAACGGGCGATTATGTCACGTCTGATGAATTTCATAACGTTTCGTGCAGTTACTCTTGCATAGGATGCGGCTTCAATCCATTTTGAGAAGTAATCGATTGCGACCAAAATGAACTGGTGCCCTTTTGATGCCTTCGGGTTGATTGGGCCAATTACATCGATGCCCCACATTGAAAATGGCCATGGCTCAGATAACTGATGCAATTCAGTTGGAGGGACATTTATCTTGTCCCCGTGAATCTGACAACGATGACAGCTTTGCACATGCTGAGCACAATCGCTCTTTAAGGGGAGCTAGTAATAACCCAACCTCATTATTTTCTTGGCCAACATACGTCCATTCATGTGAGGGCCACATACTCCCCCATGTATTTCTTGCATTATTTGTGTGGCTTCATTTGCATCCACACACCTTAGCAGAACTAAGTCATATGATCTTTTGTACAAATTTTCACTGCTGACGAAGAACCTCGAAGCCATTTTCATTAGGTATTTTCGATTAGAGGGAGTGATTTCTTTAGGGAATTCCTGCTTCTGGACGTATTTCATGATGTCGTAATACTAGGGTTTCTCGTCGGGTTCTTAAGTTATAGTCATGCAGTGGGCCTGTCTTGTCAGGACTTCAATCTTCAAAGGCTCTACTTCTAACCCTTTCGTTACTTGCAACATAGATGATAGTGTTGCTAGCGCATCAGCAAACTGGTTATGAATTCTAGGTAGGTATTCAAACGAGACGTCCTGGAATTCTCCTACAAATTCTTCCAAGTAGTCGTGATAAGGCACTAGTTTGGCATCTCGTCTTCCACTCGCCCACAGTCTAGAGGATAATTAAGGCGGAGTCACCGAACACTTTTAGTTTTGACACTTTCATTCCAATAGCTGCTTGTAGGCCGAGGATGCATGCTTCATATTCGGCTATATTGTTAGTGCATGGAAACATCAATTTTGCAGCCACAGAATAATGTTGCCCATTTGGGGATATCAAAATCACCCCGGTGCCTAAACTTGACAAATTTACAGCTCCATCAAAGAACATAATCCATGTGTCCTCTTCTACTGTTGAAATTCGGTCGTCTAGGGAATGATCCTCGCGTACTTCTTTAGGGCACCTGCTAACATATCAGCAATCACCCGACCTTTAACTGATTTTGCGACATCACCTGGATGTCGAATTTCGAGATCGATTTGCCATTTGGCCAATTTTCCCACCAAGGCCGGGCAACCGAGCAAATACTTGATTGGGTCACTCTCAATTACAAGGAATGTTTGGTAATGCAAGGTATACTGCCGGAGTTTGTGCAACACCCATACTAATGCAGCGCATGTTTTTTCTGACTTGGAGTAGTTTTGTTTCGACGTAGTGAACTTTTTACTCAAATAGTAAATGGCTCGCTCCTTCCCATCATGGGGTCCTTTCTGGGCCAACATTGCACCTAGGGATTCACTTGTTGATGGTAAGGTAGAGGATCAAAGGGTGTCTGAGTCGGGGTACTAAAACCGGGGTTTCATCAAGTGCACTTGCTTTAAATTTTCAAATGCCAGTCGGCAGTCATCATCCCATTTGATTTGTGCATCTTTCCTAAGAAGTTTAAAGAAAGGTTTTGTAGTTTCGGAAAGCTGGGAAATGAATCGCGCAATGTAATTTAATCTTCCCAGGAGGCTCCGGACTTCCTTTACAGTCGAGGGAGGAGGCATCTCAAATATCACTTTAGTTTTTGACGGGTCCACTTCTATCCCTTTACAGCTCACAATGAATCCAAGTAATTTGCCAGAAGTTGCCCCGAACACACATTTTGTTGGGTTCAAGCGCAACTTGAACTAGCGAAGTCGATTGAATAATTTTTCCAGGGTCTTCACATGGTCTTCTCCATGTCTGGTTTTGGCGATCATGTCATCGACATATACTTCAATTTCTTTGTGCATCATGTCATGGAAAAGGGTGACCATGGCACGTTGGTAAGTTGCTCCAGCGTTTTTCAAGCCAAAAGCATGACCTTATAGTGAAAAGTCCCCCATGGAGTAATGAATGCCATCTTTTCCTTGTCTTCCTCCTTCATTTTTATTTGGTTGTATCCTAAGAATCCATCCATGAAAGAGAAAAGTTTAAATCCAGCAGTACTATCCACAAGAACGTCTATGTGAGGTAGCGGGAAGTCATCCTTTAGGCTTGCTTTGTTCAAATCACGGTAGTCGACACAAACCCGGATTCGACCATCTTTCTTCTTCACCGGTACAATGTTTGCTACCCAACTAGGATATTGCGAGACTTCGAGGAAGCCTACTTCCAGGAGCTTCATTACTTCTTCTTCAATCTTTTTTGACAATTCAGGCTTTGCTCTTCTTAGCCGTTGCTTCTTGGGGGCTACATCAGGGTTGGTTGGCAAGCTATGCTCCACGATCATTGGATTGAGGCCTGGCATATCGGCATATGACCATGCGAATACGTCTTGATACCTCTTTATGAGGGTAATTAAGCTTGCAGCTTCTTCTTTAGGAAGGTTTGCGCCAATCTTTATCTCCCTTGGACCTTCTGTACTGCTTAAATTGACAATGACGGTGTCTTCAGTAGTAGGGGGCCTTGCTTCTTTGTGGCGCTTCCAATTCCGTTGAATTTTGTCGGAATCATCAAAATCATCGTCCGAGTCATCGTAATTGCTATCATGGCTACTTACGGTGTTGAAACGGACCGTTCCCATACCTCGCCTGCCGCTAGATTATTCTGTGTCATAGAGTAATAGGCTAAGGGAACCAATAAGGTTAGTAGCATGCATACTTTTTTCTTTTGAAAATGTGATAAATTGTTCTTGAAGATTTAGGACAAGGAAACATGAGGAGACCCTGGCCTCAAATTTCTTCTTTCATTTGATGACTGGCTATCATCAACGGGCTGGTTTGGTATGTCTCCTCATGCCCTCAAAATGTTTTCAACTTTATTTATTAGTAGACGGATTTACAGGGTGATTTCAAAAAATAGTTCCTTGAGTGGAACTGATGTTGAAAACAAAACAAGCCAGACTTTAAGAAATATGTACAAGCTCCCATGTAGGGGAGTATGCAGAGGAATTAAAAAGGATTCTACTCGAGCGGGTCTACACCCATTTCCCCTTATGGTCCTTCATTGATAGTGCCCACGAAGAAGTCTTCATACCAGTCACCAGCCACGTCTCCCTGTGCTCCCGACTTTGCGGATTTCAGATCATCCATGCCTTCCCATCCATCAGGGACGATGTTGTGATGATGATCATAGAAACTTTGGGGGATTGAATAATCGACATAGTAGTCAAATTTACCACTTGGTTGGCCCAAAGTGTCCATGATTGCCTCTCCTTTACACGCTTCCTTAGCATGCTTAGGGAACATGGTACGGGTGCTGGGTACCACGAGGAGGTGATCCTTGCCAAAACACAGCCATGGAGAGCATAACGTGAATACCCCAGCATCCAAAAGATCCTGAACCTTGTCTCTCAGGATGGTGCAGTCATCTAGCGAGTGTCCTAATTCCCCCGAATGATAATCACATTGCTTGGATGGATCATAATCAAGGAAGTACTCGAGAGTAGGATGGCTCCATTCCCTGCCGATTATCCCTTGCTCTAGGAGGATGGGGAAAATAATGGCCATTGATTTAGGAAGAGGCGAATATGGCCGAGTGCTTCTTGGGGATAAGGGTAGCCGTGCCCCTCGCCAGGTCGTGTCAGTAGGGTCCTCTTCATTTACTACCAGCTCCTCATTGTGACGAGAGCGGAATGCACGGGTAGCTTTGAGCAAAGTTTTGTCAAATGGTGTACGAGTCTCGCGTAATTCTTCGACTTGGTGTTGAAGTTGGATGAACGAGAAGTTATCGCCTGTCTCTTCTAACTGCTCTTCCTCAATGGCACCTATGAAAATGTCCTCGAACATGGTGGTCGTGTCATCTGGCCCCTTTTTCTTTATAAGTGAGGGCCAAGTTGTGTCTTAGTGGATTATGGGCAATTTCGCGCTTCCGGGGTTGAACCATTTTGAAGTATTCACTTCTTCTTCTTCATGCATCATCCTGGCTGGGCCTGGGAAAGTTTCCTCGAGATGAGGATATACAAGGCCGACTTTTTTCTTTGCTTTTCTATCTGGGGAATATCCTAAACCGATAGTATAGGGTCTGCTCAGGGCTTCAATAGGCTGACGGATGCCCTAGCCTCTCCTACCAAGCCCCTGTCCTGGAATGAAATCGTGTCCAACCATGATTTTTCCTACCATGATTGCAGCGCTTGATACCTCGGGGACGAGGGGCAAAGTCCCTCGAGTTTCGTGTATAGTAGACACGAGCTCGAACGATTGATAGCTGGCTTCGCTTTTGTCACTAGGTTCAACATAAGGGATGGCCGTCTCGTGGTAGATGCGGTGATCTTCTTCTCCTCGGACTGTGATCAGTTTTCCTCCAACCACGAACTTCACACTTTGGTGGAGGCTTGAAGGTATTGCTCCTGCAACGTGGATCCATGGGCGCCCTAAGAGGAAATTGAACGCAGTGGGGATATCCATCATCTGGAACAAAATTTTGAATATGGTTGGGCCAATTTGAATGTCGAGCTCGATTTCTCCCACTGTTTCCTTCTTTGTTCCATCGAATGCTCGAACATAAGTTTTGGGTACCTGGATCCATGATCTCTTTATTTTAAGGCGACAGAGTGTTGCTAGTGGACATATGTTAAGAGCAGATCCGTTGTCAATCAGCACTCGAGCGACATGAGATGCGTTGCACTTGACTGATATGTAAAGGCCCTTGGTGTGTCCTCTACCCTCCTCAGGAATTTCTTCATCAGAAAACACCATTTGGTCTTTTAAAAGGATGGTACTGACAAATTCCTCGAGTTTGTCATGCTCAATCATTTTAGGGACATGTACCTCACTTAGTACTTTCATGAGGGATTTCTGGTGCTTGACAGATGTCTGAAGCAATTCCAGCAGAGAGATCTGTGCTGGTGATTTTCGTAACTGTTCCACCATATTATATTCACTGGCCTTAACTACGGCCAAAAACTCCTTGGCTTCTTCGTTAGTGATGGGCTTAGCAGACTAAGTATTTGCTTGAGCATAGGTTCGCCCAGATCTCGTGACTAAACCAACATCAAGGTCATAAGACCATGGTACTGTATTGTTGTATTCGTATTTGTAAGGCTGGGGAATCTCGATGACTATAGCTGTTTCTGCTGTTGATGCTTGAACAATGGCTCCCTTCCTTTCAAAGACACTCTCAGGTGAGGTGGAATCCTTCTTCTCCTTTTCCGCATTTAGCGCGGCAAATTCTTCCTCCCAGTTGATGAGGACTTGCGATATGGTAGAAACTATGCTGGCGTGGCCAGCGTACACGATTATTCTGGCCTCTATCATTCTTGATACCCTTTCCTCCATTATTGCAAAGGGTGGTATTTCATCACCCGGATAATACTCGGTTTCTACTAGCCCTCGATAGATGTCAACAATATGTGCATTGACATTTCTGATTTGATCGGCCTCAGAACTGAATATCATGTTTACTTTGTCAGCATGATCAGGGAGCGGATTGCTTTGGACATTTAGCTTTGTAGTTTGGAATGAGAAGGCCTTAGTATCTAGTAGGTTATGGATCCGATGCTTAAGGATGAAACACTCATTAGTTGAATGGCCTACTTCTCCCATGTGATAGTCACATTTTTTGGACGGGTCATAGCTGGAGAAGTTTTCAGCATTTGGTCGTCTTGGCTCAGTTGAAAGGAGGCTCTTGTTTCGAAGGATTGCTAAAACCTGGGATGGAGATCCAGGAAGCGGAGTGAATTGTCTTCTATTGTTGTAGCGCTGGGGTGGACGGCTATTAGTTTGTTGTTGGCGTGCTTGTTTGAACAGTCGGGAGGTGACCGGTGTTTGCAGTATAGGTGGCATTGACATCAATCAAGGGTTCTTTATTTTTTTTCATGTTGAGCCTTTTGCTAACAAGTGCAGGCTCAGTGAACCAGCCGTCCCTTAAACCTGTCTCAATCTGCTCTCCCATTGGAATGAGTTGATTGAATGATTGGCGATCGTAGTCACCATCCGATTGCGGTATTTGTAGGGAGGGTTTTGATGAACATTTTCTCAATTCAAAGTCGGTTGGCTCGGGGACTAATGCAGGCGGCGAGATTCCTCCATCTAATAGCATATTCTTTGAAAGATTCTGCTTTTTCTTTTCCGTACGATCGAGTTCCTCACGAGAAGGGGTAATGTCCATTATGAATTTGTATTGCTTGAGGAATGCCTCACTTGCTTCACTCCATGTCTCGATGAGGTTTATGTTCTTTTTGATGTACCACCTCGGGCGGGACCTACCAAGCTTGATCGGAACAAGCGGATCATTAAAGGTACATTATTAACGTCTTGGGTCATTTGAACCAAATACATTTGCAAGTGAGCCCTTGGGCGGAGTCGTGCCATCGTACTTCTCAAACTCGGGCATTTTGAATTTTTCTAGCATTTTGACCTTAGAGTAGATGGAGAGGTCTGTTGGAGTAGGATCTTGAAGGCCCTGCAGTTGTTTTAGCCTCTCTTCAAGTTTCTCAAGGCGTTTGTCATGTTCAGTCTTAGACAAACTGTTGGGCTTTGCTTTGTCAACTATGATTTGGTACGTATCATCCTCCAATTCGGGCATGTTATCATCAGTATCTCTTCCTTGATCACCTCGGATAGATGATTGCGGTAACAATACTTCGATTGAGGCTGGGGCGGGAGCCAATTTGCCTTGGATGGAATCTATCTGCTTTGAGAGCTGCTGAAGCACATTGAAGACCTGCTTCATTTCATTTTCCACAATCTCGATACGGCTTGGTATGTTCTCTTCAGCCATTCTAGTTTAGCTTTTGGCGAAGGCAACTATGTCATGATTACCTGCATAAAAAATGGAGAGAACGTAAGCCAGGGAAACATATGGAACACTGGCCCATGGCAAGGGTCACGTCATTTTTATTTATTAACAAGAGATTTATAAAATGCCAAAAGAGCTTTTTACACAAGTCAGAACGACCCTAGATATTCACATCAAAAGTCCCGCCGCCCATTTTTATATGCGATGGGAAGCTCCAGTTTTGTGAAGCTGCTTGCTTCTTCGTACCAGCTTTGATACGTGTCTCCTGCTTGTCTCCAAGATCTTTTCAAGAGATTCGATTCGCCCTTGCAGGGTAAGTTTATCAACTACATGGGGGATTACTGGTTGTAGCTCCTCGGGAATTATATGGTTGATGATGTAGAATGTGGATGCATGATGAGCTTTTTCCTGCCCCTTCAACCTTCTGGGTA
The DNA here is from genome assembly GCF_016545825.1 of Eucalyptus grandis. NCBI lineage: Eukaryota > Viridiplantae > Streptophyta > Magnoliopsida > Myrtales > Myrtaceae > Eucalyptus > Eucalyptus grandis. Next base: position 52,987,891 of record NC_052612.1, read on the forward strand.
TGACAATCTTTTCAGTGTGACATCTACTCCATGCATTCTGAATTATGCGGATCTCCTCCAAGTAGTTGTAGTCTGTACGGGTGAAAAGGATTCGGAACAATCCTGATTTGAGCGGTGGCGGGATTTCTTGGAGGACCCTGTACTGACGAGCCACCCTATATGGATAATATGAAGTAACTCTAGAGAGGCCCAGCAACGGGATGGGATCGTAATAATTAAGCACAAAGCGTGCCTCTCCTGCAATGAACCATTTAGTTCGCCATAGGAATGTCTCAGGGACCGGGTCTTTTAGCAAGTTAATCCACCGAGAATACTCTTCACTGGGAGAATATTTTTCCAAGGTTTGAAACTTTTGCAAAGTGGGTGTTTAAACTTGTTGATTTCAAGTATTTGCATGAGGTGCCCAAATCCTTTGATATGGGAAAAGAACCACATTTGTAAAATTTCTGGAGCGGCCCTCATGATTTTTTTCTTTTTGGTCCTTGAAACGATTAAGGGATAAAAAGGTTTCAGCTAAAACCATGTTTACATATCCTGCTCCGAAAATGACTTGATTTATTACCCATGCGATTGAAGGATTTATGGCATTCTTTCTATATGGGAAGATGATAAATCCAAAGAAGGCCAATAGGAAGATCTTGGTTTTTTGGGTCATTGATTGTTTTTCAAAACATTCAGTTAAGGATGATAGTGGAAAAGCATTGTTGTTGGCTTCAACAATTTCTCTTACCGAATGATTTTTTAAAAAGCGTGATAGACTGACCACGGGGTCAATGCCAAATGGTAGTTTAGCGAGCTCCCTTCCCAAGGGCATTCCTATGGCGAGGCGTACTCTTCCAATGTTGGAGTCGGTTCAAATTTTCCAAACACAAAGGTAGATGTTTCAGGACACGAAATGTGGTAGTGCTTGCATGACTCCAGAGTGGATATTAATTTGGAGCAATGGGAGGAGATGGCCGATTCTTGCTTTGACGCGCTCTTGGCCAAGCTGATCTAACTGCTTCCACCATCTGATAAGCTCTCCCTTGGGGGTAGGAATGAACTGGATATCAATTCTTCCCATCGCATATAAGAAAGGGAAATACACAACCTGACCCTATTTTGCCATGAGCCAGAAAAGACTGAGTAAATAAATTACTTTGATTTTAAAGAAAATGGCAAGCACAGAGACATACAGATGGGATGTGCGGCTCGATTTCTAACCGAGAAGGTTTGTTGAAATTAAAAGGGTATCGCTCGTCGCAGTCTCGCGTTAGCGCATACCCTCCTAACCTCGGCTAAGAAATTCGGGGAAAAGAAAGGCAACCGCTACATCACGTCTCGCGTTCAAGGTCGTATCTTTCTTAACACCATCCTAGAAATCCTATGGCGGCCCAGGTCCGGCGGCCGGGTTGTGTGTGCCATGTGTAGTGTTTAAAACAGTAAAGCATGCACAACAGTTCATAATCACAAGACATTTTATTTTAACAGAATAAAAAAAACTCTAAGCTATTACCCTGCACAAAAGAAAAAAAACCCAAGTCAGCAAAGCATTTAAACAAAAATAAAATGGCCTAAGTCCTCAAAATATCCCTAGCAGAGTCGCCAAGCTGTCGCGACCTCTCTTTTTTTTTCGGCGCCCACAATCGGGTACGGGCGCGGCGGAGGCTAATGACTCGGCTGAATTTAGTTATGCCTAGACTCTCCCAAGTCCACCAATTCACGACTTTAATAGTCTAAGTTTTTAACCTGCAAATTAATTTTTAAAATGGAGTCGCCACTAATCAATTTGGGGTAGGTTGATTAGAAACCCATGCGAAGTATTGGGAGAAATACTCGCTCCTGCGCAACCAGAGAAATTAGGATCGGGGACTTGATTACACTAGTTAATCATTAATGCCCTTTCGGTACCTAATCTTGTTTAAACCCTAAGGCTTTTTGGATTTTTAAGGGATTTTCCATGCATTTGGGGGAGGAAAAACATTTTTTTGGTCTTTTTCTTCTTCTTTTTTGACATAAAAGGGACTTTTTGGATTTTTTTGGTATTTTTAGAAAATACAAGTCTTTTTGGCATTTTTTTTTTTGGATTTTTGGCATTTTTTGGAAAAATATGAAATATTTTTATTTTTTGATTTTCGGAAAATAAAATATTTTTTACTATTTTTTAAAATATTTTTTTTTCGAAAATAAATCATTTTTTTTTTTTTTTTTGAAATAAATTATTTATTTTTATTTATTAAAACATTATTTTAAATAATAAAAACTGACCCGGTCGGATCCACGGGTTGTGTCCGGCCGGGCCAGCCCCAAAACAGACGGGCCCCCCACTACGCGGGCCCAACTTTTTTTTTTCTTTAAAACAACGCCACGACCGGGCGTTTGGGGACGGCTCGGCCCGCCCCGAAGACCCGAGTTCCTAGCGGAACCCTACCCGGATTCGACTCCGACCTCGCGACCCGGCTCCCGCCGCCCCAAAATCGTGGAATCCCTACTCGGCTCGTGGCCGAGTCCGATCCGATGACCCGAGGCCACGACCCAGAAAATTAAGAACCCTAGGGTTCTCGATTCGCGGCGCCGGAGAGGGGAAGGGTGAGGTGCTGCGGCGGCGACGGCGGCGACGGCGGCGGCATAACGAATCTCCTCAATTGAGGCTAGGGTTTCACGGAGGGTCGAACGACAACGACGAAGCGGCGGCGGCGGCTAGGTTGACGGAGACGGAGGGATTTCTACCCGGTCCAGCAGTGGCGGCGACTGTAGGGACGGCGTGGACGACTGGGCAATGACGACGAGGCTCCAAACGGCGGCCCGGGGCTCAGCTACGGTGACAACGAGACGGTAGCACGGCGGGATTTGGCACAAAGCCGGGCGTCGGGGATGGTGGGACGGTGTCGGCGCTGCGGAGGGGCTCGGTCACCCCAGATCTGAGGCGCAGCTCTCGGTCGAACCTTCCTCAGCCTTGGTTCTCTCTCACTCCGGCTAGATCCGAGCCTCCACCGACCAGATCCGACCCTCTTAAACTCGCTCGCCGCCGGCCTTCCCCGAAGTCTCTCGGTGGAGGGTGGGCTAAGCTCGCGACTCGAGTTCTCCCCTGCGCTCGCTCTTCGATCTTTCCCGATGTCTCTTAATGAAAGATCTCCAAGTTCGCCACGCCTTCGACGGTGCTTGCGGTCACCTATTTATAGGCGAAGGAAATCCGGTCGACGAAGGGCCTCGGCCGCCGACTTCCAGCTTGCCCACCGATTCCGCTTGGTTGAACGGGTGTCCCATCGAGCTTTCCAACGAAACCTGCTTAGCATTAATGGCGCCTGAGATCTTATCCTCTCCGGCCGACGTCGGCCTACCCTCCTTGGCCGTAGGTTGTTCTTCGCGCGTCGGCATTGATGCGCGTGGAATACAGAGGCAGAGAAGGAAGGCGCAAGGAAGAAGAAGAAGGAAGAAGAAGGAAGAGAGGGGCCGGGCCAGATCTAAAAAGAAAACTAGGCTTGGGCCGGCAAAAAGGGGAAAAAGAGGGGGGCTGCCAATTTTTGCTTTCTTTTGCTTTGGTTTGTTTTGTTTGTTTTTCGTATTATTATCCGAAAAGGCAAAATAAATAATAATAATAATAAACCTAATTAATTAAAAACGAAATTTAGGCGTCAAAAGGGGGTGAGTCATAAGCTTCTTAATTGTGGGGAGTGATTCATAGCTTAGAAAAATGATGACAATGGATCTTCAAGATCAAGTAGGGCGCCACCCCTTCTCCTTAGGCTTGCCACTTAAAGTTCCATAGGTTTTAACTCTTCAGATTCTCAAAATCCCTAAACCTTTTCCGTTTTCCAATTTTACAGAGCTCTGTGTACTTCGAATTTGGAGAAACTTCCTTCATGAATGTTGTTTAAAACATTTTAATCTATAACATACTTAAATTTCAGATTTTTCTGAGGTGAATTGGTAGGGACGATGGCCCAATCAATTACTGTATAGAAATTGCCCGGTGTAGTAAAAATAATGACCAGATTGCCTTCTCGAATTTTTATAAACTTTTCCCTTCCGAATTTGAACATGTTTTTTTTCACAAAAGTATTAAAGTACATCCATTTCTACAACATATAGAAATTTCAAAGAGTTTTGTTAAGATTTGGATTTCAAAATGAGTCTCTCTCTCCGACCGTTGAATCCGCTCGACGGATGAATTTTTGGGCTATGTTCAGTGATTTAGTGCTCTTTTCACAGAACGAACTGGACTTGTCTTTCTTCACAAAAAATGTCATTTAGGGTCTTATCTACAACATATTAAAATTTTATAATTTTTCAAGCCCATTTGATGAGGTATTGACGCTGATTTCGAAAATTACTTGAAACTGTTTTCACTTGGGATAAGAGGGCTACACGCCCAACTTGGATAGCAGTCATTGGGGGAGATAAGGAGGATCGCTTCATTTACTAAGAGCCATCATTACAAATCTAGATGGGCCAATTAGGAGCTTGCAACTTGGAGCTTATAAGCCTTTGGAAGAACCTAGAGACTTGCCGCCTTGCTTTTAGACCTTCCATCTAAGCTATTGACATTAAATACCTTATCAAGACCATTAATGAAGGGTGTTCTATACTTAAGGGGGGAAGGATCACGAATTTCTCCTCCTTTTCTTCTTCTTCCTTGGCCGCCCACACCGACCCCTCCATCTCTCTCTCCTCGGCTCTCTCTCTCTCTTTAGGTGTCATTGCCGCTGTTTGCGGTCACTTGAGGCCGCCGGTCTAGAAAGTAGTAAGTGGACTCACTAAAGTTTGGTTAGGACGTTGTGTTGCATCCATTCAAGCTTGTAACAAGTCCATGCTTGAATTGTTGTTCTGATTGAGGTTTGATTCATACTTGCTTGAGTTGATTTTAGATTAATGTTGGACCTTGGTTTAGCCTTTGGCTTGTGAATTTAAAGTGTCCCGATTCTTGTGCTTGTTCTACTATGCCTCTATTTTACGTTGATCATATAAGTTTTGAAAGGTATTTGAAGAAAACTCGATGTGTTTTATAAACTATTCTAAATTACTTTTGTAAATGTATGTTCACGACCCGAGTTCTGAATAAGGGTTTCGTCGGCTTTGGACGTGTCACGCCCCGAACCTTGAGCACGCGCACATCCCACTTTGCGGTCGATAGAAATGCGACTTCCAGAACACGTCGCCAACCCATTCATTATATTACGCATGCAGAAGCGAAACGAATCTCTTGACAACATTTAACTTGGGATAGAAAAGCAGGCAATCAATCACAACCAAACAAGCTTTCTTATAAACACATAGGTTTATATACAAGACTGGATTGTCTAGAAAATAGACAGGCTCAATAAAAAGGGAACTGTCCTATGACCAACTAGTTAGACACGTTCGCCGATTCTTCGGTCTCCACCTCCACAAATGTCCATGGCTTCGAGTCCTCCACGACCGCCATCTAAGGACCTGAAAATATTATCCCACAACGGGGTGAGACAATATCTCAGCGAGTCCTACCCTCTAAGACCCAATTAGGAAGAAAATACGCCTCAGAGCGTTCTAGCCACACAAATCAGACAGAGAACTTACCTCGCCTCAGTCCCTTCCTGCACGTTAGTACATTTCAAAATTCAATCAATCCATTCACTATAAACCACGGTCCAAAGGACACGATCGATCTTTAGGTGGCAAATTACGGCCCAACGGGCACGACCTTTGATAGGTGGCGGATTACGGCCTTATCAAGCGCGACCCCTATCGGGTGGCAATTTACGGCCCAACGGGCGCGACCTCTGTCAGGTGGCAATTTACGGCCCAACAGGCGCGACCTTTATTAGGTGGCAATTTATGGCCCAACGGGCGCGACCTTTATCAGGTGGCAATTTACGGCCCCAGTGGGCACAATCGATTCCCAATTCGGTGGTATATCACGATCCAACAGGGCACAGCCGAGCTTCGATGATTTTCTAGATCCACTCACAACCTTTCACGATCAAAATCCAATCAAATACCAACGTTAAACAGATTTGGGATGAATCCCCACATAAACATACATTCAATTAATCGATACAAACTGGTCCTACCAACCACTCACGGTGCCAAAAACCGACACCGGGTATTTTCAAGTTAAATACCAAAACTTCTCCAATTTTATTCAATTCCACACTTTAGAGTAATTAACCATAATCATTAATTTACACAATTTCTCAATTAAACATACAATTGGCACAAACCGACCGACCGCTGCGATCGGCGCGAAATTCTAACGACCGCCATCTCGGCAAAATTTTCGAAATTATTAAATAATTAAATTTAATTCCGAGAATTAAATAATTAAATAATATATTATAATAATATAATTTAATAAAATAATATTTAAAAATTCTGAAATAATTAATTAAGTAAAAATAATTCATTAGGGCTTAAACTAGATTACACCAATTTAAACATACAATTAGCCCTAATTAAACATCCATTAAACTAATCATACAACTAATCTAATTTACATTAAAATAATCTAATTTAACCACATAAACCTAATTAGACTAATCTAAACACACATTAAGCCTAATTAACTTACTAACGCAGGATTAGAGGATAAACTCACCCGATTAACGAGCCGAACGGCTCAAAACGACGGGGACGACGCAAGGGTCGATAGTCTCCAAGGCGAGCCTAGCTTCCGGGTCGGGAAGCCGGCCAAAACGGGCCAAAACCAAGTTGAAATACCCATTTTCCAACTCTCCGTCCTCCGTTGGTTGAGGCCGAGAAAAGGCGGATTCGGTGCCGCTTTGGTCGGAAATGGGCGGAGAAGGCGCGGGGCTTGGACAGGCCGGTGGGGAAGTCGACGGCGGCTCACAGCGGTGGGGACGAGCTCCGGCAGCTCCTGGAACACGCGGACTGAGACAAACGGGGACAGCTGGGCATCGGCCAAGCGCGGCAAGCTGGGAGCTGTGCGTGAGACGACAGCAAGTGGCACGGCGAGCGGTCCGGTGGGCGTACAACGGCGACGAAGCGGCACTATCGGCTGCCGCTCGCTTCCCCGGTTTGTGGTGGGTCTCGAACAAAGACAAAGAAGGAGAAGAGGAGGTTGACTGCAGCGGGAGGGAAGAGAAGGAGGTGGAGGCGAGCGGGGTGAGCGACGGCGTGCAGTGGCGGTGAACGGCGGAGGCATGCGGCTTCTCCGGCTTCGCTGGTCTACTGGGTTCCGTCGAGCAGCAAGAAGAGATGGGGGAGAGAGAAGCAATGACGGGAGAGAAGGAGAAGGGGGAAAACCGGTTCTCTCTCTCTCTCTCTCTCTCTCGGCCCGCCCCACAAACATGGCCCACCATGACCTCATGTGATGTCACATTCCACTCACCTCCAAACTTCCAAGACAAGCTTCTAATGGGTCCATTTTGCTTAGTCCACCATGGCATACGAATTTCACTTATTTGTACATCAATTCTTTCAATTTCATTTAATTTCTCAACTAAACAAATCCAATTGAAGCCCAATTAAATCCATCAAAGTGACCTCATCCATCTCATGACTTCTCCCCGTTAAGTGATCCAACTTGCATCCCAAAGATTCGATTAAAAACAGCCCTCTGACAATCTCGAACAAAAACGGCATTACTTTGCTTTTCCGCCAAAAATCTCAGTTTGTAGAAAAATCTTCTGGAGATGAGTCGACGTTCCTAAAATGACTTGTGACATGCCAAAACCTTTAATTTCTGAATTCGGGTTCAATTTCACGGTTAATTTCAATTTGGTGCGTTTTAAGCATGACCTAATCTACCGGGTAACTTTTAAGAATTTTCAAGCAGAATTGACCCGTGGTTGATTATTTTCAAGCCACAACATAAATTTTAGACACATGGGTGACTCTCGGTTGTCGTAGAAATCTCGAGGTTTTGATTACGAACACAGGGTACCCAAAACGACAGAAGAATCGGTCTAGTGCCGGTCGACGAGGTTATTGCGATCAGGTGGAATCACCCACACTCTAATCACATATCTCAATCGAATCGACCTATTATTGATCTCTGTTCAATTTTGACAGTGTCGTAATGATCCTTGCAGATTAATACGGTCAAGTAGCCGATTCCTGGTCAAATTCTCAAGTCTATTGCGTTTAGATTCGTAACGGCTTCACCCGATAGACTAGATATCTCGTAAGTGGCCAACTCGTAGAAGAGAGCTATAGACGCAAAGATGAAAAGTCCGACTTATTCAATTGAAAACATAATTGGAAAATCGGATGTCACAGGACGAATGCAAGACCACAACAGATTGGTCCCTTTCATGGTCTCGGTACGATATTGAGTGCATATTGTTCCGAGCCAAGTTTGGTACTAAATTGGTGTAGCAAACAAACCGAACCAAGACATGAGCCGTGGCACTATCATTTTGGGAACTACTTACCTTTCACGAAATTGAATCATTAAGTAAAAGAACCCCACAAAAGAGAGGTTTACAAAGAAAACAAGGAAAAAAAAAAAAAAAACCAAAATAAAGCAATCCAATAAGCCCTTATCAAGAATATGGATAGATGGTTCACGCCTCATATGAGCACTGGATCGCCAACCCAAAATCGCAAATCCTAAATCATAACCTAATCACTTCGGTCTAGTGGCCATCGTTCGAACTGGCGGTCAAGAATCAAACTCTACCGTAAAGATCGCCAAAATTGATTTACTCAGCTAAATTAGTTGCAGCACAACCGCCCATCATTAGACGAATCGCGACAAAACTAATCCCATTCAAATCTGAAGGAACACGTCTCATCGAGCAGTGATGGAATTCACATAGTATAGAATAGTCGACGTCTTCTTGCCTCGAATTCTTGATGATGAAGACTGGTGGCGGAGCGGCAGGATGGCACGAGTGGATTAGTGTCGAGTCGTGGCTTTAGAATGGCGGACGTTCTGGTGAGGGAATGGAAAAGGAGAAGATGGATGTAATCATGAGGTTTAAAATGAAGATACGATGGTGAGGCCGTGAGGGAAAATCAAAATTTGGTGAGGTGGCCTTTTTATCTTTTCGCTCCACCGCTTTTGGAATTCTACATCCTTCAACTTTGTGGCAGCATGAGGAGGAGACAACTCCGAGGGTTCATGTCTTTGGGGTGAGAAATTCTCACATGTTCATGACACCTTGCAAATTAATGCAAGGACGTGGTTGTTACGTGTGATGAGAAGGAGAAGAAGCGGCGGTCTTCTTCATGTTGCGGTCCTCACTCGTTGACTCGGCAGAGCCGATCCTGGATGGTTTGGGGGAAACGTGTCAAAGGTCGATGGATTGAGGTGGTAGGTTGCCGGGTGACGTGGTAGTGGCGTGCTAAAGTGGCACGCGCTATCGGTCTGAGGGGTCGTCGTGGGGGAGGCTAAGGTGGTGTTGCGGTGGTGACTTGGTGATATGGAGGCAAGACATGGTTGTGAGTAGGGGTGAGCGCGGTTCCGGTTTCGGCTCCCGAATCCTTTTCTCTGGGAACTGGCGATTTCGGTTCCGATCCCATCGAAACCGGAATCGGAACCGGGAACCGATTAGAGCTCTAAAAGAAAGCCCCAAATCACTTCACATGTTCACACTTCACAGTACTGAGTCTCTCCCGTTCGCTTCCTCTGCCCGTCGCCGACGCTGCTCGCCCTCGACGCCACCGGACGTTGCTCACCTCGCCGCTCAGCCGCTCGCTGTCGATGCCGCCGCTGGACGCTGCTCGTCCCCTGGTGGAGGCCACTTGCTCGCCCAGCCGCCCCCCGACGCCGCTCGCTGCTCGCCCAGCAGCCTTGACGCCGCTCACCCCCCGACACTGCAATGCATGTGCGAGATGATGAAGTAAATGATTTGCGCTCTTTAGATAACAACTGCTTTATTAATTTGACCCAATTAAGGGAAAACTCCAGCGTTTACTCTTTGCAGGCAACAGTTATTGCATCGATACTTTTTCTCAGTCATGTTCTTTCGCTTGATGTGAATACTATAGTCTGTCTCCTCATAAGTGTCCCAATTCTACCCACGATAGAACGCTTGAAGTGTCACTTGTTTCTTAAGAGTGCCCCATATGTCGTACAACCGAACTTCTTGCATGCTTTTCTTGTTAATTTGGAGTTCTTGACATAGTTTGTTTCACCACCTGTTGATTCTTCCAGGTTCTTGCTGGAAGCTACTTCTCTGTGGCAGGAGCACTTGTGGGTTTGCTAAAACCAGGGAGGATGAGCATGTTTGGGACGTTGCTAATAATCTGGGGTCTTGTCAAGGAGGGCATCTTGGGAAAGCCTGTGAATGTGGATCCTGCAAAGGCAGTCTATGTTTATCCTACGATGTTGCTTGCATTGATCTGTGCCTTGTCATCCATTAAATATGATGTGAAGAAGGCCATGAGACCTGCCCCTGCTCGAACAATTGCAAAGCCACTGCAGAGCTCATCAAAATTTAAGCTGAAATAAGATGAATTGTAAGCAACAGTTCTGTTGAAGATGTCACTCTTTTTTTGTTAGGATTCTTGTTGTCAAAATTTTTGAAGAGTCTCACGTCAACATATGGATCTTCAGTCCAACTTTTATAATCAATTGAATTGTGAGTTTTATATGGCTTGTTGGGTATGTATGCCTTTTATGACTGAGCAGTCTCTCTTCACTCTCACTTCTGATTCATTCGCACAAGTGAGTAGGTTTCTGCTGAACTCACAATTTAGCAGACTAAAGTAAACAACAATAACTGTTTATTAAGATTTAGAGAACAAAGAGCAAAGACAAAACTGGCTTTACCTGAGGGAAGTTGACTCCTAACTGTAATCCCCATCTGTCAAATTCATCTTCAAAAACTCATGTTTTATTGCGTATGCCCAATTTTAGCCGCAAAGCACATTTTCCTTGATCATCATTAATAGTTTTCATGCCATGTCTGCTTCCTTCTCAACCTCAATGGTCACATGTTTTTCTTTTCCCACTTGGGAATTCTGAGCTCTTATGCAAAGTTGGTAGTGATGCGCATGTTAAGGCTCATTTTCTTTCCTACTTTGCATATTCTCTGTTTCAGGCAATTTATGCTTAAATTGGTGGCCACATGCACATTAAGACTTTTTGTCCCTAAATGACCCCTACATGTCCTGTTGAGGTTTATTAGTGCTGCAAAGCTGCAGAACTTCTGTGATTCGCAAGCTCCTGTTCTACCGCCAAAGAACTTATATGGATAGTTGTGATGGAGAAAGGGAAGATGTACTTACAACTCAATCAATTTGCCAAGGTGGTTTCGTATGTGCTTAAAAGGAACGTCTCTGATTTTTTGTGTTGAGCTTTCTGCAGAATATTCCAATTATGATAGTCATGAAGGCAATGGGAATGGAAAGTGATCAAGAGGTTGTCCAGATGATCGGCAGAGACCCTAGATATAGTGCCCTACTTCTTCCATCGATTGAGGTATGTGTTTGGTCAAGGAAATTTTTTTATGCTTGTTAGGATCAATCATTTTTCGTCTGACAATTCTGTATGCATTAGAGCGAATCTTTAGCGACTGATTTTCTCTAATGCTTGTGATTATGTGCATGTAATATCTTATCTTGTTTTATGATCTTCCGGAGCATTAATTTTCTCATGCTATCATGGCGTGTTTAATTGCCAATGATAATTATTTTTCTGGAAAATGGAATTATGAAAACCTTTGTAGTCCTGGGTAAATTTAGTGAAGTCATCGTGGAAGTGGATAAGCTTAATCCAGTTTACTTATCAATATCATGTAGGAAGGATATGAAATTGTATTTGGTTGCATGTTTCTGATTTTGTGTATTCTCTCTAGGTTATGGCTTTTATGTCTCACAAGTTGCTTTAATCTCGGGAATGTGCAAGCCTCAGTATATTTACACAACAACAAGCTCTTGAGTTCCTCCAGGGAAAGGTTTGAAAAGCTTTGCAACTTCAAGCTCTTGAGTTTCCTATTGCATTTTTGTTCTGCAAGAGTTCAACAAGTTCCTTCAGCTTGTAATATAGTTCCCATTGGCTCTGCACTTTAAACAGAAAAGAGGGACCACTCCATTATTGAATACACCATGTTAATTGTTTGTTTATGCACTCTGGGACCTATGCTCTTGTGCCTGGCCAGGTCTTTAACGAATAGCATAATCATATATCTCAACTCAACTCTAGATGCAAGTACATGAAATCTCGACAACTAACTTCATTGTTTTTTCTTTCCTGTTCCAGGCCAATATAATGCATACATTTTCCCAGGACTTGGTCTAGGCTTGATAATGTCTGGGCTTGCGAACTTTGGTATTCTAAGAGCATGACAATTCAATTTGCCGATGGAGCGGCATTAGTCAAAGGGACAAAAAGGTGCTTTTTTTTTTTTTTTTTTTTTATGCTTCTGCTCCCAAGGAAATATTTTTGGCAATTTATGGAGATAGAAGCTTTGGTTTGTCTCTTTCCTTCTTCATTATAATTAAAATCTGAAAATGAAAAAAAAAAGAACCTATTGGAACCTGTACCCGAGGGTAGGTTCCAAGTTCCAGACGGAACCAAACCAGAATCGGGAACCGCTCACCCCTTGTGAGGCACAGATAGTGTTGACCCAATGACGAGCTTCGGGGTGCGGCGTTGACAGTCACTCGAGGTTCTCGATTCCGTCTGGTGAAAACTCAAATGTCACACATTGTACAGATCTTCTGTCCATCTTACTCTAATGTTTGGTTAAAGTCCACTCATTAGTGATTTTTCTAATATATCTTGCCTCATGCTGTCAAAATATTCTAAATCTCCTTCTCTTTCATACCTATCTTTTTTCTTTTGTTGTTTTATCTCTAACTTTATTCGGCCGGAATTTGTTTTTAGATAGAAGATGGCCACCCCAGAAGAAAACAACGATGTGAAAACTCTTGAAACATAGCCCAACAAAAGGAGAAACAAGAAGTCCATCATCTAGGAACACTTCACAATAGAAATTGTGAGTCCTAGATCTAGAAGGGCATGCTGTAAGCAGTGCAAGCAAAGTTTCACTTATGGCATAGGCTCGGAGGTCGCTAGCACTAGCCAGCAAAGTAAGGTGCGATGAATCATTGACTGAACTGATAATGCAACGGGCAGAAATTTCAGAATTACCTAAATTCACTGGGGATTTGGAAAACTTGAAAATTTTGAATATTGCTTACCGTAAGAAATTGAGTAGTTTACCCAATACTATTAGCAAGTTTGGGCAAACTTGAAGTATTAATTGCCTCATTCTGCTGGAGTCTGGGAGAAGAAGTTCCTATAGATGGGATGTCTTCATTGAAGATCCTTCAATTAAGTTATGTGAGCATTTCTGGCTTCCCTGATGCAACTGTGAAGCTTTCTAATCTCGAAGAACTTGATTTAAAGGACTGCGACATGATTCAGTCACCATCGAAGCTTCCTACCAATTTAACAGATCTAGTAATCACCTATCATCCTCGCACATTGCCTTAACTTTCTCATCTAATCCATCTAAAACAGCTTAGTTTTCATGATTGCAAATTGCCGGAATCTAAGTCAGAGTTTCCTTCAAGAACATTGAAGCTCTATGTCTCCGGGTGTTACAAGTTGAAAGAGTTGCCAAGTTTGTTGAGTTCGGAACTCTTGTCAATATTAGGTATCGAAGCATGCCAAGAGCCAAGAGAAATCAAGGGTCTGGAAGGATTAAAATCCTTAAAAGAGCTAATGTAATTGGATGCAACAAGTTGTCCAACCTAAATGGCTTTGAACATCTAGAGTCTTTGAGATGCTTGGGAATGGTAAGGATAGACTTACCCACACACTGCGAGTTGTTCTAACATCTCCAGTTAGATGGTCCAATAGTAAATGATATTTATCAAGGCCTTGACAGATTAAAAAACTTGGAAGAGCTGACAATCTATAGCTACCAATCAGAGAATGATTTGTTCTTTTAACACTCCACTCCTTCGTGAATCCTCTGCCCCATCGGACTCAAGTCTTAGAAGGCGTGCGCGTGAGATAAAAACGTTGACAGTTCAAGAACTGTATCAATGCATTCCATGTTGAACATGGGACAAGGGCAACACCAGATTAAATGAGGCAGAATGTCGCCCAAGGAAGCAAAACAGTCTAGAGGTTTTTTGAATAAAGCACGTGATTGATCAATGAACGGGCGAAACTCAAAAGCCTAAGCCTTTTTTGAGTATTCTAGAATAAATCCATGGCTAAGTGATAGTGATACTATAATTATATATTTGAAATAGATGAGGGTAATTGGGTAGATATAATTTCTACCGTTAGATTGATGAGAGATATACAATTACAGTTGAGCTCGTGCTATAGATAGGGTCCTTCTCCCTTCATTTGTTTCAATCTCACAAGTAATACCATCTTGAAGATTCTCTTGAGAGTTTCTCTCTGTATGACTTGGGAAAAACTTACAAAGGCCAAACGAGTAAGACACGTACTTGTGACTTCAAGAATTTGTTTATCTACATTAACAACAACAGTAACAGCTAAAGTAGATTAATTCCATAAATATTTGCAACTTCTTTTTGTCTCTACTCTTCTTTCTCGTTTTGCGATAAGCACCTTGATCAAGAAACATCACGAGAGCACGATCTAAACAACCCAAAATTAGATACTTCAAAAATAAAAGACCCCACTTACACTTATTGATTAAACAAAACTAAACAGCTCATGTAAGTAGCTTGAACTAGAATAGAGAGCTAGAAGCTTGCGAAATCACCAACCAGTAAGGCAGAGACTCGACGGTCTATACAAACACCAACTCAACACTGCCAGACAAATGTAAAATGTCACTCTTGCGAGGAGGAAAGGAGGACTAGGACAGTTTAATTGCTTGCTTATCCAGTTGTTTCTGGAATGGGGCCCGCCCATTTTTTCATTAAAATCCAATTCAAAGTTGATGATTAAACACATTAAATTTAATATAATTTTGGATGTTCCGTTTAGTCAAAAGAAAAAAATTCTTGATCTCTTCTTATCTTGGATCGTCATCAATAACCGTCTTCAAACTTAAAAATAGCATTTTTATATATGACTTTCTATTGCTCTGCGACATCTGAGATGAAGTCTTTCTCGGATCTGGAGTATATGATGGGTGAAGGCGATGGAAAAGTAAAAAAAGAAGGAAGATCTCGTATTGCGAGAAAATGGTGATATTGAGAAAGAATGAAGACGAAGATCCTTTTTCCTTAAAATTACTTCGCCGAGAATGATTTGTTTTTCTAACACTCCCCTCCTCCGTAAATGCTCTATCCCATCTCTCCCAATCGTTTGCCCATTTGGATCAAAATCTAATACGATTGAAAAACCCATGTAATTCGAGTTTTAGAAGGCCTGCCCGTGATATAAAAAAGGTTGACACTTCGAGAACTATATTGATGCATTCCATGTCGAAGATGTGACAAGGGCATCATCAGATTAAGTGAGGCACAATGTAACAGCCCAAGAAAGCAACACAGTCCAAAGATTTTCTGAATAAAGGACATGACTAATCAATGAAACGGGCGAACCTCGAAAGCCTATGGTTTTGTTGAGTATTCTAAAATACTCCGGAGGGTGGGTGATAGTGATATTGTAATTGTCCACTTGTAGTAAATGTAGATAGTTGGTTAGATGGGGAGATACAATCTCAACCGTCAGATTTATGAGAGATATACAGTCAGGATTGAGCCTGTGCTTGTATATATAGGATAGGGTCCTCCAGCATCCCTCATTTGTATCCATCTCTTCAAAACTTCTTTGTAGAGTTTCTTTCTACGGTCTTTGTGAGTTTGAGTGAGTAAGGCTGACTAGGAAGAACTTCCAAAGCCGCACAAGTAAAACACATACTTGTGATTTTGAGTTTAGTAATAGTTAAAGTAGATTAATTCCATAAATACTTGCAACTTCTTTTTCTCTCTACTTTTCTTTCTTGTTTTGCAATAAGCATCTCGATCAAGAAATATCATGAGAACACAATCTAAAGAACCCAAAATCAGATACTTCAAAAATAAAAGACCCATTTAAAAAAGGAAAGCTCTTACACTTATTGATTAAACAATACTATACAGCTCATGTAGATAGCTCGAAATAGAATAGAGAGGTAGAAGCTTGCAGACTCTACAAACGCCAAATCAACACGACCACACAAATGTAAAATGCCACTCTCTTTGTGCGAGCAAGAAAGGAGGTGTAGGGACAGTTTAATTGCTTGCTTATCCAGTTGTTTATGGAATGGGACCCACCTAATTTTTATGTAAATCCAATTAAAATTGATGATTAAGCACATTAAATTTGGTGTAATTTTGGATGTTTATTTGGCCAAAAGCAAAAAATTCTTCATGCTCTCTTCTTGAATTGTCATTGAGAACCTCTTCACACTTGAAAAATAGCCTTTTTATATACGACTTTTCATCAACTATGCTTCAAGAGATCTTGAAGAATAGCATTTTTACATATGACTTTCCATCGATTATGCTTCGAGAGTTCTTGATTCAATCTACTGAAAATTCCTACTCCACGGAGAAACTAACCTCCATCTGGGAATGCATATTATGCCTATGCAACTCCATTGAGTTTCAAAAGTTGAGCCTCCCATGCCCAATGATACTATACTTTTCATAACATAAGTTGAGCTCTTGATTACCAAAACAAATGATTGAATGAGTTTCAACCAGCATATGGGATTGTCTTTAAAAAATAAATAAAGGGGTACATTCACTCGATTTTCCAAAGGGTTAGAAGAAGCCCATAAACAATCCTAAACCTTGAAGGGATAAAACATTCCAAGTTCAATGCGAAGGAAAGTGCCATTCTTTGTTGCAAAGTGGTGGGAGAGGTGGCATATGATTTTGTGTGATGTGATGTGACCCCGCCCCATGTCTTGTGGGGCCTATTTGGTAATTATACTAATTTTTTTTTGTTATTCTTTTACTCCTTGAAATAAAAAAATTATATTTGATAATATTAGCTAAATTTATATTTCCTAAAATAAGTAAGTGGTTAGAAAATAGATTTAAAATAGAAACAAAAAATTAAATAAAAATCTACTTTTATGTTCCTATGAACAAAAAAGAAATAAAGTCATTTTAAAAAAATAAGCTTAACGTAATCTAATGCTCGTCTTTACCTAATTACTTAGGATCCGGTCTCCCGATCTAATCCGGTCTCCATTTTTGAAAAAAAAAATTCAAAATGTTTGGAAAATATTAGAAATTAGATTTTGAGTAATTTCATTATATTTTAGTGTTGTTTCTAATTTAGAATTAGTTTAGCATAAAAAAATGTGAAAATCTTTTGATGAAAATTGAATTCAAAATTAAATAACCTTTTTGGGCTCTAATATTTGGATTTTTGAATGCATTTTTCTTTTTGGGACAATGCTAGGCCATGAAAGCTTGCGACTCTAGTCTTCTTCCCTTAAGATTCTATTGGAGACATCCTTTAAGATTATATGCAATTTTGTTTTAATAAAAAATTAGATGTCTCCGAATAAGTCTTTTACATTACTATTTATCTTGTGTTCATAGCAGTCGAATAAGCTCGTGCTCCATGGATTTCTTATGTCATTTGCTTGAATGTTTGATGAGTTTATGTAAATAAGTGTACCAACTTTATGATCGCCTCCATCCTCAGTTGTTCCGTCATTGCCCATTCCTCTAAGCAACATTTGATTCTCTTCTTATAGCCAAAAAAGCTGAAAAATGTTTGATGAGTTTGTGTAAATAAGCACACCAACTTTGAGATCACCTGTTTATTGTAATGCCATAGATTTATTTTCAATCTCCTTATATTGTAAGTTATAAACTAGTGAAACTCTCTGTTGCCATTTGCAGCTATCTTTGACTAACTATTATATTGGATTTTTTGAGACCATCTTAGAATATCTTGATCAATTGAATTCTCACAAAAGTCCAGTTTTATCCAAACATGAATTTTTAAGTCTCCACTGACATTTTTATAATTAAATGAAAAAAAAACTGGGAATCAAAATTTTTAAGGTCATACCAAACCCATTTCTATTTTTTTCTATTATAAGAATAGAAATTTTATACGAGCTAGTATAAGAAAATGTTTTACTAAACATCATCTAGGGAATAGAAATTTAAAAAAAAAAAACTATTTATGAATTGAAATTATTTTCGAGAACAAAAATGTTACCAAACACATTAACATCCACTCCACTTGGCTTCTTTACTGCACGTCTCTTCATTTGTGACTCAAGCAATTGTGCTCATGTGGCCCAAAGCAAAGAACACACCAAAACGGGTCAGGGTCCCACTTCGAAGCATCACTGGCTCCATCCTAAAAAGGAATCGATCGGGCAGGCGAACAATCGTGTTGGGTCAGGTGGCAGTGATGATGAACAGATCGATTTTCGAGCGCCCCCTTTATTCTCAAACTTTCAATTGTTAAGCATCGATAAACAATTCGAAAGGCAAAAGACATCTCGCTGCACCAAAAGGGTTGATCTCACGCGTGAGCAATATTCTATTGAGTTGGACTTTTGCTAATGAATGCTTTATGGGGCAGTAATCGAGCTAGGGGTATCGCGGATTTGCCGCGTTTAGGGCTAATCTGGAAAGGTTGGTAACGCTTGGCTTTGGCTTTATCTCTACGTGGACAGTACAAGAACTGCCGATGAGTCCAGACATAATCTCGTCATTTTGGTGGGGATTTTTTGGCTTTCGCCCTTAAGACAAAGGATGCGTGATGGCCGGTCCCTTCCTCACGTGAACCGTAAGTGCACGTGAGTTTCTTGTATTTGTCAGTTTGTCTTGATCTCTTAAACATCGTTAGATTATGGAAAAGGAAAGACGAGGCAAACGTAGTCGAGAGGCGTTTTCTTTTCATCGGTATAGGACACTGAGATTTTCGGATTTGTTTGAATATCAAACTTTGAAAGTGTAATATATGGGCCCAACTAATAGGTCTTTGTAAGCCAGCCAATTGCTTAGCCCAGCCCATTTTTTATGGGCCCAACCCAGCCATGTCTCCTAAAGCCCACAGCTCACCCTCGTTTTCCTTCGCAGATTTTACTCGTTGAAGTGTTGAAGCCGTGACCGTGGAGAAAGGAAAAACGGGAAAGGAGGGGGAAATGAGAGGGAGAAAATTTTTTGCACGTGCACGATCCGGACACCCAACAAACCGATTCAACTGCGAATTGCAACGATGGATAAGTATTCAAGCCTATTTATTCATTTAATTAAAGTAATTTTCGAAATTGGATCTTAAGTATAGAGTTATGTTGATTTTAAATTGTGAGGTTCGATTGATGAACTATTGAGCTATAGATTTATATGCAAATGGTAGGTTGTAGAGTTTGACAAAAATCAATTCTAGTATATTTTGGATGGAATGAAATTATGAACTTTTATGCCAAAGTCATGCGTTCAGATGATACGTGTTACCGATGAAGATGAACATTTGCTATAAACGAGTTTATTTGTTAATGCGCGGGTGTTGTATTATCAAATAATAAGTGTAAAGTTGCTTGTTAATAGTGCTTTTTACGTTTTTCAAATAATTGATAGGAATCTTAATATCGTTGTTCTAAAATAAAAAAATCATCCAAATAATTAACTTTTAGAATTTATTATAATAGTGTTTTACTTGGATTTTGATATCATTTTGTCTAAAATAAAAAAATCATCCATCCTTAAATTTAAAAAAAAGAATAAAATTTCAATATTAGTCTTTTAGTTATACTTTTTCTCTCAATAGTTGATTGTTTTTCAGATTTTTCAGATTGGCTAGCATAATGGTACTGTTACAAACAAGAGGCTTAGCTTCAAAATGTGAAAAATTAGTTTCAAATTATTGAGATACCACCATAAATATAGAATGTTAGCCAAGTCCTTTAAATGTCAAAGGCTAGTTTCAAACATGTTCAATTTCATATCTCATAATTTTAGATGAAGGAAAATAATAACTAAGAATTAATATATGAGAAAAGTAAATATTAGGTATACATAGAATATATATTGTGAATTCTTTTAACATTCTCATGTACACAGTGAGTTAGCTCTTTTATGTACACATTTAAAACCAAATCAGTTTGATATTTTGAAAATGAGTTTACCAGTCTCCTATTAGCTTTAATTGCACACCAGTAAATTGTACGTGAACATTGTATTTTAGTTCTTATATTAGGTTCTTCTTGATTTGGATATTTTTGAACTTCCTTGTTTGTTTTTTTTTACATGGAGTTCCTTTTATAGTAATTGGATTGATGGAAAAAATATTACAAGATTAGTCGAGAAAATCTATTTTATTAAAGATGCTGGTGATGAAGATATCATGATAATAAGGAAAGATATATTCATGTTATCCTAAATGAGTGCTCTTACAAGTCCATACATTTTATAATATTTACACTAAAAGTATATTTAAAAGGCTTTTAAAACATATATAAAGAAGAAATAGTAAAATGACGTAAACAAAATAAAAGAAAAATCACCTTAAAATGTAAGAGAAGAATTAAATAAACTAAATGTCATTTTATATATTATAATAATCTGAATCTTGTTCATTGATAATTTTAGAGATTTTTTTTTTTTCTTTAGACTTACTTTTTAGCAAAAAATTATTATTTAATGGGAATTCATTTCCCAAGGAAACCGGACAAGAAAAAGTCAATCTTCGCCGGAGCGGGAAAGTTAAAAAGTTCGAAGAAATCAGAAGCGGGGGAAGACGACGATCCTCCGAGCTCCGGCCACCGCCATGGAAGAAACCCTATCGCGAATCGTCGCCTACCTGGAAGAGCTCCGGCCACCTCCGGCCGCCTCCTCCTCCCCCCTCCTCCACCCGCCGCCGCCGGTTCCCGAATCGACGCTCTCTCTCGGACCTGCGCCGCCTCGTCGGCGCCGGCGATGCGGACCTCGTCGACCGGTTCTTCGAGGACCTCGCCTCGAGGAACCTCCCTCCGTCTTCCCTCGCGCAGTGCGTCGGTTCGACCATGGACTCAGGCGGCAACCCTCTCCTCTCTCTTGTGGCGTCGGACGTCTACCTTGTCCCTGCTCCTGTCCCCGAACGCTCCCGTCCTGAGCCTCTTCGCTCCGATGGCGTTCGTCTCCCTCCTGCACTCTGTTCGGAAGTCCGTCAGGTCTCGGCAGGCGGCTCCCGAGGAAGATGATGGGAGTGGAGCGAGAGCTCCGGTGAAATCGAAGAGGAAATGTGGGAGGCGTGGCTCGGGATCTCGGAATTTGCGCCACGTCGGTAATGATGTTGTCGAGGAGGGCGAGATTGATGAGAGGCTTTTCTTCGCTGTGCTGGAGAAGCTGGTTTTAGTGATGGATTTGATTCATTTGGATAGATTTCTGGATAGTTTGAAGTCTTTAGTACGTACCGTAGCTGAACTTCCAACGGTGGTGCCTGATTCTTTCTGTAACCCAAGCGTTCATCGCAAGCTAACTAACTTGTGTTCGCGGTTCTTAAGAGTAGCATTGAGGCCCAAGCATGGAGACCAGGCTAATTCTGCTGTAGAGGTTTTGAAATCTTTGTCTCCATTGATTATGTTAGCTAAATCAGAAGTGAGGACGTTTGCTTTTTGTGATGAATTGTATAGTGGATGCAGGGAAAGAGTGCCGAGGCGTAAAGAAAGCTGTTGTAAATTTGCCGAGATATTTGGTCCAGAAGGCCACAGAGAAGTCCGAGCTTCGTGCCTCAGCAGTGGAGTCAATAATGGAGTTATTTAGAGCTCTAGAACATAGCGATCAGGTCAGCTTTGTGGAATATGTGGTGAAGATGACAGAAGGAAAAAGTAGTTTTAGGCTCTTGGCTGTTGATCTTATTGTTCCAATTGTGATGTCATTGAAAGATCCACTTGGCGTTCAGGCAAATGAAGTGAATGATCCGTAGGGGTTGGGATGTCTGCAGGTCTTGGTTATGCGTGGTTCCAATTCGAACTCAGCCATTAGAGCATGCTCTTTATCAAATTTAGTTCATTTGGTAGGGTTTTTTCGCAAATGATGATAGGAGTTGCAAGATTCTGAAGGAAGTACTGGGAATTGGAGATGGAGTTAGTCAGAAGACAGAGGCCACTATAAATAATCTTTTGAAGATTCAGTGTCTGGATGAGAGGGCAGCAGTGAGGAAGGCTGCACTTAATCTGGTCACAAAGTTGACATCTTCTTACAGTGGTTCTTTTGATGAAGTTTTGTTAAAGACTATGGGTATGGCTTGTTCTGATCCGCTCGTTAGTATAAGGAAAGCAGCAGTTTCAGCCCTCTCTGAGGTTAGATTGTGTGGCCTTACCTTGTGATTTTTTTTTGTCTTAGAGTTATTTTTGAGCTAGTTATTTTGCGTTATTATATCAACTGGTGAATAGATGTGGTTTAAGCAGTTTGATATTCTTGATTTCCATTTCTCCCAATTTACCATAGTTTTTAAGAATCCCGGGGAATGGTCAATTTCTGATACATAAGCTCACTATTGACATACACAGCACTTCTTGAATGAGATATCACCATTAGTCTGATTAAAAGCCTTAAGCTGGCTTTAACAATTTTTTTTACATTCCTAGTTGGTGAGCATGAGACCATTTACTTGCAGTATTTCTGCAAGAGATCAATGAAGCAATGAGTTACTTTTTTGTTGGCAGGGGAGAAGGATGAAATGGACCATTAACATTTATACATTGTGGCTAGTTGATCTGGTCATTTGATTGTACTTTCCATCTTACTGTTTCTTTTTGGTGCTCAATGCTTTTACATTCTTTTATCTATCTCTAACAATAAAGGCATAACACTTTGTCAGAATCTAATAATTTCTAACATTTGGGTTTTAAACTTTCAGTGCAAGATCAAGTAACTGACATGTGATTAATATGATTGCATGTCCACCTCATGCAATAATCTCTATAGTCCCCATGACTACTCTTAGCTCCCCAATTGTGGATCATTATTAGATTGCGTTGTTGTGAATAACTCAATGAAGGACATTATATAAGAACGGAGAACCAAATTTGCATACTTCTATTTTATGATAATTAAACTGTAAATTTAGCATATTGTTTTTCATAGGACCTCATGCTTTTGCAATTAACAAGCTTGAAATGTTATTTGCCTCGTAGCATTTTGATTTTATACACATCATCTGCTCCCAAGTTTCTGTTGCAGCACATGATCTTATGTGAATCTCTTTCTTTGCTTTTTAGGCCTTCAGGAAATTTCCGGATGGAATTGTAGCAACTGAGTGGTTGCATTCTGTCCCTCGCTTAATAAGTGACAATGAGTCAAGCATCCAGGAGGAATGTGAAAACTTGGTCCTAGAACTGGTTCTGGAGAAGATTTCAAGAGTGGGATTAGCTGGTTCACCTCATAATTACTCTGCTCCATATAAGTTGCATGACAAGGAGAAAGATTTTGAAAGGCAGATTGACTTACTATTTCCAAATGGAGCATTGGGTCTACCGCGAGAGATTTGGAATGGTGAAGTAGTGCCTTGGATAAAGAAGATCTGCAAAAGTCTTGGCAAGAAAAATCAGCTTAGGCCTGCGGTAGCTACAGCTCTTCAAAATATGATTAAAGCATCAGAATCTCTCTGGTTAAGTCAGTTGCTGCCAATCAAAAGTGGACAGCCCCACAAGGTGCTTGGTTTCTTCTATCAGAGGTGTCAGCATACCTTCCAAATGCTGTTGACTGGCAGTTTCTCCATCATCACTGGCAACTCCTTGATAAAACTAGATTGGGATGTGAAATAAAGACTCCACTTACCCATGGAGATTGGCATGATGACAATGATGATGCGGAACCTTGTTCTGTCACTTGGGCTGGTGATCGTGTTTTCCTCTCGAACAATGTCTAACATTTCTCTCGAGCTACCTCCTGACCCTGCTGCAGACTTGGCTCATAATTTTTTTGAAACGGATTGAAGGATTTGATACGCACCCAACGGAGGTACATAATCTTTCACCATCAATCATATCAGGCCAATCACTCTTTGATTTTCTGCATGCTGGCTGTTTTCTCTACCATATGTTCTAAGAAAGGGGACTGCGGGTAAATCTGTTTCATTTGACAAGTGAATGAAGAAGTTGTACATCTCAGCATATGGTGTGGAACTTCAAGTAGTGGAACAAAATGGTCTTTATGCTTGAAGCTCGTTTAGCATGTAGAATAAGATAAATTGAATAGGTTTCTCTTGATTTGATGGCTGTCTTTAGGTACCGATGTTTTTCCATCTTACACAAGACATCAACTTTAAGTCTTCCCTTGCCCTTTAATGCCTTGATACTAGTCCAAGTACCTCAGGTAACTTCCAATTGTTCTGTGACCATTGTTTCCAATGGCACATGGGATTAAAAAGAATGTCTCCTCTTCAGACCACATCTTCCAACAGCCATCACTAAGGTGGCTTGAATCATGCTCTGCAATAGAAAATCTTTCAAAACCAAGTGTGGAGCTTGCCTAATGAATTCATGAATTGGAAGGCACATTTATCTAAAATTTTACTCATATTCACTAACCTAATGCATGTGCATGTGTTATTAATGGGATCATATTCACTAAAAAATGCATGTGCATATGTTATTAATGGGACTGTCTGGTTGCAGGTCAATGCTCATGTAAAAGTCCTTAGAACAGTGTGCAAGCAGAAGGCTTTAAGTGCAGTAGAGGCTGACGCACTTATTTTAAGATGGGTAAGACAACTTCTCTCTAAAGCCACCCAAGTTATAGAAAAGTACATTTCTGAGATCACACAAGCAAATGAAGAAGACAGCTTCTTTACTCCTCCGAGAAGTGGCAATAGAAGAGGTAGAAGATCTATGACAACATCCGAATTACTGTCACAAGCAACAATTGCAGCTTATAAAGTTGGTTCTTTAGTTATTTTTTGTCCTTCAGTAGACTTTAGCACAGTGATCCCATTATTGCACGAGATAATTACTTCTGGAGGTCTCCATCCAAAATCAAAGTTGTTACCAGCTCCTCAAGTTTCTCTGAAGCATGTAGCCACATCATTGTATATACAAGGGTGGTTGACGCTGGGAATGCTTCATGGATGGGAAAATTGCAAAGGGTTATATACTCCTGTTTGTTCAGGTAGTATATGTTCTTTTCTAAATGGGCTTACATTTTATTGGAAATTTTTGTGATATCATGTTCTGGTTTAGAAAGGAGCAAGTTAGGTGCATTTTACTCCAAAAATTTTGCAACTTTTAGTACATTAGTTTCCTAATGTCTTGAAGTAGCTTTTATTCTAAAAAGTGTAGTTTGGTAAGACTGCACTTTGCTATGATGCCCATTTATGCGTCTCTTCAAGATTAAAGAGTGCTGATATGTGGAGATATTATCTAGGTTCCCCTGAATATTCCCATTTAGGATTGTCAGATTACCTTCCTTTAGAGTTTGAAAGGCCAAACTGCAAACACTGTTTTTCTGTGCTGCTGCTTTTGTTAGTCTTTTAATTAAATGGGTTCTGACAATATAAAACTTAAGTTTGAGGAAAGTGTTGGTCTTATGTATTTTCTACTATGAACGGGACTAAACCTCCCAGCTTAAAGTTAGTTCATGTCTGCAAGACATCCTTTGCAAGATATTGGAATTTATTGAAGATACTGGTCAGTGAAATACCACTTTGATGCATGCCAAGACTCGGCTTTAGATGATTTGACAATTAGAGATTAAATAAAATGATCAACAAAATTTGAATTTGTTCTTGAAATTTCAAATGAATATGTGAAACCTTTGCTTGAAATGCTTCCTGGCTTTCCCCTTGAACCCTGAAATCTGCTTTTTAGTTGACATGTTGTGTTCCTGATAATTTTTTATGATGTTCAAGTTTTTCCCTAAAAGATCTTGTCTTCTAGTTGGCTTTCCCCATTTTGTTTTCTTGTTTATCGTGTTAACGATTTCCTAATGTTGCAGGAGCTTGAGAAAAGTGATTCAGCCACTCTTATGAACAATCTTGTTGTGATGATGGCGGATTTTTGTGTTCGTGACACTGCTTTAATTGATTGGTGAGTGCTAATTGTACTAGTTGTGATATTTGACCCACTTATGCGGAAGTGATAAGGATTCACTTGAAGCTTGGAAAACTGTTTGCGTGGCTAATGCTTCATCACTATAAATTCACATAGCAAAGATCACGAGGTGTCTGGGTGATCCATGCGAACTTGTCAGGAGGCAGATTTTCATACTTCTGTCAAGATTGCTCCAGGTCTAGCTTTGCTTCTGGTATCACTATTTCTGATGTCATTTTTAGACAAAAGCTTTGCTTGTTGATGACGATATACTCTTCCATTGATTTGTTGGCATAAATTACTTCAGAGGGACTATGTGAAATGGAGGGGAGTGCTCTTTCTTCGATTTCTTTTGTCTCTGGTGGATGAATCTGAAAAGATCAGAGAACTTGCTGATATTCTCTTTGGAAATATACTAAGAGGTAGTTTACAGTTATAAAGGTTGATCTTCATAGAGCTGCTTATTAATCCTGTCCTTTTAAATATATATTCTTCTCTCTTTGCAGTCAAAGCACCACTTTTAGCTTATAACAGTTTTGTGGAAGCAATTTTTGTTCTGAATGATTGCCGTGCGCATGGTGGACATTATAGTTCACAGAGTTCACAGTCTGAGAGCCGGCTGCTATTTTCCATAACGTATGGATTACATACCTCAATTAAGAATTTTTACTGGAATTGAGATCTCATTCAGAGAGAAAACATCATATGGTACCAAAAGATACACTTCATCAGGCTTAAATTTCCAGGGGCACTGATGAAATTTCAAGGTCCCAGAGAATGCGCATTTACACTTGTTTGCTGAAACAAATGGCCCCTGAGCACTTGTTGGCCACATTTGCCAAGATTTGTGCAGAGTTACGTGCAGTGGCATCTGATGGTATGCTCAATATCGAAGATGCTACTGGACAGTCAGTTCTACAGGTACTATGCAATGCACGTTAATATTGGTCAACAGTTTTGCATGGATAGCTGCAGGAAAAAAAAAACCGATATGTGTTCCCTGTTTGGAATTAAACATTGCAAACGTTATCTCCATAGGCCCATAATAACGCAGAGACTGACCTTTTGCTTCACTACGGAAGGGAAAATAAGGTCTCTCTGTGAAATGCTTGCTAAACTTCATGTGCTGTGTGATTCAAAGCATTGTCATTGAACCGACACTTAGCAGTTGTCGAATGATATCTTCACCAATCACTGTTCTTCTGTTTTTAATAAAACGGTAGTGTTGGACCCTGTAAGCTTATCCTCAGTGACAATCCTAGTTCTTCTTATGATCTGCATAAACTCATCTTTACGTGGATTTATGCACCCTCAAATGAGGGAACAGGATGCTTTTCAGATTCTTGCATGCAAGGAAATCCGCCTCCCAACAAGCCAGAATTTCACATTGAAGTCTCCCGAAATGGATGACGAAAGCATTGGTTCTGGTGGAACATCCCCCACAGCTGCTAAGGGACGGGTCATAAGTCAAGCAGTAAGAAAGAGCCTCATACGAAACACCATCCCCATATTCATAGAGCTGAAGAGATTACTCGAGAGCAAGAACAGCCCCCTCACAGGTTCCCTCATGGATTGCCTCGGTCTCCTCCTCAAGGACTACAAGAATGAGATAGATGAAATATTGGTTGCTGATAAGCAGCTCCAAAGAGAGCTCTTACATGACATGCAGAAACATGAATCTGCAAAGGCCAGATCAGAAGCTGCAGAGACCGTTGCTGTAATGGGAAAATCAGGGAATAATCATGTCTCAGGCTTCCAACGCTCCCAGTGGAGTGTCGTGCCAGAACAAGTCCTCTAATGAATTGCAGAGCAATTCTAGAGTGGCTTCGGTTTGGCAGACACTGCAGCTGAGGCCACAGCACGGTCTGTGCTCAGGGAAGTAAACAGAGGGACTTCCACGCTACCTCTTAGTTCTCTCAAAGTGCCCAGGGTCAGGTCTTGCAATGGAGCGACAGGTAGTAGGGGCACTCCAAGCAATCGTCCCAGAGAAGTACTGGAATCTTTAAGAAGGCAGCCCTTTGGTTCTGATGATGAAGGTTAGAGCCTGCTAATGGTCATGTACTGTTCTGCTTCACCTGAAAATGAAAGCCATTGTAAATTGTCTAGAAATCTTGTGCAAGTTTTGTACCATGAGCAAGTTCTTAATGCGTAGATACGTTCCTGGTGTTGTATTGAAGCATAGGGTGTACTATGTACACTTCCAATTTTACAGCACCACTTCATATGTATTGGTAATGTTTGTAAAATCGGCCCATGAACTTGGGCTTCAATGTACAGTTATCTCATACTTTGTCCCGGTCAAGTTGATTCCAAAACTAGTTTATGGTGTTCAATGTCATGCTTCTGTAAGCATTCAAGCTGGTAGGGTTTCTTGGTAATTCAACTTGGCAGATTTATATTTGATAGACTTAACTCAAGTCTTGTCTTGTCCCTACCTCTCTCGCCATCAGATCGAGTGCCTGGTGAATGATTAGCGTAACATGGCAAAGAACTTGCACACAAAGAATACATCAAATTCTATCTCAAATGGCTCTCCCTTCTCACCTATATTTGGTTCGACCATTGTACAACCAAATCCGCAACATTAAAGCTATCCAAAGATTATATTCATGATATCGGTGTGACCCATTTGCCATAAAATATCTCTAATTCCTCATTTTCATCCGATTACCCTATTTCCTATAAATCTCTCTCGAATGATTAATGTGGTAATAGCGTAGCCACCTAGTGTTTTGTTTGGACTGAAACATTTGTCTGTCATTAAAGTTCTATCAATGTTCATTAAAAGTCAAATCGAACAGTCTAAGGGCCAATTGTGGAATGCATTTTTTCACAGCATGGTGGTGGGGACTAGAGAAAATTATAGTAGACGATTTGGGATATACATATATGAAAAATGAGGTAGAAATATCACATATTAATAAAATATCTATCACACATTATTGCACACATTATCGTACTTTTTTTCTGAGTTGATCGTGCAAGTTGACCAAATGCTTTAGGGGGACATTGAGCTCTGGATCATGGGGTAGGTAATAGTAACTTGACAAGGAAAAGTAAAAGAATCTACCAACATTTTAATAAATCACTGATATTTTTCAACCTTTATAAGTGTGATTAGTAAAATACAAACCTTAAAATGATTTTTACAAAAGTCCCCATAAATCGGTTAGGGACCAACTCTTCTCAAATTTTATAGGTGTTGCACTATAATATAGTTACATAAATGTTAATGAAATTAGTAAGTTACGAGCTTCTTTTGTTACGAATATATTTTCGTCAATTGAAAATTTTCTATTATTAGTGTATTGACAATTTGATATTAGCAATATACGTAGGAGGGAGTTTAATATTTAATCACCAAATAAAAAGATAGATTATTAGTTAAAAAAGGTACAAAACGATAGATTGAAAATCCTAGTGTTGTAAAGCACATATATTTTCAACATAAAAAAAGGGAAATATTTTCCTTTACATGGAAACTTTTTCAATGAACCGGGTTTGCTAGTTCTTTTCTTTAATCGATATATTTTATTTTGAGTCTGTAATACTTAATATCCAAATTTTCAAATTTTTTCTGATCAAAGAGGGGAGGAAAAGGTCAATTAAAATTTTCTTTTCGTCTCCTTTCCTTTAGCATAAAATAATGAGGTTGATTTAATGATATTCAATGACAACAGCAATGGGGAAGCTGATCCAAGAGTCTGGCATGATGCTTCAGAGAAATTATTCTATCGATAACATCAGATGCCTTCTAAATACATCAAATCTCATATGCCATCAAGTAAGATTGTTCATCCTAGATAAGCTATCAATGACTTTTCTATGCAAATGTGAGTTATAATATTATTCTGTCCCATCTCGAGCGACGTGAGAGTCAACTCGATTTCTTTAGTTCTTGCTCGTGCCGGACCTAAATGAGTTGTTTTTTTGCTCGTTGATTACTTTTGAGTTTGGGCTTGCGCTCAAGCTCCGAACAGGTAAATATTTGCTCCCCAACTTGCTGCTCGCCATGTGTTCGAAGAAATGCTCGAACCAGAGTTCGCTCAGGCCTCCTCTGATTTTGGCTTGATTCTGGGCGTTTGTTGGTCCTTAGACGCGGCTTGTAGTTTTTTTTTATTTGATTCGTTGCTTGATGAGTCTTTTCTTCGTGCGTATCGTGTCTTCTCCCTCGAATGCGATGACTGGCCGGAGCAACGATAGCCGTCGGGAGTAGATTTGCTTTTCCAACGGTGAGTCGAGGTGGAGGCCGACCGGGACGTGGGATGTTGGTTGCTGATTTGCTATGGGTGTATGGGCGTTAATCGGCTGACGTAGAGGCGAAGATTGATGGTCAATCGGTCTGGCGATGGGCGTATATTGATTCATTCACTGTGATTAAATTTTCTCTCAAATTTCGAGTGCCGCTCTGACGCTTTGGTGTGATGTAAGGGGATCCCGCTGTTGATGTTCCGTCACGGTGAGCTTCGGTCATGTTTGGGCGTGCTCTCTCTCTCTCTCTCTCTCTCTCTCTCACGTTATGCTGAAAAAGAAGAGAGAAAGGGGTAAGGGAGGATAACGCAGGCTTAAATGGGCTTGCTATGAATTGGGCTTGGTTTAGGTTAAATGAGCCTGGGCTTATGTCAGTTTGGGCTGGGTTTAAATTTAATTGGTTTGTTTGGGGTTGAGAACCCAATTTTGTGTCCATGGCCCAACCCGAAGACCCTATTTTGGGGAAAATATTTTTTTACAAAAGATATTTTAAAAATTAAAAAAATCCAGAAATTAGGAAAAATTTTAAAAATTAGTCTTTGAGTTTTTTTCTCTTAAAATGTGTGAAAATCATTGATAATAAAAAATTTATGCTCAAAATTGAACAAGCTCTTAGGGTTTTACCATAAGATTTGAGTTTGCCCAAAGACAAACATCAGGTTCCTATTCCTTGATTACGCACTTTCAATATGTTCCCTTTAGCTTAGTGGGGAATGGGTTTTTTCTTATCTCTTAGTGTTAGATTCTTGTTTTTCTTTGTAATTTATTTCATGCTTCCTTAATAGATGATTGTTATTTTAATAATTGCGCACCTACATCACTTCACATGTTAGCCTATAAACTTAAAATCAGTTAAAATTGCCTGACAAACGTCTTCTTGAATTGAATAAGATTAGATATCAAGAGAAAACTAGTTAATTAATTAATGTAACCAAATTCCCGACCCTAAATTCTCTAATTGGATAGGAAATGAGGTATACTCCCATACTTCACTTAGTTTTAAGCCAACTCCAATAGCCTAGTAGCGGCTCCTATAGAATCAATTAAGCTAAAATTGAACACTATAATGTCACGAAATGTATGTATTTGGAAGAGCCCACGCCTAATTGAGGGTTGTAGGCCCGCCTTTTAGCAATACCCTTAAACCTATGTCTTTTCCCCTTCGAACAGAAAACATAGGTCGCGACAACTATCACTAATAAAATTGATTTATAATTGTCCTGGAGTGAAACTTTTGAACAATGATTTGCTTCCTTCTTTTAAATCTATTTGGTTCTGTTTACTCCCTTATGCAAAGTCTTTCCATTTCATATTATCCATGAGGATCCTCAGCTTAAAGAACAATTGGCTGAAATAAGCCATATGTACTCTTTGGGAAATCCCTTAAACTTTAGTCATCTCAATCCCTTAACGATTCTTTTCATGTTAAGTCTTTAGCATGTTTCTGATCCACTACTATATTTCTTCACAAGATTCCCTAGCTATTTTGGATTTCTTAATCAAATTTACATGTCAAATTTGACCGAGGGCTGAAATGTCAATCAAATTCATCCTGTCTAGAAATATTATCTTCTCATTTTATCTTATGTTCACTCAAGCCTTAGATTTTTTAATCCATGCAAGGTGTTGATGCTTGTTCTGGACCTTTGGAATAGCAAGATCATGCTAACTAGGAGAAAAGAAGGGATGGCATTTTGATATGGGACATTTAAATTGAAGACAACCGCATGTACATGTGGTTCTGATGTGAGATATGAATGAAGTGACTATGTAAAATGGACTATTTGTTATGTCACCAAGATGAATGCAGAGCTAGACGTTGTGATTGCTTTGTGAGAGTTTTAGTGTCAAGACAACTCTGAAAAGATGGAGAGTCCTCACTGGCACATTATGGCACGATTCAATACTAATCGACTTGGTGGACAAAAAGTTGATCTAATGATATAGTATCGATTTGCAGGAGTTGTTAATGCCTTTCTTATTCATAGTTTTTCAATTTGTTGAAGTAGCTATTTGAATTGACGCAATTCATGAAGGTTGCTATTATGTTAATAATTGTTCTTGACGGTTCAGGTAGCTTGAGACTCTGGAATTTTATTTATAGAACTTCCAATTTGTTGAAGGATTGACACTTCACAGAAATTTTCTTATGAACTTGAGGAAAATATCATCCAGAGATCGTGTGATTCCTTATGCCGAAGATTGAACATCATAACATTGGAAACAAAGGGCGCATTTGCAGAGTTTCAGGATTTGGCATAAACTAAGTCCATATTCGATGGTTTGAAATTCTTTTGCTCTAGAGAGAATGCATTTTGATAGCTAGTATAGCAAAAAGCTATTTGTCATCGATTCAAAGGTCTTTTTGGTTGTCGCACTTATGATAAAATCAAATTCCTTCCCCCCAA
Source organism: Eucalyptus grandis (assembly GCF_016545825.1). Taxonomy (NCBI): domain Eukaryota; kingdom Viridiplantae; phylum Streptophyta; class Magnoliopsida; order Myrtales; family Myrtaceae; genus Eucalyptus; species Eucalyptus grandis. Next base: position 53,020,394 of record NC_052612.1, read on the forward strand.
TCATGAGATTGTTAGCATTAGTTAATTAAGTGTAGAAGTATAGACCAGTATATTCATTCGCATTACTTGGCGTTCTAAATTTGTACACGTATCTTTGGTCTTGAACTCCATGGCCAATTTAAGTTATTGTTTCTGCAATTAAAATTGAACTCCATGCTCAGTGTCCGTTGCTCTTCCAATTCTACAGGAAAGGAAAAGAAAGGCAATTTACAGTTTTCTTTTTACTTTTTCCCGTTTGTTGCAATAGAATAGAACAGACATAGACAAACAGCTGGAAAAAAAAATCAAAGAAGAAAGGGATGATCACGAAGTGAATAAAAGGATCCAAGTTGATATATCCGTAGAACGTGGACAGAGATTCAGGGCTTGTGGAGCTATCTCCCGGCAAGCAATGCAGCTTCCATGACAACAAAGAGGACGTCTACAACATCTCGACTTGGCATTTGCTTCCTTTAAATGTCTGGCCTGCCAAGTTCTTGAAGTTGGTCATGCAGTTCAGTAAGTTTTGGCTGCAATCTTGGCTCGAATAGTCATCTGCACAACACTGGCCAGGTCTCAATTTCACAACTCCAATATATTTGTGTGGATAACGCAACCTGCTCTATGAATAAAAGATCAAATTGAACAATCAAACTATTATTTCTTCATCATTGCCATCGCTTTGCATATTTGACGAGCCAAAGTATTTGAGGAAGTCATTGTCGATCCATGAGAAAGAGAAAATCTAGACATGCTCTTTTGTGATAAAAGCAAATGTTGATGTTATTGCCAACATGAGCGCATTTGCTCCCCCCACAATCTCCACCCCCAGACCTCAGACAGTGATTAAAGTTGGCTCATGAATGAAGAGATGGTTTAGTGACATTATGGAACGACAGAGCCCTGGCAGGCATATTAATCTTACTCATCTCTCTCCTTTCTTTTGGTCCCTTAGTCCTTTACACCATTTTCTCTATATCCGCTTCATAATATACATTTTCAGGAATGTGAATCCAGGCATATATACATGAGTAAAGCTATTGTTCACCAATGAAAAAAGCTACCACATTCATCCTTGTTAAATATGTACATGCAAATGAGCGGGGCTAATGACTAGTTATATCAATCAATTTGATGAAGAAAAGTTGAAAGAAATGATGTCGAAACTAATTGTTTTGGCTTGAGTGCAGACATCATGCTTCATGCAGCAAGCATCGAGATAGTCGCAGGATTTCTCCCCTGGGCATCAGCAGCATAGAAGCCCACAATAGTTGCCATATTCATTTCCAATAATAATTTCTTTTTTTGTTCAATAGTAATTGATCAACTACGGAAAAACTTCAAATTAATTGATAATCCTTCGTCACATTATGCACATAAAAAGTGAATTTTTTTTTTCTAGAAAAGAGTAAATATCAGTAGACAGCTGAGCAGAGCTTGAATTTTATGGCCTTTGAAGGTTCGTGATCCTACGCTACGCATCAAAAGATTATGTTGGGGATGTCAAAATTGATATGAAGGAAGAGTCCCTAATAAAGTTCTATGCTGAATAAAAATGTGGGAACGCCTATGTTATAGAGAGTGATCAATGTCGTCAAGGAATCACATAGTTGAATCTTGAATGACCGGTTCTTTATTTTTGATAGATATAGGCATCGAAAAGATCATGATAGATTGTTAAAAAGCTGGAAGTCCAGATGATTAACCTAGGACATGTCATAAGTAGTAGGTGGAAAAATTTAATACTTCATCAATGATAAACTTCTCTAATTATCTTTATCGATTTTGATGGTAATTTAGCAGAACACGGTAATAGCTAATTAACCTCAAAATCAAGAAGACATGGAAAGCAGAACCACTGAGTCCGAAGGAAATCGGGTGTTGGGAACAAAAGAGCAAATCAGGTACGGATACAAGAAAAGCCACCGAAAGACATCGTCAAGATATAAAGCCATGCGAGTAAGATTCTCTACTATGCTTTTTCTGGTCTCTACTTTGGCCAAACAAAACGTCATTTCATGCCCCCTCCATGTGGGATTGGTACGAGTATCCAACTTTGAGCTATGTGCATTGCAAAAATTATGCCATGTCTTAAAATTTTTACATAAAAAATGAGGTGGCTTATGGTTTTATTGGAAAATTGTCCTGAGGTGAACTCAGAGTGAAATTCGTTCTGAAAGTAGATATCATTTGTCATCCGTTGTCATTAGACACATGGCAATGATAACACGAAAAAATTATAATGAGCAACTTAAGACGTACTTATTTAAAAATGCAGTATAAATATGACACATAAATAAAATATGTCACCCAATTAGCATGCATAATTTATGATTGACGAAAGCTCACACTTACTATTACAATTGTTTTTCTCATAAGACACGTAAAAACACTTGGAGGAAAGAGAACTCTTTTTTATTTCTTTCCCCCACAGATAAGCTAACTCTTTCTTCTTCACCCGCAAACTTTGAAAGAACCTAAGCTTTCATGGATGACTTCAATAGCTCTTCATCTTCATGTACGTCTCCCAAATAGTTCCCTACTATTTATCCTTACTATTTCCTACACAGTAACCTCAACAAGTAAATGTTGATTTTTAATAATTTTTTTCGTTGAAGACAAGAATTACCGTATCCCTCATCAAATTTTGCGCATGCTGCACGGAAATTGAATAGGAGAGAATAAAGGGTACTTGGCAAATCTTCAGGTTGACGATTCGGGGAGTCTATTGATTGGTGTGGATGCTTTATCTTTTTCGCTTTTGAACAGCTGGAGGACACCGGCATCTTTCACATTGATGCCAGAAAAAAGAGATTCATACTGCATAGAAATTGAATAGGAGAGAATAAAAGGATACTTGGCAAATCTTCAGGTTGACAATTCGGGCAATCTATTGATTGATGTGGGTGCTTTATCTTTTGCGCTTTTGAACAGCTGGAGGACACTAGCATCTTTCACATTGATGCCACAAAAAAGAGATTCATGCTGCATAGAAATTGAATAGGAGAGAATAAAGGGTACTCGACAAATCTTCAGGTTGACGATTCGGGGAATCTATTGATTGACGTGGGTGCTTTATCTTTTTTTGCTTTTGAATAGGTGGAGGACACTAGCATCTTTCACATTGATGCCACAAAACAAGAGATTCATGAATTTGTATACTAAAAAAGAAGAGTCTCATTTAAAAAAAAAAAAAACTTAAATTTTGGATTTAATCTCAAATCGATTCCGAACTTTTTTTATAAAAAAAACTCAAATTTTATGTCCACCCTCAAATCTGTCATGAACTTTTCTTCTATTTTAGAAAAAAATCCTAAATTTGAGGTCCAATCTCAATGTATCCCAAACTTTTCGTTTGTCTTAGAAAATCCTAAAACCAAATTTAGTCCCAAATCTACCACGCATTTTGTTTTGTCTAAACAAATTAGTACACATGTAACAAGTTCATTAAAAAATTAATTTTTTAATCATGAAAACTTCAAATTAGTATATTTATGACAAATTTACCTTATATTTATTTTCGTTAAATTTTATTATTAAATTATTGAGTTAGATGAAACGTGACAACCGATAGAAGTACCAATTTTGATTTTACCCTCTTTCTATACCAAAAATATCAACTTTTATTTTTAATTAATTTAATTCAAATTTAATACTTTTATTTTTCGAAATTATTTTTTAATCTCATTTATTTATTTTTTCGATTAAAAAATCCTCCTAGAGTACACCCCACTCTCTTTTTTTCCTTCGTTCATTTCCCAGCCTTAAATTTATTTTTCTTTTCCTTTCCACCACCACCGGATTCCCTTCTTCCAAATTTAAAAGTCACGCCAGCACTACTGATGGCCAATCAGAGTCTCCCTTTTTTTTTTATAATTATTTTAGAGTTTCTTATCAAAAACCGCAGCTCCTTTACCTCCTCCTCCACGCCGCTCGCCGCACGACCCTTCCTCTCGATCCTTCTCCTCCTTCTCGCCGCACGACCCCCTTCCTCTCGATGCCTTGCCTCTTGCTTTCCCCCCTTCCTCTCTACCAGCTACGCGATAAATGTGGCGCAGAGAGAATCCACTAATTATTTCCTACTCAAACCTATCCTCAATAGTCGAGCCTCCGTGAGAGTAAGAGAGAGACAAAGAACGTGCTCTGCAATGGAAGAACGACAATTCAAGCGAGCAAAATTCACTGAAGCTTCAAGTTCGTCCACCTCTGTGACTGAAAACAATTACTACGTATTCCTAAGCTTTCGAGGTCCCGATACTCGCAAAAGCTTCGTCGATCACCTCTACCATAAACTCCAAGATGTGGGCCTGCCATTCCATCCAAAGTTTGTGTTCAGAGATGATGAGGACCTCTCCTTCGGCGAGAATATTGGTGAAAATCTCATCAGTGCAATCGAGCACTCTAAGGTTTCAATCCCAGTCATCTCAGAAAATTATGCTGCTAGCGAATGGTGCCTCCGCGAGCTCATTCATATAATGGAGTGCAAGGAAAGCAGAGGACAAATAGTCTTGGCCGTGCTTTACAAGGTGAAACCCTATGAGGTCCGAGAACTGAAGGGAGCCTTTGGAGAGGCCTTCGAATCCGAATCCCGTAAGGATCGTTTTGATGAGCAGGTCAAGCAACAAGGGCCGATGGCTCTCAGAAAAGCACTGGATCTTAGAGTATTCGAATCGGAGAAATTTGCTAATGGGTACGTCTTTTGCCTTCTTTTGATTGCTCCTCATTGGAAGAAGAATTTTTCTATTTATCATCCTCAATCCTTGTTTTGTGGAGCCATTAATAAGTTCTCGTGTGTTGTGTGTTGTTTGATAGGTGTGAAGGGGAATTAATAAAAGAACTCGTACGAGTAATAATGGACGAGCAGCAAGATGATTTCCTACCACCTCTTTCTAGGAACTTGTTTGGAATTGATGATCGTGTGGCTGAGGTAATGAAATTGGTGGAAACTGATCCTTCTGAAACTCGAATTATTGGGATTTGTGGGATTGGCGGCATTGGTAAGACAACTTTGGCCGAAAACATCTATTATAAGCTTGCCAATAGATTTGAGCGTCGCAGTCGCAGCTTTCTTAAGGATATTAGAGAAACAATTAATCGCAATGGCATGGAGCGTATCCAAAATCTACTAATCTCAGATATAACAGGAAATCATGAAAGTCGTGTACTTGATTCTATGAGAGGGATTGTAAACGTCCGATTAAGTTGTGAAAACAAGAAGGTACTTATTGTTCTTGACGATGTGGGTCATCGAGAGCATGTAGATAAATTGATTGGAGGTTGTAATTTCAAATCGGGAAGTAAAATCATTATTACATGTCGAGATAAGGCCCTTTTGAAGTCTGAATATAAATGTTATGAACTTGAAGAAATGAATAGCAAAGACTCTATGCTTCTGTTTAGCTGGTATGCATTTGAAGCGAAACAACCTCCAACAGACTTCACGGATCTTTCTAGTGTTATTATTGCCACCACAGGAGGGCTTCCTTTAGCTCTCGAGATTATAGGTTCATATCTCAATGGAAAAGATGAAGCCATATGGACAGAGGCGCTGGAAAAATTGAGGAAGGTTCCTCATATTGATGTACAAGAAAAGTTGAAGCTAAGTTACGATTCATTGGAAAATCAGGAAAAACGAATGTTTCTAGACATAGCCTGCTTTTTTATTGGAATTGACAAAAGAATTGTCACCTACCTATGGAAGGATCTCAATTTGTACCCAGCTTCTGGATTGGCAAGAATGATTCAACTTTCATTAATAAAATATGGTGATAAGAATGAGCTGAGAATGCATGATCAATTAAGAGATCTGGGTAGAAATATAGCCCGTTCAGAAGATAAGGAGCCTTGGAATCGGAGCAGACTATGGGATGAGGAAGCCATGAACGTTTCAAGACGTGAGGTAACAATTATGTTTGCCTTTGGCCTCTCACACATTATCTAATGGTGGTCCCTCAAATTATTATTGTTACTGTTCCTTTTCCTTGTATCTATGACCATTCTCAGCATCCTATTAGCATTTTCTCAGTAAAAGCTACATCCAATTTTGGCTTCTAGTTCATGAATTTTGCACTGGCGATTACGATGCTCCGAAAAGGGTTATTAAATTTGTGTACTATCAACTCTTATCTATTATGCTCTTTTGTCGTTTTCACATCAATTTCTGGCAACAACATAACGCTATTCTACCCAGCATCCATAATATATACTTGTGTTCATATTGGTGCTGTGCACAAATCTAATCATAGGTATTTTGAGCACATAATTCAACATTAACGAATGTTGTGCAAAATCAAACAACAGTAAAAATTATGACAGAAGAAACTAACTAACAACGCATATGATTTTGTAGATATTCATACAAGATAATTTTCAAAAAAAAAAAGAAAAGACTGAAAAGCAAATATAGATGTTTAGAAATTAAATGTTGTAGGAAGTAAGTGACGAATAGTGAAAGGTGAAAGAAATTGTGTTCTCCTCATTTTATATTTGGTATGATACAATATCCACTTCTATTATGTAATGAGCAAGCCTTTTTTGGTATGGATTAATTAAGCCTTTATTCACACTTACCAACAAAGAGGAGACAAATATCTTATTGTTAGACATTAGCGAAGAAAAAAATAGATAATTAACTTATCAAATAAGATAACTGGAGAGCAAAAAAATAAATGTTAGAACGCAAAATATATATATTATGAAGGATAGAATGGCAAAAAAAGCACTAACAAATTCCTAAGATCAGGTTGAATTTTATGACTGATTGGGGCAAATTCAATGATGACTAAATGAGTGGTGCGCTCATCTTAGAGAAAATTACTCAATCGGTTCTAAATCTATAGTGCGAATGTCTACTTTGTCATAAACTTATCAATTTTGCCATTTTAGTTTTAAACATTTGCACAAAATTCCAATGCAGTTATTTCAATCAATTTTTGCCATGATCCAATCATTTACTATTGTCTTACATAGCACACCACCACGTCAGTAATTATCTGCAAAAATTAGCCGAAATGACCATATTAGAATTTTATGCAAAGGAGGTTTTAAGACTAAATTGCAAAATTGATAAGTTTATGATTGATTAGATAATTTCTTCCTAGTCAAGGAGTAGTTGTTGAGCTTTGAGCTTGAATATCCAAAAATGAAAACTTAAGTTCAATAGACTAAATTCTTGGTTCCTTCCAGCCATATCCCAAAACCAAAAATATTTTATGGACGGGAAGGGAATGAGTTGCCATCCTTTATGAATGCATACTTTTGTTTTTGAAATGTGTAACAGTTCTCACATATGTCAAAGGGATACCATATTTAGTTAGTCTTCAATACTATGTATGTTACAAAATTTAATTTCAAAATCTATAAGAAAACTATATTAATTTCATATAGGAATTTCACATAAAACATCAAAAATTGTAGCATATGAGTAAAGATCAACATATTACATGATCATGTAATTGTAGAAGATTAGATATATTTCTTTTTTCCTATAAGTGTAGACAAAATGCATCGGCCACAATAACATGCAGAGTATACTAACAAAAGGAGGTTTGATGGTATTTGTAATCCTCAATTTTATTTTATATTTTGCAGGAAAAAAATGAAAATATTAAGGCACTACGCCTGGACAAAAGGGGCTCCAAAGAGTTCATGGAGCGAGAGAGCTTCAGAAAAATGCCTAACTTGGAGTTCCTTCACATAAAGGATGTGGATTTTGATGGAGATTTCAAAAGATCACTTGCTAATTTAAGATGGCTAAAGTGGGAGAAATGTCCCAACTCTTTCAAGGCAACCGACGTTCATTTGGAGAAATTAGTCATATTGGATTTATCAAGTGATGGTTTTTGGACTAGAAGCTATATTAGTGAATATTGGAGAGGATGGAGTTCAATTAAGTTAAAGATAAAAAATGCTTTTAGTTCAATTAAGGTAAAGATAAAAAATACTTTTTCTCTTGTTACATTTGATGATAAATGATTGCATATCTAACTGCTAATCTTGGAATATGTTTCTTTCTTTGTAGATGGAGAGGTTGAAAGTTCTCGATCTTTCATGGTGCTCGCAATTAGAGATAACCCCTAAACTCTCAGCGTTTAAAAATTTAGAGATGCTAATCCTGGAATATTGTGTTGGATTGAAGGAAATCCACCCTTCCATTGGAGATGTCAAGTGTCTCGTTTCCTTGAACTTGAGCCATTGTAGAAATCTCAAGAAGTTACCTGAACAACTTAGCGAATTAGAAAATTTGGAGGAACTTATCGTAGACGAGACTGGGATAAAAGAAATCCCTCCATGTATAGGATGTCTGAAACAACTGAAGAGGCTTAGTGCCATAAACTGTAGGCAGCTTATTGAAATTCTCGCCTCTTCAATTGAAAAGCCGGAAGAGTTGGTTGAGTTGGACTTGTACGGAACAAGGGTTAAGGAATTACCCGAATTCATTGGGGAATTAAAAAAATTGAAAATTCTGAGGATTGAGATTGGCAATGTAAAAAGGTTACCGAGATCCATCGGAAAATCACAAAGCCTCCAAGAGTTATATGCCAGCATGTGTAAGCTGGAAGGACAATTTTTTGTTGATAAAGGTGGATTGTCTTCTCTAAAGATCCTTCATATAAACTACACAGAATTTTCTAGCTTGCCGGAAAACTTACATCAGCTTTCTTCTCTCGAGCACCTCCATTTAAGTAGCTGTTATAAGCTTGAGTCACTCCCAAAACCTCCTTTTAGCTTATCATACCTGGAGCTCACCTGTCGGAGCAAGGAGCTGCCATCGCTCTCTCACTTGAAGAATCTAAAGGAGCTCTTCCTTTGGTATTGCATGTCTCTTCAAAGCATCCCAGAGCTTCCCTCCTGCATACAGACGCTTTACGTTTATCAATGTCCCAAAGTGGAAAGGTTGGCAAATCTTTCCGATTTGGAATTTTTGTCGAGATTAGTGCTCATAGTTTGCAATGGACTGAAGCAATTGGATGGATTGGAAGCTTTAAAATCCCTAAGAGTGTTGCAACTATCCCAATATGCCAGATTTGGTGTAGATCTAGATAATCTCCAAGATAATCTCCAAGATAATCTCCATGCGATACGAGGCCTTGAAAAATTGGGATCTTTGGAATGGTTGGAGATTCGTAGGCGCAAGCACATTCAAGTACTGGACCTTTCAAAGTCAGAGCATCTGAAGACGTTGATTGTTAGGGATTGCAAAAGCTTAGTTGAAATTCGTTGCCCTAGTAAATTCCTGGAGCTCTTTGATAGGCGTGGGTGCGAGTCACTCAAGAAATTACCCGACTTTTTACCACACAATGGGCTATGGTCGGATCTTCGTCAGTTCGATGATGGATTCTACGACTGGAGGGGTTGGTAATAAGAAGAGGAGGAGGGCGGAAAGTGAGCACAGAGATAAGGGGAAGAGATTGAGGTCCAGCATCATCTGGTGGTTTGTTTCTGTCTTCTTTGATGGACGACGATGGGACGACTTCTAACCTCACCCACTCACCGATTGCTTGTGATTCCTGTTAGGTGCAGAGATCTATTCGGTTATTCTCTTATGCCAGTTTGCTATGGTGTAATCAGATGACTATAGCAGCTTTCGATTAGGTTTCGTGTCAATGGTGGTGAATTTTCCTTATGTTATCTGAGTAGTCGTAGAGCATGTATAGTAGGATTATCGGGACTTATGAGCCTATTACAAGTTTAGGTTGATTTTATCACCCTGTCTAGGTAGCGTGGAAATTGACTGCAGAGTTGTCGGTAACTATGTGAACAAACTTGAGGTTGAACGGAAAGATTACCTTGATTTATGAGGCTCTACTTTCACAGCCATTTCTTTCCTGTTCTTGAATCTTGAAGCACCTTGAGGGGTGATGAGAAGTGGAAAGATGAACAATCTCCTGTGAACCATTTGTTTATGCCTATGATCCAAAGTAGCATTTTCTCCATGAGTATGTGGAAATTCCTTCTCATAAGATTCTTTGAGGATGTCCTTACTCATCCTAGTTAGCTAATAACGTAGTGAAATAGTGTTGAAGGCTACTAATTTCACACTAAAAAGGATGCTAGTGTCCGAATTGTTGTGATTTGTTGTGATGGTGATATTGCTTGTTCATTTTGTCCTTACTTTTTCTTCGCTAGCTTTCTAGTTTAATGAAATTGCTCCTTATCTCCTTCTGACCGTGGGAAAATGCAAAAGCTTGAGCTGCGATAATAGTGGTCCATTGGTTTCTTCTTTCACTAGGAGTTATCGGGCTCTGATATTGTGGTGTGCTTGGAAGAACTTTTGCTTTTAAATTTCATCTATACTATTGTTTTTAGCATTTGCAATGTGTCTTTTGTTCAATTCTCAGTGCTTCAAACCTTAGAAAACATAAAACTTTGCATTTTATGGCTAATAATAACAAAGTAATTCTTGTCTTGCTGACAAGGTCACTTTGATTTCTAATGTTGAAACAGAAACACCATTAAATTTGTTTCTTTTGCCATGGTTGGTTTTCATTCTGTCATCCTCTGTATGGATCCTCTATAATGTGGTGGTCTTGCTTTTTGAAGGTTACAAACTCTATGCTAGTTGATTGTTGCCCACACCGATGCAAAATTTAGAGTACAGAGCTGACTGAATGACGGCAAGTGGCTTAAGTTACCTAAAGATTTCAGTTCACAAAAAGGTGTCAAAGAATGATGTTGAGTTGTGCTTGAGAAATATCTGGTCACTGGCCAGTTCAACTATGAATTTGAGGATTGCGTCTCTAGCAGGGATGGGTTGTGTTTGATGCAGGCGTGGAGACTGTTTTGGCCAACTTATTGTCTGTTCCTTAGCTTTTCGACGTTTTTCTTCTCATGTCGAGCAAGAAGGTTGGTCCACGATTGAGTCGTGCCCTCAATTGCTGGTGCTGCATTGTTCCGTTGTGGAGTCTCCCCGATTCACCTGCAAAAACTCCATCTGTGCTATTTGGGAAGCTTGATTGTGGAATGGTAAGGAAGAAGATCAATCTTTGGAGCTTAGTTTGGAGGACTTAGACGTTGCCGCCATAAAATAAGTGACATTTGTTTTGTCCAATTTGATTGTTTCAGATAATTATGTCACTATTCAAATCTACTTTTGTTGAACAAGTATACTCTTTTTTTACATTAATACATAAAAGGTAGTTTGGGGTGTTCATCCGCAAGTTTAAGAGTTGAAGCACACTGGTTGGTAGATGAGTTACTCATTTGGTGTTAATTTTTATCCCTAGTAGTTTGGTGCAGTATGTTGTGATTGACTTATCGTGATGAAGTTATTGTAACTCTTGGGATTTGACCAAGTAAAAATGAAATTCTGGGGCCCACGAAAAGAAAAAAAAACAAACGGGAAGGTTGAAAAGTCAACTAAACAACGGAAGTGGATGTTGGCTTGAGGGGAGAAAAAAGAGACGCTCAGCTCCCTCTTAAACTGAGAGCTCATGTAGAAAGAAAATGAAGAGAAGGGAGAAAGAAAAGATCTGATTCTGGAGATCACTAACGTCTCCAACTAAACAAAAAATAGCAGGTATAGTGACATTTTCTGGATTACCTACTTCCATAAGGATTTTTTGGACGGGGCTTTTCTTTGACACGTTATCATTTCCTTGTCTTAATTCCAGCAACTGGAGGGAGTTGTTTGAGCAAAGTAAATTCCATGCTTCAGTTTTATTTGGCTCGTGATCCTGATATGAATAAAAAAGATCAGATTGCCTCCAAAAGGATACTTGATGTCTTTAGTCAAATAGTACAAGATTCTTCATTCTCAATGTGGTATGAATCTATGCTTGTTTAAATAAAGCAATACTTCTCTCCAACTTCTATGAAGTAGAGAAATTCATTGTCTGATAGATTCTGGAAATTGCTCATGCATATGTGATATTGATTGCATTTTATTAATTCGTTATTTAGTCCTGGAAGTAGGTAGTGAAGGTACCATAAACGTGTTCTGCATTAGCATTTTCTCAAAGCCAGGGCACTAATGTCAAGATGATGAATCTCCATGGATCTGTATCAAACTTTGCTTGTCGCTTAATATGCCAATGTGAAGTTTGCTTTCTCTGAAGGCAGATACATGGCCTTGATCAAGTTGAAAGTATTATCATCGACAGTCAAAACCCAGTACAAATCATGAAGCCATTCTTTCCTTGTTTTTCTTCATGCCTTTAATTATCATCTTGCAATTTCGTAGCTTAACATCATTCGCAATTTATTACTTCAGTCCAGTCATTGTTTGGTTATGACAATGTCCACACCCCAGAGGCTTTAAAAGAATAGAGGATTTCCACTGCATCGTGGATAACAGTGTGAGATCCAAACCAGAAGTATGGAGGAAGTCCTTAAATCAACCGTGTTGCTTTCATGTTTTTGGGATAAACATGACAAATAATCGATGGGTGGCTAGAAAGGTGAGTTGCTTAAGTCCTTTAATGTTTGAGAGTTGATCTCGATCTAATTGCCATCTTTTCTTGATCTACAGCTCAAATCCAAATGTTTTGTTACAGCTGGCGATGAACAGAATTGTAAAGTCACTCTTGCAATGATTGTGGTTTCAGCCAGAAATATGCACTATTTTTGGCTTGGCTGATGGTAGGGACAAAAAATCTGTTGAGCTCGAGTACTTCCTTGCTGTTTATGGCAATGAAAAGAAGTGGGAGGAGCTGTCCATGTGATTTTTATTTTTGTGGAGAGCTTAAATGAAATTGCATCAGAAACAAGCATTTCCAACTACAAGTGTAATCTTGACATAAGAATAGCTCATTGGCAATGTTAGGGGTGCAAATTGACTTGGAAGATACCAGTCATGTTCTTTTATTGTCATTTGCACAATAGTTAATGTGTGTATCTGAATCCTGATGAGAGAAATCATCTATTATTTTCACCTACACAGAGAATACCAGAATGATGGTGAACACATGTGCCCCATTTAGAATTATGAAAATTATTTGCATGACAACAGCACGATAGAGATCGGATTCTCGAGATCATCCGTGTTTGCTGTATAGCAGTTGAGAGTACCTACATCACATTAGTATTTTCAGTTTGGCATGGGGCTTTTCATGTCGATGTCTTATTGTTTTCCTCTTATTTCAAGGACTCTTGAGGAAATTGGTTGACCACGTGAATGTGATGCTTCAGCATCATCTGGCTTGTGATCCTGTGGAAAAGAAAATAGATAAGAATGCCTTTGAAGTACATGACATTGCATGTCATTATATGTCATTAGTCACGGAGTAAGACTCTTCATCCTTGACATGACATGAATATGTTCTTATGCATATGTGAGTATTACCTTTTTCCAAGTTCTATTAAAGTTGGTTTCCTAGAGCATAGGATGTTTATTATGTGATTCTTTCATTAATTCATGCATAATAAAACAGAACTTCATTCATTGTTAGAAAAAGTTCAACCCAAAAGCTTAAAGTATTAGTTAGAGGTAGACTGCATATATATAACACCTATTGATACCCTTTATTTCAACCGATGTGGAATAACACTTCTAAGGATTGATTGATCATAGCAACTACTCAAGTGTGTGTGGTTTCAATTGCATTTTTTGTGGCTTATGTCCACTTGTTCCGTCATGGATTAATAAGCCACTAGAGGCACCATCATAAGATTATTACTTTTCTCAAATCCAGGACACTGATGTCGAGATGATGAATATCCAAGGATCTATATTCCACTTTGTTTGTCGATTGAAGTGCTAATACATAGATTGCTCAATCTGATGGTGGAGTTATGGCCTTGATTCTGTCAAAAGTAACATCCTGTGCGGTGGAAATCTGGTGGGAATTATGTTGCGCTCTTTCTTATTTTTTATCATGCCTATATTTGTCTCACATGTTCATACCATCAATGTCTTTACATATTGAATTTGCATCCTTCTGTTTGTTCTTCATTTGGTGATGACAATTTCGCATGCTCCTGATGCTTTAAATGACCAGGAGCTTCAGTGTAATTTTGGCAAGTGGTGTGAGATCCGAACCAAATATCTGGGATATGGATGCAAGAGGGACATTTGATTGCATTGCGTCGTGCTTTATGAATGGGAGCTGTCCATGATAGTAACGAAAACAGGTGCTTTACTTCATTGCTGTGACGTTAGAGAACTAATCTGGATCCATGAACGCCCATCTTTTCTTGAACTATTACTTAATCAGATTAGAATACTTTGTTACAAATGCCACTGCAGCATAACAAAATTAGGAGTTTGACCTGCCAAATATGAGAGGACTGCCGAAATGACCAACTATAGTCCCAGCTAGAAATGTCTACTATTTCAGTTGTAATGTTACCCGGTAACTTCTCTATCTTTTTATTTTTTCTTGAAGGATGCTAATTTTCCTCAAAACTTTGGTTATGTGACTTATGAATTTTTCATAACTATCATGATTTTGGCTCTTAAATTGTGCTTTATGATATTTATAAACATGCACATAAAGATTGCAATTAATCTCGTGTAACTAAGACTAACAATACCTACTGGTTAATAGTTTTCCCACAAGATCCTAATCCTCCTCAATTAGCCATATGTACCCAACAATACTTATCATCAGCACCTCCTCATTCTTAAGCACAAAAATCCTTTTTCTTCTGCCGATCGTTGCTGTGTACATAAGAAGTAAGTATTTTCAGTGCAAATATTCAGGGAAAATTACGTAAAAAAGCAAAAAAGAATACGAAAGAGGGAGTAGGAAGCGGCATTGGAAGCTACTCTTTCCTTATATACGGTCAATAAACTAGCCGACCTACTCATTTTCATGAGTCTCCCGCGTTCTGTTCTAAAGTCTAAAAACTCAATAGATGCAACGGAAGGCAGAGAGAATTGCAGAGCACACCACATGGAGATAACCGCTTCAGGATCATAGCAATTTCGATGGAGTAGCTACGACTTTCTACAAAATGGTTTTTAACCCATTGAGGATAAAGCTTTGTAATTGTTGTAATGGATTCGTTTGTTCGGAAATCTCAATGGAGTAGCTAAGACTTTATTGACGATGTAGGATTTGCTGTGAGGTTCAAGGAGAAATTTGTCCAAAAATCCCAAACTTATTGCAATCATGAACTTTTCAACTTAGTTAATTTAGTCATAAAGCTTTCACTTTTTGCCAATTAAGTCCATCCAGCTAAGTATGACCCCAAATTGCTAATGTGAATGGCTAGCATTAATGTGACGCTTTTTAAACAATATTTTAATAATGTATTTTTTTAATGATTTTTTCTTCTTTTTTAAAAACTTTTTTTTTTTTTTTTTTTTTGGGGGGGGGGGTTGGGTTTGATCTAGCCGACAAGAGTTACCAACCAACCCTCACTAATATAGGTGAGGGGTTGGTCCCAGGTGAGGGTAGCAACCTCTTAGGGTTGGCGAGGGCTGCCAAGCCCTCACTTGGCCAAGGGCATCATGGCCCTCACTGTTTCTAGGCGAGGACTCACGCGCCCTCACCTAGAGCCGGTGAGGGGCAATCGGCCCTAGCCTGTGGCTGGTGAGGATCATTGGCCCTTGCCTGTGGCAGATGAGGGTTGGTAATAGGCTCATAGGCACGACACAAGGGCATTTTCCCATGTTTTTTTCATGTCGCTTATTATATCGTTAGCTTTTATTTGTTATTTTTATTGGCCCACATTGGTCTGCCCGCCCACCTGGTGGAATTCCGAGTAAACTGCAAACATTTTAATATATGTGGATTTTCTAATCATTATTAAAGCATAATTGAGGGGTCAATTTCCTGAGCAAAATCGTCAGTGGGAAAACCAAATAAAAAATTATGGAGGATTAAATCCGACCGACCTTCCAGGAATATGATATGCCATAGACCAAGACTTGTGGAGACCATTCCCGTGTATAAATTCTGGACCAATCTCTTCCCGAGCCATACAAGACATCATCTGTTTGCATAAAATCACACAGAGAGAAACTTCAGCAATCAGCAGATCATCCATGGGACACGGTCACAGTCACGGTGGCCACCACGGTCATCATCATGGCCATCATGGTCATGGTGGTCATGGTGGTCATGGTCACAGCCACGGTGATAGTCATGGTCATGGTCACAGACATGGCCACGGCCATGGCCACAGACATGGCCACGGTCATGGTGGTCATGGCCACGGCCCGCCAGCTCCAGCGCCAGCTCCAGCTCCACTGCTCCCACCTCCTCGGGTGATCTACCCGATATTGGTGCCTCGTCCTGTATTTCCTCCTCCTCCTCCTCCCCGCTTCCGTCTCTGTTAGCATCTTCGACTGAAGCTCGTGATTCTAAGTGACTACTTCTCTCAAGTTGTATCACAACTGATGCAGCTCTCATTGTCTATGTCTGCTGTCGTGTAATTGCAATCTACAAAGTGCTGTCATGATGTGTGAGTAAAACAAGTCTACTCTTATGTGTCATCACGGCTAACAGCTATCGCCTCATTGTAATTTTGTGTTGCTAGCTATTGGCATTATGGGATTTCGATTCCTTTTATTCGGTCGGTTCGAGTGATGGCTCTTATTTGTGTATATATAACGCTGTGATCTTAGAAAAGATGTGGCTTATCATGTTTTCCCTTCTCTGATTTTTCTTGGGAAAATTAGCAAAAAAGTCTTAAACTTAAATTGTGTCGATTCAATCCTACAATTATTTTTTTTTGCTATTCAGTCTTAAACATTTTGCAATTATACTAATTCAATCTATCTAGCCAAATTTGGCCGACCGGTGCTAATGTAGACACCGACAGATAAATTTTTTAATAGTTTTTTTTTTCCAAATTTTTAATTAAATTTTTTTATATTTTCTTCTTTTTTTTCTCCCCCTTCCTCCTTCTTCCAACAATTGGCCAAGGGGAGGGCCGGTTGCCGAACTTAGGCAGCCGACCAATGGCAAGCTCACCCTCCTACTAGCGAAGCTCACCTTCGTCGGATCTAGCAAGGACAATCCTCGCCAATGGATCAACAAGCTCGACCTCGCCAGATTTGGGCCATGACGAGCTTACCTGACCACTAGCTAGGCTCATCCTTATCAGATCTAGCAAGGCCTTGCCTCATTGATGCTTGCCCAGATTCGATGAGGGCAAGCCTCACCGTCATTGGGCAAGCTATAGAGAGAGATAGGGATGGGGGATCCAAATAAGAATCAAAACAAGGATTTCTTCGCTGCCATGAGCTCAAGACTATCCATATTTGACAATGCTATCCATAGATCCGTTGACAGGTACTCCTCACTCCTTCTTTGTCTTCTTTGTGTCTTGCGTAGTGATAGGGCGAGCCTTGCCAATGGCTGGGTGAGCTCACCCTCCCCCAGTGACGGCGAGGCAAGCTTGCCACTAGCCGGCCACCTGAGTTTGGCGACCAACCCTTCCCTCTAGCTAGTCACCAAAAGGAGGAAGGAGGGGGGAGGAAGAAACAAAAAGATAAGATAAAGAAAACTAATAAAAAAATTATTAAAAAATTGCCCATCAATGTCGACTGGTGTCAATGTCAGTGCCGACCAGCTAAATTTAGTTGAATGAACTGAATTGACATAATTGCAAAAGATTTAAGAATTAATTGGCAAAAAAATAAGTTTAAGAGTGAATTGACTTAATTGCAATAAGTTTAGGATTTTTTTTTGGGTAATTTTTTTTTTTCTCTTATAAGCTGTTGAAAGAACCCTAATCAACGGCAATTCCTTTTTCTCCCGGTAAAATGGATAGCAGTTCTAGCGGCTAGATAGATCAATGTCCTTTCTCGAAAAGTAGAAAAGCTTTGATAGGCATTTTTTTTTTTTGGTTGGTTTTGATAGGCAATTTGAGGACTCATAAAAGTAATTTAAATTCGACTCATAAATGTATATTTGTCAAGGAATATATTGCTTAAACCTTCTGCTTACCCACCAAATTGAATCAAAGAAAACTGAACTAGATTATTATTTTTTTTTCTCATTGAAGTCCATTAGTTTCCTGGTCAAAGAGATGGTTCGACCACATCATTAATGAAACTTTAAATTAAGCAATAAATGAGTCACCAAATTCGGGAATGGTGAACTTTTCTTATCAATAAGAGATGCCGGATTAAGTTTAGAAAAAGGTTAAAGACTTCTTCTCTCCGCTTTTGCTGCCAAAACATTCTCAAAACCCGCTGGTCAAAGAGATTATTTAAATTGCATTATCTAGTCAGCCTTGCACCAGTGACAGCCTTTATTTCAGGTAGATATGTCTCCCTATACTTGAATCAACTTCACGTTTTTTATGTCAATAAGTCCTCTAATCCTAGGTCATAAGATTGTTTAAGCTATCAAACTAAGTAATTACCCTAAGTAATATGGTCCATCATGCGGTTCAGAAATTATTCAGTAACCTAAGTAATTGCCCTAAATAACACCTGAATTCAATGAAGAGAGATGTATTCTTTCTCCAAAAGCCATCGGCATGGAGGCAGCGACTCTCTTCCTGGATTTAAGACGAAACTCTCGGTCAAGTGGTCCCACCACGTGTCATTCGTGTACACCTTCCGTCGCTCCATACCAAGGGGCTTGAACGGCTACATAGAGCCAGTAACCCTAGTAATATCAACTCTCGTCGTTGCTCTGCGTTAGCACATCTGATCTTTTTCTTTCTCTAACTCAATTCAAGCATTGCCAGTTCTCTCATTTGCGCAGCAATGGCTCCTTCGAAAGCGTCTGTGTTGTCAGTTTTGGTCTCCATGGTGATTTTTCTAAGTACCAATGTAGAAGCAAGGGAATTCATGGTTGGAGGCAAAGAGAATTCGTGGGAAGTTCCTTCGTCTCCTTCGCAGCTCAATCAGTGGGCTCAGAGT
The DNA here is from genome assembly GCF_016545825.1 of Eucalyptus grandis. Classification (NCBI taxonomy): domain Eukaryota; kingdom Viridiplantae; phylum Streptophyta; class Magnoliopsida; order Myrtales; family Myrtaceae; genus Eucalyptus; species Eucalyptus grandis. The sequence goes on from NC_052612.1 coordinate 53,039,139, forward strand.
AACCGGTTCAAAGTTGGAGATGTTCTGAGTCTGTATCATCTGATTCTTTTGATCTTTTTCTCGCATATAGGTTTTTCGTTAAATACGGTAGATAATGGTAATTATATGTTCTTTATAAATATTATTGTGTTTTCTGTTGGTCTAACATTGTCTTTTTGTAACGCCCACAGGGTAAGCAAAGAGGGACAGTTTAATTTTTCAGTTTTTCATCTTTTGTATTGCATTTTCCGGTCATTTTAATCAGTCTTTCAGTTTTTTGTACTTTCATAATGATTGAGATCCTTCTACAGGGACACCCAAAATTCATATAAGCTTATGTGCTGGTTTTGTCGAAAGCCGGGTTCCTGAAATCTCTCTCTTGCGCAGTTTTCAAATATGATAAGAATGCCGATTCAGTGTTGGAAGCAACGAAGGAGGGTTACGAGAGCTGCAATACCTTGAAGCCGCTCAAAGAGTACAAAGATGGCGAGACAAAGTTGAATTTGGAGCGCTCTGGACCTTACTACTTCATTAGTGGAACCTGGGGACACTGTCAGAATGGACAGAAGCTCGAGGTTGTGGTCATGTCCGAAAAGCACCAGTCCAGGGGCATCACCTCTGCGCCGACGGAAGCGCCTGCTCCAGTGCCCCATGCCAGCAACAGCGTTGCCGGTTTACATGATGGCTTTTGGATTGTCGTGGTTGGGCTGGGAAGTTTGATAGTGGGGTTGCTTATGGCTTGAGATTAAGTGTATTTGGGAGGGAGCATAAATCCAGATCTTTGTTGAACTTGTGTGTTAAAAAGTATAATTACTTAGGTTATCTCTGAACTGCATCTTGGACCATAGTATTGTGAAATTAATGTATGCTTCTCCTATTTTGGGTAGTATAGGACCCAATTTGCATGGTTAGATTCTCCAATATGTTCAATGATATACTTGAGTGTCTCTTACTGCGTTATGCTTCTATGGCTTCTTTTTTTCCTTCCAAATACGATTGACAAACAGAGATAAATCGACTCTCTAAGTCTGAATTTGACTACAAGAGAATCATTCCAGGTAGAAATTTATGAATTACTGCCCATCTTAAGATTTAAGATTTTAGTACCAACTCAGCCACCCCGGACGTAAATTATCTTGTGACCTTTGGATTAGAGGATTCCTGACATAAAAAGAAGGTTCAGTTAATTTAAGTAAAGGGAGACGTATCTACCTAAAAAATAAAGGCTGTAACAGCTACAAGGTTGACTAGCTAATGCGGTTTAAATGATCTCTTTGGCCGAGGGGGTTTAAGGATCTTTTGGCAACAAGAGCGGCGAGAGAAAGTCTTTAATTCTTTTTCTAAACTTAATTAGGAATCTCTTAATCGATAAGAAACGTTCGCTGATCCCGAATTTGGTGACTTATTTATCGCTTGAACCATATTGTTTACCTCTTCTCATCGGTTCGTCGACATCAATTAATTCAATATTTCATTAATGATGCGGTTGAACCATCTGTTTGACCTGCGAATTTATGGACCTTTATGAGAAAAAGCAAAAACGTCAATTAGTTTAATTGTATAATGTGCATCTCTCTTGCTCCAAAAGCCCTTTATTGGGTGAATTTGTCTTTTTTCACTAGCCATGTTATTCAACGTTTAATTAAATCAATGAAAGAAGATCATTAGAGAAATAGGGTTATTAAGTACCACTAATTCAGATAGGTTTAGTCAGATTTAACACTGATAACCTAGTCAACAAAATTCGATTGCCTCTGACCGTATATTGACCTGCTGCCTTTGTCGGCTTCTTCATTTTCTCCGGTTGAGTAAGACCTTTTTTTTTTTTTTTTTTTTTTTTTTGATTCTACTCTACTCTTACTCTAACTCTCACTCTCAGACTTTTACCCTACCTCTTTGTAGGGTGTGAGAGTCAAAATCCACACTTGAAACTAAATCATCCTCACCCCAACCTCCTGTGAAGGTGGGGATTCAAACCCCCCACCTCCCCCTTCTATGTTGGAGGGTGGCCATTAGAGCAACAGACCTTAATAAGTGCGAAATGGCAAAAGTTGCATTTCGTTTGGAATTTCCAAGGTGTTTTTTAGGTATGGATCTAGAACAGATCTACTTATGTTGATTGATGCAGTTGGATTTGTTAGTAAAATCGACGGTGCTTAACGTAACCAAACTTCTCTGCTGCAAATAAGTTGCTTCTCAACATTATTATCAAAAGCATTACATTTTTTAGTAACTTGATCCTCGAGAGAATTACCAAAAAATTCTTAGACCTATTGCAAGTGTACTAATTTAGTCATAAACTTTTTTTTTAACAAATTTAGTCCTAAACCTTTATAATTATGTTAATTCAGTCCATCCGGCCAACATTGACTAGCGGGCGTTGATATGGACGCAGCCGGGGACAAATGGACGACGAACGCCGATGTGGCAATTTTTTAATATATTTTTATTTTTTTTGAATATTTAGATATTTTTTGAATTTTTGAATTATTTTTTTCTTTTTTTTTTGCCCCCACCTTCTCCTTCCTCTGGCTGGCCAAAGGTGAGGGTCGGCAAGGCTGCCGTCGCTAGATTTTGCGAGGTCGACCCTTGCCTTGGCTGGGTGAGGCCTTGCCAGATTTGGCGAGGGCCGAGCTCACCGAATTTGGTGGGGCCTCGCCCTCGCCGATGGTCGGTGAGGTCAACCTCCGGCTGGTCAGGGGAATGAGAAGATGGAAAAAAAAAAGAATTCAAAAAAATTTTAAAATTTTGAAGAACATATATATTTAAAAAATGCCATGTCAGCGTTCGCCGGACGGCGGACGTCCACGTCAACATCGGCCGGCTAATTTTGGTCGGATGGACTGAATTGGCACAATTGTAAAAGGTTTAGAATTAAATTGGCTCAAAAAATTTTATGACTGAATTGACACAATTGCAATAGGTTTATGACTTTTTTGGTAATACTCCCGTTGATCCCTCACTTGTCATCCTCAGCTAAACAATCTAGTTCAGTTTTCTTCGATTCAATTTCATGCGTAAGCAAAAGGTGTAAGCGATGTATTACTTGAAATATTTACTACGCGCATCTATTGCAAGAACACAATGTTAAATACATCATTTAGATCCGCTACTTGAACCAACCAAAAATGGAAAAAAGGAATTTGCACATCGAACAGACAAACTTAGTTCACTATCCGCAAAGATTCACTGTGAGTAATGTGAATTTGAACATTGAATGGACCTAATATTTTCCGCTGGCGGTTATTGCGAATAATTGTCCACTAAATCTATGCATATTATATAAAAAGACTCAGAATCAAGTCGTCTATGGCTTTTGTAAATCCTTTTAACTTAGTTTTTTTAGAGCGTTTATGGGTCCAGCCATTCAAAATCACAACCCCACCATTACTTTTACTAACTGCTACGCGTCCTTCTTCTGCCGTGCATCCATACGGTTCGAGGAAACTCTATGTAATTTGTCCACATGATTCTTTGAAAAGTGGCACCTACTGTCCACATCAAAACTTCTACTACTTGTGAGGAAAGACATTGATTTAATCGATCGAGATGTATAATCTATATAGATTGGAAAGTAAAATGGCATTGAACTCGAGCGGAGATTCATTTGCAAGTAACATAAATTCAGTGCAAATATGAGACTAACACATCTAATGGCACTTGCAAGACCGCCAGGAGTTTTGTGAATCCAAATCCACTATCACACCTACGCACACAACTATGATGAGGTGAGAGCTTTGACATCCAATGCAAAGAAGGCAAACATCTCTATGCTCTGACCCAATGATAAGGAAATTCAAGAGGAGAAAGCAAGTGAATTAGGTCATGAAAAACACATAATAAAAGACCGCAAGGACAATCCCCTTGTGTTCTTGAGGTTACTTCGTCACTCGTACACACGCTTCACATATAACATCACATAAAAGTAACTTGAGGGAGCTTTATTCTTTCTATGAGCAAGATAGTAGCAGCGGCCAAACTCTTCACTTGGTAGAGGCTAACGGCGATGTGGTGGGCGGGTGACCGCGGGAGGACAGATTCGACGAACCACCGTAGGTGGAGGCGGTGGCGGCTGAACTTTTGTATATCTATTTGAGATTAGAATTGGCTTTCGAGGGCCAGGCACGCTTCCAGCGGAGGCAGACCTGTCATAGATCGATGTCGATGACTGTGACCATGACAAGGACATGTGTTCATGTCCATGTCCGTGGCCGTGTCCCTCTTTGTGGACGCGTATTTGGCGGTGTTCCTCTTTGTGGACGAGGACGTGGCTGTGCTTCTCTTTATGGCCGGGTCTGTGGCCGTGGCTGTGTTCCTCTCTTTGGACGAGTACGCGGCTGTGCCTCTCTTTATGGCTGTGTCCGTGGCCGTGGCTGTGGCTGTGTTCCTCTTTGTGGACAAGTACGTGGCTGTGCCGCTCTTTATGGCTGTGGCCGTGTACCTCTTTGTGGACTAGTGCGAGGCCATGCCGCTCTTTGTGACTGTGCCCCTCTTTGTGGCCTTGCCCGTGGCCGTGTCCCTCTTTGTGGCCTTGCCCCTGTCCCTGTTTCTGGCCATGCGCGAGGCCATGACCATGCCGGGAGCCTTGATGGCCGCTGTGACGATGACTTGCTCCCGGGCTTATGATCTGCAGGTTTTCCTTGCGGGGATGAATGTTAATTTGGAGATTCATTGCGATTGTGTTTATGGCGATGAAGGAAGTGAAGGCAAGAAGGCCAGTCCTTATAGGAGAAAAGCTTCCGCAAGACGAAGTTACTAAGAGGGCCCCCTTTAGCATTCTGTGATGGCGTTAGAAAGTCTTGGTCAAGTGCATTATTTTCTTGGACGGTGGGGTTGGGACATTTCTATCGCGACGAATCTTCGTCCTTCGTTAATTTTATATTTATCTCTTTTATTAGTCCAATTGACTTATTTTGCTTGGAGATAACGCTCAATTAGCTCTTAAGGGAAAGATTATACATGTCTATATCTTCAATAGAAATATTAGTATCACCTCACAATTTCATTTTTCGTTTGCATCCATCACAACTACTGCTGGCCCATATACATACCTTATTATAGAGAGTTTTAAGCATCTCAATTTCTTGCGCATTTCTAACTTCACGTTATCCTTAATTCTATGAAATTAAATCAAGTCATTGAACTAAATACTCATAAGGGATTACATCTCATCTTGGCCAATCCAACTTAAGATTTATTCACTCCTTAACCTAACCTCCAAATCAAATTGACAAAGCAGCCATTTGTTCATCACACGTTCAGTATAGGAATATGTCTCGAGTATGAAGTCGTCGAATTCCGACCCGATCAGGGGTTTCAACCGTGGACGGGAAGGGAGACCGCGATGGTCTTTAATTGAAGGAGAAAAGCTTGTCCACTAAGAAAGGGAAAAGAGAAGATGCTGCTCAGAAAATGGGACGAAAAGGGAGAAAGGACAGAGTAGCCATCATGATGGTGTCTATTCATGACCGGCACTCAATTATCTCCTCGCTTTTACCCTTCTGCGAAATTGCTCTCTAAATACGAAGAAAGAGCTCCGAAGGCCGCAAGAAAAGAGATTGAAGAGTCCTGTCGAGAGTTTCTCAGAAAGGTTTTTGTTTAATTAATTGCTCGGTTGCTTATTTTTGGAAACCACAGCCATATGTTTTTGTGAAGTTTCAAAATTTTATCTAAGGCTATGCTGATGGGCCAATTAGATCAAATCAAATGGAGGGGATTGCTCGATTTACGATACCGGATCGATGGTGACCCAGAAATAGGACAAAGGGTTGGGCCACATCATTGTCATTGAATTTTTCTTTTGGGTAAAACCCCTCCTTCCACGAAACTTGCGGGCCACTTTGCTTTATGTAGTGCTCACAACGAGTCATGCGACAGCGACATAACTTGCTGGGCAAGTTGGAAAGATTGCGCGTTTGCCTCAAATTGATAACCGAGTGATTTGTATGAAATGCTTTTAATTCAGTAAATTAATTTGATTTGCGCAGCCGACAAAACCATGGTGAGGCTGGCCTCGCCTAGGGGAAAAAAGGAAAATGAAGAAGAAGAGAATTCGAAAAGAATTGTTAAAAATTATCATCGAAACGGTCGGCCAATCAAAATTAGTCGGATGAACTGAATTGACACAATTTCAAAAGGTTAAAATTGAATTATTTGAAAAAAAAAAAGTTAAAGGATTTTTTTGGTCATTCTCCCAAAACAAGAACCATGGGAACAACTGCTTGTGAACTTGGTAGTTAATATGAAATCAGCCTGCTTGCTCATTAAAGTCCTTCTAAGTTATTAGAGGCTCAAATTATAGAAATTCACTAGGTGTGGACAAATTATTCTCCCTGAGCATGATCAAAACTCACTAAATTAGGATGGGTTCTGCAAAACTACAGGTCAAGAGTCTGTTGCTGCCCATGCCTCCAATGTATACGTTTTAGCTGTGTAATTTATCTAACTCTTATCAGTCAAATGAAAGAGATAATCAGACCATACTTCTTAGCGGATGTTAAGAGCTCTTTAACAAGAAAAGAGAGCGAATTTTCAGTAAGGATTTCCGGAAATGACAAGTTTAAAGCAAACGATCTGATCGTACAAGCGCAACATTTGTAATTACAAATGAGCAGAACAAAGGATACTGCAAAAACATTTGTAATGTCACCAATACCTGCTAAACCATCTTACAATGATGATTTCTGCAGCCATTACGTATTCTGCATAGATGGTGTTTTTCCAAATGCACAGGCCCATCAAATAAGATCAAACGAAAACCAGCATGCTTTCTTTTACATGAACTAGCGTGAATAGACATGTAGAACCAAGTCGTTCTTGCTTCAGTACACTCTTGAAGGGAAGAGTATTGTTTCTCGCTATGGACAGTTTAGCAGTTTATCTATTTTGGCTTAGTGCAAGGCGAGTGAGAATCGAGGGATTCTCATTTTCTTGTATTAATGAGGCAAACTTTCCAATATGTGTCCATTCTCACCGTACTGTTCTCATTGCATTATTCTGATTGCTAGGTCTTACCTAACATCTTACCTAACATCTTAGACGCATTACTTTTTCGCTTCTTTAATGCTCCAGAATTTCGCACACTAGCTTAGTAGTCTAGTTCAATTTGATTCGATTAATTTTGATACCGATGGAATATAGGCTGAAGCTATATATCAATTGATATATATATGATTCTATGAAAAGTGACACCTGCTATATAGATTGAAACTTCTAATGCTTGTGAATAAAAGACATTTATCTTATTGATCAAGATATATAATCTTAAGAATCGAGAAATTCAATCGACGGTTGATGAAAATAAATGGGATTAAACTTTTGTGAGATTCATTACCGAGTAAGGGAAAAGAATTCAGCATTCACTTGAAAATAGCACATCTAATTGCATTTGCGTTACCCCATAAGTAGGAACCCAAATTCATTTATAGTACGTTTGTATCGATGCGAATAAGTACAATGAGGTGAGAGCTATGACATCCAACGCAAAGAACAGCTACACCTTTACGCTCTGACATCCAACGCAAAGAACGACTACACCTTTACGCTCTGACTCAGTGAAAAGAAAACAAAAGAGAAGAAAGCAAGAGTCAGGTTAGAAAAACACATGCTACAAGAACACAGGGACAACCCGCCTTGTCTTCTTGGGGGTAAGACAAGAGACTTCTTCACACACACTCACACTCTTCATATATAACATTACATAAAGTAACTCAAGGGAGCTTTATTCGTGCTACTACCAGATAGTAGCAGTGGCCGAAGTCATCATTCAGTCGAGGCTAACAGCCACCTGGCGGGCAGAAGACGACTGGAGGATGGACTGGATAAACCACCGGAGGTGGCGATAGAGAACCGGTGTATCAGGTCATCGGCCATTGGACAGGAAGGCTCCCATCGAGGAATCGGAATCCACTTGACGTCACTCTCCTGCGAGATGAACGATGCGTGAGGCATATATTTTTCAAAAAGGATGAGGAAGAAGACGAAGAGACTGAAACTGAGCCAAAGGAGTAATTCTGAAGATACGCTACCCTATGTGTGGCCATATTTCATGAAGGTAACAAAAAAGGGGCCTTACCTGGAAATCAACGTCATATGTAAATATAACCTCCTTCCTTTCTTCGACCTCTTGAGGGTTTGTAGAGCTAGTAACCACTGTTGGATTATAATGTCTCAAGTTGCTGTTTTCTGTTTTGTTCTTTTTTTTTACTCTGTTTTCTGTTCTGTTTTCTGCTCTGTTTTACTCTGTTTTTTTTTATTAAAAAACAACCAAGTTAAATTTAGTTATTTATTTAGTGTTTTTGTTATTTTCTAGGAAGTTAATAGCACGTTTGTGTGCAGTTATGTGTTGCACGTACGTGAGCAGTTTTTGCTTTGTTTAAGTTGTTTTGTACTTGACGGTTTCCTTAAGAACAGACGTATGCAAGTTTGTGTTCTATTTCTCTGCGCTTCTCTTCCTCGTATGAAAAATATAGCTTCTGGTTTTCTATTTTCTTGTTTACTGTTTTGATCAGTAACAACAGTGGTATTAGAGCATGTATGATCTTGAGGGGCTATGAAGTGAAGCAAGTATCGAAGTGTAAAGAAGTTAAAGGGTGATGGAGACAGGGTCGAGTGGTTTCTCTGCGATGGCTTCTCTAGTATTTACTGGAGAGAATTATCAAGCATGGGCTGTTAAGATGACAGCATTTTTGGAGGGTCATGATCTGTGGGAAGCTGTGGAGGATGATTATGAAGTTGCTCCACTTCCAGATAATCCGACCATGAATCAAATCAAACTTCATAAAGAGAGAACCACAAGAAAAGCCAAGGCAAAATCTTGCCTCGTATGCTGTCTCGCCTACCATCTTTACCAGAATTATGAAGTGTGACTCTGCAAAGGCCATATGGGACTTCTTGAAGGAAGAATATGAAGGAGATGAGAAGATAAGAGGTATGAAGGTGCTGAATCTCTTGAGGGAGTTTGAGAGACAGCAGATGAAGGATTCGAGTCGGTGAAGGAGTACTCGATAGGTTGGTTGGGATAGCTGATAAAATCGAGTTTTAGAACCGACTTGAAGGATGAAAGGCTTGTTCAGTAAGATTCTGGTGTCTCTTCCAGAGAAGTTCGAAGCCACCATAGCGTCTCTAGAAAATACAAGAGACTTACCTGATATAAAGCTTGCAGAATTGTTGAATGCTTTGCAGGCGCAGGAGCACAGAAGACTGATGAGAAGAGAAGAGTTTGTAGAGGGTGCGCTGCAAGCTAGAGTGAAGTCAAATGATGGAGGCAAAGGGAAGAAATGGATTCAGTCCAGAGAAAATGCCGGTGACTCCAAGTTTGTAGCAAAAGAAGGAAATTCTGGTGGGTCTAGCAAATGGAAGATGAACAAAAAGCCTTGTCAATACTGTGGTGGAACTAATCATGAGTTTTTTAGATGTTGGAGAAAGCTCGATGCTAGATGCGAGAAGATGTCACAAGTTGGGTCACATGGAAGCCATCTGCAAAGAAAAAAATTACCAGCAAGCAGGAAAAGCCCAGGTAGCCGTGAATGAAACTGAGGAAGAGCACTTATTTGTAGCTTCTTTTTCTGAATCTTCTGTTGGGAATGATGCATGGCTGGTGGATAGTGGCTGTACCAATCATATGACTGGCAATTCGAAGCTGTTTAGGAGTCTAGACAGTCGATCGGGTCCAGAGTCAGAATTGGCAATGGACAGTATATCGAAGTGCAAGGGAAGGGTACAGTGGCTATTGAAGGAAATCAGGAGGTGAAGCTGATAAGTGATGTTCTCTTTGTGCCAAATATTGACCATAATCTGTTAAGTGTTGGTCAATTAGTTGAGAAGGGCTATAAAGTGAAGTTCGAAGGAAGGAATGTCTTATTAATAATGCGAGATAGCAAAGAAGTGCTAAGAATTCCAATGGAGGACAAGAGTTTCATGTTCAAGCCACAAGAGATGCAACAAATGGCTTTAAAATGCAAAGAAGAAAATGCAGAGATATGGCATAAAAGACTTGGGCATGTTCACAGGAAGAGCATGTTGTTTATGCAGAGAAATAGCTTGGCAGATGACTTGCCAAGTTTCGAGGAGGAATTTCCACAGTGCAAAACTTGTCTTCTTGGCAAGCAAGCCAGATTTCCTTTCAAAGGAGGATTTGGAGAGCATGTGAGAAGCTGCAATTAGTCCACACAGATTTATGTGGACCTATGTCTGAGTCTTCTCTCAATGGTAGCAGGTATTTCATTACCTTCACTGATGATATGACTAGGATGAGTTGGATTTATTTTCTGCAAGCCAAGTCTGAAGTTGCTGATGTGTTTGTGAAGTTTAAATCCCTAGTTGGGAATCAGAGTGGGAAGAAAATTAAAATGCTCAGGTCTGATAATGGTTACGAGTATACTTTGCTCACAAGTTTAAGTTGAATTGTGAGCAAGCGAGAATTGTGCAGCAGTTCTTTGCTCCCTATTCACCTCAAAGAATGGGGTCGGTGAGAGGAAAAATAGAAGTATTATGGAGATGGCCGATGTATGATGCAGGAGAAGATGTTGCCTAAGAAGTTTTGGGCCGAGGCGGCTAATACCGCATGTTCTTGTTGAACAGATTGCCCACAAAGGCCTTAGAGAGGTCAACACCTTTTGAAGTCTGGTATGGTGTTAAACCTTTCGTGAAAAATTTGAAGGTTTTTGGGTGTTTGTGTTACACTCATGTTCCTGAGGTCAAGAGGGACAAGCTAGATAAGAAGGCAGAGCTTGGAATCTTCATCGGGTACAGTCTCTAATCAAAGGCTTACAGAATTTTTCACCCTATAACAGAGAAGGTGACTGTAAGCAGAGATGTTGTTTTTCTAGAGGAAGATGAGTGGAATTGGATGGAAGGAAAGAGTGCAGAACAGCAACAGTTCGAAAAACAACCTGCAACAGATGTAGAAGTTGATAAAGTTATAGATGGATTGGAAGACAGTGTTGATGATTTACCAGTGAGAGGCACAAGGTCACTTGCTGAAATCTATGAAAGAAGCAATGTGGCAATGCTCGAACCATCTAACTTTGTGGAAGCTAAGGAGGATCAGAGGTGGATTGCAGCAATGCAGGAGGAGATTTCAATGATCCAGAAAAACCACACATGGGAGCTTGTTGAGAGACCATCTGATAAGAATGTGATTGGGGTTAAGTGGGTGTTTAGAACAAAACTTAATCCTGATGGTTATGTTAATAAACACAAAGCTAGACTGGTGGTGAAAAGCTATGCACAAATATGGGGAGTAGACTATTCTGAAACATTTGCTTCTGTTGCACGACTTGATACAATAAGGTTACTGTTAGCTATTGCAGCAGAGAATGGGTGGCCTATATTTTAGTTAGATGTCAAGTCTGCATTTCTGAATGGAGAGCTTGAGGAGGAGATTTTTGTTGAACAACCTGAAGGTTTTAGTATCAAAGGGCAAGAAGAGAGTGTATACAGGTTGAAGAAAGCTCTATATGGACTGAGCGAGGCTCCAAGAGCTTGGTATGGGAAGATAGATCGATATTTACAGGATTTTGGTTTTGTGAAAAGCTTAAGTGAGTTCACTCTTTATGTCAAGAAGGTGAATCACAGTGTTGTAACTTTGTCACTTTATGTAGATGATCTATTAGTGACGGGAATGATATGGAATTGATAGAGAAGGTGAAGCAAGATCTATTTGCAGTTTTTGAGATGTCAGACTTGGGAAAGATGACTTATTTTTTGGGTTTGGAAGTCAAACAGGCTTCATATGAGATCTTCATCTGTCAGAAAAAAATACATGAAGGAAATTCTAAAGAAGTTTCAGATGGAAGATTGTCGAAGTGTAAGCACTCCTATGGCTGCTAAAGAAAAATTGCAGAAGAATGATGGAACAGATGCGATAGATGCTTCTATGTATAGAAGTCTGATTGGGTGTCTCATGTATCTTACAGCAACTAGACCATATATTCTATTTGCTGTGAGTGTTTTATCCAGGTTTATGAGTAGTCCTAGTCAGTTACATTTAATTGCAGCAAAAAGGGTATTGAGATATCTCAAAGGAACATTGTTCTTTGGTGTGAAGTTTAAAAAGGTCGAAGTTTAATTTGCAAGGATTTTCTGATAGTGACGGGCTGGTTCAGTAGATGACATGAAGAGTACGTCTGGATATTGTTTCAGTTTTGGTTCTGCTTGTTTCTCTTGGTGTTCTAAAAGCAAGAAATTGTAGCTCGTCCACTGCAGAGGCTGAGTTTATAGCTACTGCAGCTGCAAATCAAGCTTTATGGCTGAAGAAGATAATGAAGGATCTGTGGTTGAATTCTAGTGATTGCATTGAAATTAATGTAGATAATCAGGCTGCTTTAGCAATATCACAGAATCCAATTTTCCATGGCAAAACCAAGCATTTCAAAGTCAAATTTTTCTTTCTGCGTGAGGTGCAACAAAGTTGCGAAGTTAAGTTGGTCTATTGCAGATCTGAAGATCAGCTTGCAGACATGTTCACAAAACCACTTCAAGCTGGAAGATTTGAAGTATTAAGAAAGAAAATTGGAGTATGCAGCAGCAACTAATCCAAGGAGGAGTTTGTTGGATTATAATGTCTCAGTTGCTGTTTTATGTTTTGTTTTTTTTTTTTACTCTGTTTTCTGCTGTTTTCTGCTCTGTTTTACTCTGTTTTTTTTTTTATTAAAAAACAGCCAAGTTCATTTAGTTATTTATTTAGTGTTTTTGTTATTTTCTAGGAAGTTAATAGCACGTTTGTGTGCAGTTATGTGTTGCACTTACGTGAGCAGTTTTTGCTTTGTTTAAGTTGTTCTGTACTTGACGGTTTCCTTAAGAACAGACGTATGCAAGTTTGTGTTCTGTTTCTCTGTGCTTCTCTTCCTCATCACAAAAATATAGCTTCTGATTTTCTATTTTCTTGTTTACTGTTTTGATCAGTAACAACAACCACACGCTTTGCATGAGGATTACAGGTGATTGGAGTAGCCTTCTCGCTCCATATGCCTATATATTCATGTCCGACACTACAGTAATAAAAAGATGATTTGGCACAGTTATTGAGGTGGATGTCTAATAAACAGGACTAGCATCAACCTTTGGTGTTTTGTATGTGATCATGGAAAATCACCTGAATGGTTTAACCTCAAACCCAACAATTGTTGTGGCCCCTGTTTCATTATCTTGGTGATACTCGACAGTGAACCACAAGTGATTGTAGATAAAATATCTCTGCTCCCTACTCTGCAAAAAGTATTCAGTCGTTACGTATCCACAAACACTTGCATATTTTAAACACCTAAAAGAGAGGGAATGCCAAGATTGGTACTCACTCCAGCATAATGTGCATTGAAGCCAACAGGAAAGCCACGTCGATATGCTGTGAAATTGTTCTGGTGCAGGCCATTCTAATGGAACCACCAGAGGGAGATAGTCCAACACCCTGCCATTTATGCTGTGTCATCCAACAGTTCCAGATCATTAAGTTACAGCAGTTCTTGCTCTGCATGCATTTTATGCTAATCAGTGCTTACATGTTCACTCGATACTCGTCATCCATCTTTTTTTGAAATTTTTGGCCTCTTTTGCATCAAGAATCTTTTGACAGAGAATTTTGCACCGCTTGCCTACTCCCATTCTTATCTGAGATAAAAAGAAGCAATCAGGTGATCAAAAGGAAACGTGCTCCCTCCTATCTTCAAGCCAGGCAGTATGTAAGTTTATAAGGATTGTCTGTACATGCATATACACGTACTTATGTAACCTACCTCATAATAGTCTTGGTTATCTCAGCACAGCAAGTTAGGGGCCTACAATCTTCCAGATTATACTCCTCCTTCTTCAACTGTGAGAAATCCATTGAGTAAGGGATAGGCATGGGAATGGCCCTGAAAAAAGCCAAATTGTCTTGACAATAATGAGGAGAGTATACTTTGAAGCCTAGGTAGAATCGATCCTTCGTGGACAGCCATAATGAAAGGTCTACTAAGGATTATGCACGGACCAGAAGTTTTGGAAAGAGTTTATACTATCAGGATCAAAAAGGTAATAATGTTCTTCATTTTCATAGTAGAAAAAGTCAATATCCCTGTGATTAATTCCAAGATAGTTCGAAAAATAATGAAGAAAAGGAGAGACAACCGAGGGAACCTTCTTAGGTAAACGATTCAAAAGTCGATAGTCTAGAAGAGGTCTTATAAGTGTTGTGCTTGGCAGAGGATAATAAGGCAGGTCATGAGAAGCCAGGTCAAAAAGAAATTCGAAGTATAATGACATCTAGGCTTGTAAGATCCAGAAGGAACTGGAGATGGTACCGCTCTTTTCAGCCTTCATGACCATTGAGGCATGTACTAGCCCTCTATACAGAGAAGCAAGAACTACGGAAACAAGAGTAATGCGCTTATCACTTGCAAGATTTGCAGCCATTTGGAGATAATCCTTGTTCACTTTAAGTGTGACACATTTGAAAACGTATCTTGACAACCAGTATAGTAAGAAAACGATGAGTTCCTTTTCATCGACAGGGCCTGTCTCTCCACCAAACTGCTCGAAGAACTTACTATGCGCAAGAACATCTGAGATGAAAAAAGGAATTTCAATCGTAGGCAACTGCTCAACAGAACGGCTAAATAGCTGAAAATCGGTTATAGTATGCATGTCCTGCATGGTGATAGTCATAGGTCCCCAAGGGAAAAGGAAACAGTTAATCGAAGAGGACCAAAAGCTTACTGTAGACCCTACCAATCCACAGTTTACATCATAAGAAGACATATTGATTGTGAGTGTCTTTTCAATCCCAGCATTCATCCAAGCAAGTCAGGTTGGTTCATCATCCCTTAATCAGAGAAACCATTTATGGAAATCTGCCTCAAATGAAAGGAACCCACGAAATCGAGGAGAAGCTAAGGACCAGACATCTCAAAAGAAGCTGTATTGAAGAGCCAAAGTTTCATGCCTTGTAGGAAAGCAAGCTTTGAGTGGAGGATGGATTCTATTATAGTCAATAATACTGGGACCTAGAAAGAAGCAGCCCGTCACATCCTCGACCTCATTCAACAGGCCGAAACAAAAATCTTTAGCATGTTCCCCTGTCTAGAGAGTGATCAAATTGCTGAGGTAGTCTGCAGAGTCATACCCGGAGGTTTTCTTGGGTGCCTTAGCAGGTGACAAAGCGTAGATGAAAGAAATCGTAAAGAGAATTTGGAAATAGGGTAAGGTAAGAAGACGGAATACAATAATGGAATCCTTAAGGAGATATTAGTAGAAGATAGATGCCTCAGGGAAGAAAAGGGAAAAGTTACGAAATTAGTGGAGACATGTCGAGATAATGTGGGGAATGAAAATTTGTATCAAGGACAAGATGTCAGAAGACAATTAGGCATGATCACCTTAGAAGGCCTGTACATGTTGACATCCAAAATCACCCTCAGAACCACGTGTTGGTCACAAGAGAATATTGGGTGAAACGCTCTATTTTGGTTCACATAGTTAAAGGTAAAATAGCTTTCATGGAAGCTATTTAAGTTGAGCCTCGATAGAATTCTAGAAGTCAACTCTAGAGTCGATGGCTAGGTGACTGATTGCCATATGTCAAGCTACAAGAATAGTGCACTAGATTTGAAGATAAAGCGAAATTAGTATTAGAACACAAGTAAGAATAACTACTGCAAGAAATACACATGAAAATAGGGAGTAGTTATTTGCTTGATGAGCAAGCTGCACAAGCATCGTCGACAGGTTAGGAAGCAATTGTTAAAGTATAAGGTTGTCAAGAAGAAATGGAAAACATGGAGAATGTGAATAGTAATGCCCAAGAAATAGCAACCAACTGAGGAACATCAGTCCACGCTATAAATACCACAGCCCTACCATTGAAAACCTACCCGAACAACATATCATTTATATTTACTTTATATTTACTTTATTGCATTTTAGCTATAATTTCCAGGATTCCCATCTTTGATTAAATTCTAACATGTATCTTTATCTGGTCCAACGGCGTTGATTGAATTTCGGTGTTGTTCTACAAGCCCAGTGTTGTTGATTAAATTCCGGTGTTATGTTTTCTATCTAAAGGTATTGCTATTGATTAGATTCCACCCTTACGCCTAAAACAAACTGTGTCATGGATTAAATTCCGGCATAGTTTGAGCTCAAAAGCATAGACTATCCAGTTCCTAGTGTTTAGATTACATCATTGATTAGATTCTAGTGTGATTTACACTCAACAATAGTTAGTTTTTGAGTCACATTAGCATTGATTGTCAGGGTTGTAAATACAAATTGAAAGTAAAATTCCTCTCACATTTGACATTCTTTGTCCAAGTTCAACACAAAACTTGAGTGTCTTATAATAAAACCAAAACGCAGCGTTTGATGAAAGATTTTTCATAATGATCAAAACTGGTGAAACAGAATTGTATCAAGCTCGTTCTTGCTCTTGAAGAACTTGGAGAACCCGAAACTCTTGTCGAGGGTAGTCACCGGCCCCTCTACCTCTGCCTCACTCTCTTTCAGGCTTGCGAGGGGCGGACTTATTGTGTCTTGTCGTCGATGGCAGGGGAAAGACCGCTTGACGAACGCCAAAGCAGCAACGAGCGTAGAGTCGTCAAATCCGAGAGTGATTCATGATTTGAAAGCATTCGCTGGAGAGGAAAGAGGTTTGCTTTTCTTCATCTTCTTCAGATAAGGAAAGCACGAAGGTGAGAGAATATAAGAGAAAGAAATAAGAGAAAGAAATAAGTGTGTTCAGAGCAATAGAGAGAGAGAGCAAGGGTAGTGCGTGCAGACTAGTGAGAGAGAAAGGAAATTATTTTTTGCGCATAAATTCGTTAGCTGGTGGCCGGCCCCGCAGCCTTACGTTGCTTCACGTGTCGCTTCTCGAGTGGCTGGGAATCACGCTGACTTGGAGTCCCCAGACCACCAATATTTCCTCGGTTCTCTATATTCAATTTTTTAATGATCGTCCTGTTTCTCTTTGGAATGGTAGCTACGAGTACGCTACGTACTCTCTACCGCGATGTCTCAAAGTACAGCCAATTGGAGAACCAAGAAGAAGCCCTAGAAGAGGCGGGCTGGAAGTTGGTACACGGGGATGTGTTCCATCCTCCTGCAAACTCGGACTTACCGTGTGTCTACATCGGGACAAGGGTCCAATTTTTGGGGATGACTCTTGTCATCATGATTTTTGTCCTCCTTGGTTTCCTCTCTCCTACTAACCGAGGGGGTCCGATGACGGCAATGGTCTTGCTTTGGGTCTTTATGGGCCTTTTCGCAGATACTCTTCAGCTTGTTTATAAAAGATGTTCGAGGGAGCAGAACGGAAGAAAATTACTCTCAAGACTGTTTTCATGCTCCCCGCTTCTATTTTCGTTGTGTTCTTTATCTTGAATGTGTTGTAAAGGCTAACAGTATTATCTAGAGGAGGATGAATAACTGATTATACATGATCTAAATAAACTAAAGCGGAATTTAAGACAACCAAGTTTGATATTGCAAAAGAACAAAATCTAATGAGAAATTATGCAATAACCAGATTCTAATGTGTGCAAAATGCTATCAAATAAAACAATAGAGAGTTAAAGGGATAGAGAAATTTGCACACACTAATTATAGTGATTTGGTTCAAATCAAGTCCACATTTACTCTCCCACGTTGATTAACCTACTGACTGGATTTCAATAGAGAATCAATCAGTTTGTGTGGTCAGGTGCTTATTTCTGGAAATTCGAGAAACTTTATCAGACATTCTGCTTCTTTCAACTGATTTTCTTCCTCGTATCAACTGGACTCCGACCTGCTTTCCTCTCCTGAACGCTGCTTAAGTGCAACCATTTTAGGTTTATCTTGTATTGCTGGGACGAATCTTTTGTTATTCATCGAGTGACCATCACGTCAATGGCTCTCGACAGTCTGCTGCTTTTCAAGGACAAATTATAGGTCATGACGATACTCATATGGGGTGAGCTTGATCGTTGGCTTTATACATGAAATGGAACTACTTCATTTGCTCTTGAAAAGGATAAGTTTCATTGAAGCCAGCTATCGATCAGTAGGGAGTTCTCATTAAAACACTCGCCGTTCGTCTAATAGTCATTATTAGTAGGATTGATGGCTGATTAATCAATGCCCGTCAAGATTTCATGATAAAAATAAGGGCAAAGAGATATTGTTTGGCAAAAGCGATAAGAAAGGTGGAGAAATCACCATGGAATTAGTCGAGCGTTCATTCACGCATCCGCCATATCTTTAGACGACCAAAAGTTCCCCAAGAGCCCAAGGGAATAGGACAGCGCCAATAGCCATTTTAATGTTTACGCTGAAAATCGTCAGTTTATTGACTTAAACGAAACATTAGCGTCCTTCATTTCGGCAACTAATTCTAGATTGACGAGCACGAGAAAGATAACTTCCCTTTATGCATTTTTTAATAAATGTGCACAAAATTGAAATAAAATGATGAATCATATGTCCTGTCGTTCTACTTCAAAACATGAAAACGAATGGATAAGTTCATCATATATATCGTCTTCAAAGATCTACCCAAATAGGATGAATAATCAATAGAGATGTCTCTACCTATTGACATTTAAAAAGATATAGGGCATCCTACCGACTAACATTTTATTACTAGTCTAAAAATTAATTGCCAATCATCTTGAAAGGAATGGAGAGAAAAAAGCAAGGAAAGAAAATGAAGAATCAAGAAAAGAGACATGTATAAACTGGCGATCTTTATTGGTTCTTAACATTACAAAGCATGAGAACAATCATGAAATAGTACTCACTACTGTTATTAGCCAAGGTTGCGGAGGGCGGGGTGCCGGTGGACAGTGCCCATGTCTGTGCTCATGATAGTGGCGACCTTGTCTTGACTTATAAATTTTGACTAAATACTTAAAATTTATTTTCATAGAAGTTTAGGGACCAGTTTTGGCCCTAACAAAAAAGATTTTCATATCACCTATGTATTAATATCATTTGCTTTTTCTAGGTTTTATTTTCTATTTTATCTTCCCTATTTTTGGATAAATTAATGTTTAAAAAATTAATAATTAAAAGAAAAAAAAGAGGGAGGTTCTGGAGATAGAAACCGAGGCTAAGAGAGCTGAGATAGAGCGAGTAAGCCTCAGTCGACGCTGCGGCCGTGACATCCCCTGTCTGACAAGCTCCAGCCAGCGTTGCCGAGCCAAATCGTGAGCCCCCGGCCTTGTTTTTGCCCCGTTTTGGGCGCATCGGGGCGGAGCTCGCGGCCGTCGGGCTAACGCGAACTCTGACCCCTCATCTGTCCTTCGGTTTGCTGCTGAGTGCCGCGTGTGTTCGTCCGTCGAGAGTCCCGGTCTCCGATTTGGGTCTCAATTGGGCTGAAAGACCATCGATCCCGTACGTACACCACCTGTTCGACACAATGACTAAACGAGATCTAGTTTCCGTGTCCTCGCTTCTGGCCAAGACCAAGCGTCCTTGGCTTGATTCACGTTGTTGAGATGATGTTGTTGAGTGTAACGATTCGGGCGTCGGTCGTTTGGGTCGTTTCGCAGAGTTCCCAGTAATATAAAAGTCGGTGACAGCCCACTTGGAGGACCCGGATTCTTCATATACTAAGCATTTGGCTGTGGAATTTTAAGCATTAAAGGAGGAGGTTTGGTAAAAAGCAATGAACGAGATGTCGTAGACAAAAGGAAGGCTGGTCTTTTCAAACCCTTGCTCTTCACGAAATTCAGTCTCGAAAAAGGGCACTTTCGATATTGTTTTGCGAAAATTTACCGCCATAAATGAAATGCTCGGACAACAATATAATTTACTGCAGACGTGAAGATGCTCAAAGAAGCTTTGTTCTGAGAAGAAGAAACTGTCTCCATCACGAGTCGGGTAAAAACGAACTGAAAGACCTAGAAGACACGTTGAATTACCGAAGCAACCGGCTTCGCAAGTGAAGATATTTCAGACGTGTGCTCTAGAAAAGCCATAAAAGATATAGCCCAAACAATGTCTATCCATAAAAGGAAATTCTCATTTTAAGACTATCATTAATGAGAACTTCATCGATAAAATTGTGGGCACAATTGAAGGAGAGTGTTGAATTATGTCTCAAATTTGAGTACCCGACCCGATGTTAATTAGACAAGTCAAAGGTGCTTGTCATTATTTTATTTTAGTATTTTTTTTTTTTTTTTTTTGGGGGGGGTGTTGCGTGAGGGAGTCAGGGAAATAAGTTCCGTGTTGCAACCGGTAGTAATCTTCATAACACATCACAAAAGGAAAGACATGGATTTAATCGATCGAGATGTATCATCTAAACAACAGAGAAACCGTTACCAACTATAGATGGAAATCAAAAATAGAATGGGATTGAAGTTGAGTGGGAATTCAGTGGCCAGTAACATAAAAGAAAAAGTCGGTGGAAACATGAGATTAAAACATCTAATTGCACTTGCAACGCCACCAGAAGTTATGTGGATCCAAATCCATAAATCCAAATCCAACACGAAGACCATCTAAATCTTTATGCTCTGACCCAGTGAAAAGGAAATTTAAGAGGAGAAAGCAAGAATTAGGTCATGAAAGCCACATCTGATAATACAAGACCCCGAAGACAATTAAGTTAGCCTGCTAGAGGAGACAAGTGACTTCTTCACACGCATGCACAAACTTCAGGCAAAACATTACATAAAATGAAAGTAACGCAAACTTCACTCATAACATTGCATAAAATAATAGTAACACATGCACAAACTTCAGGAAAAACATTACATAAAGTAACAGCTTGACACGGTGGAGTCTGATGCCGGTGTGGCGGGAAGATGATGATTACCACCGGAGATGACGCTGACCTTTCTAGATTTTCAATAACTGAAACTTTGACCACGGCAAGTGGCCGTCTCCCTATTTGTGGCCCTGTATGTGGAGGTGTTCCACCTTGTGGAACTGTATGTGATGGTGTTCGTGGACGTATATGTGGTGGTGTTTGTGGACGTGTATGTGGTGGTTTTCCACTTTGTGGACATGTATGTGGTGGTTTTCCACTTTGTGGACATGTGTGTGGCGGGGTTTCTCCTTGAGGACGAGTACAGCAACGCCGTGGCCGTGGCCGTGGCCGTGGCTGTGGCCCTCTTTGTGTCCAGGCCAGTGGCCGTGTCCATCTTTGTGGACATGTGTGTGGCAGTGTTTCTCCTTGGGGACGAGTGCAGCACCGCTGTGTCTGTGGCCGTGGTCCTCTTTGTGTCCATGCCGGTGGCCGTGTCCATCTTTGTGGCCGTGTCCATCTTTGTGGCCATGCCGGTGGCTGTGCCCGTGGCCATGGCCATGATGGCTGCCGTGGTGATGACCCTCTCCCATAATTTTCCTTGTGGGCGTGAGTGTTACTTTGGAAATGTGTTGTGGCAGTTCATGGTGGCGAAGAGTGCTATTTAACCCATAAAGGGCCACCGGACCCAGCAAAAAAAAAAAAAAAAGAAAAAAAAAATTGTTAATGGGCCTAATGGTGTTTAGAAGTCTTGGTCACGGTCAGTGTTTATTTGGACGGTCACCGTTTATTTATTTATTTTTTTGGGTCCATAGTTTGGACGGTGGGAAAGTACCAAGTAGTCAACTTTGGCGGAGCATCGAGAAGCTGTTGAAGAAAGAAGAGAGCAACAAGCAAGAAGTCATCAATGGAAGCTTCATAGAAGATGAACCGGTACAGCTGGCAAGATAAATGCCAGTGGTATAAGTCTTGGTCGCGGCCACCATCTTGGAAAAAAGGACTGAACGTGAACAAGAAGATAAAGTTGTCTTTTCAACAAGAAAAGTTTATGCCAATGGTATTAGCCTTATTAAGATAACTGCTAATGGTATAAGTCTTAGTCTACATGACTTGTCGAAGAGCTGGACCAATAAAGAATAGCCAAAACAACATCGTTTTGTCTTTTATTTGAATTTTAATATAAATATTAAATAAATTTAATTTAAAACTAAAATTTAATATAAAACGACATCGTACTTTTCCTTCTTTTAATGTGGATTTTATAGAGAATATGGTGTTTTGGGAGATCTTATGTTCGTAAATTATTTATAGGCATAGACACCTATGGAGGAGAGATTCTAAGTGGGACCAAAGGCACCAGTGTTGGTGTTGATAATTTGCCTGTCCACGCTAAAATTGATTCATCTGGCATCTTTACTCGAAGATATCTTACTCTTGGCACCTCTATAGGATTGCGCATAGGCATAGCATATGTATCACACTGCTATTAGAATGCTGATATAAGTCATCGGGTATGTTCATATTCCTCGTACAAAAATTTAGAGATAATTACACAAATAATTCCTTAACTTTGGTCCTACATGCAGTGTCGTTTCCAAACTTTTAATTCTTCAATATGGTCCTAGAACTTTAGTCTAATGTGCATTATCGTCCCTAAATTTTTTATTTAGTCAACATGGTCCACGAACTTTTTGATAACATTCAATCTAGTCCACAGACTATGTGAAAACAATTAATGCTATCCTTTCATCGATTGAAGTTCAAAGACAAAATTAAATATTTTTATATAGTCTAATGACTAAATTAAACATATACTAAAAATTTATGGAGCATATTGAATAAATTAAAAGTTTATGAACCACATTACACAACGGGTTAAAGTTCAAGGATTACATTGAACAAAATACAAGTTTAATAAATAACATTGTATATTAGGCTAAAATTCATGAATCATCCTTATCATCTTCCCTTTATTTTACCAAGCATCGATAGGAAAATTGTCTAAAAATTCTTAAATCTAGTTAGTCCTAAATCTTTCAAATTTGTTAATTGAAGCCTAAATATTTTCACATTGTGTCAATTGAGTTCATTTGACCAATTTTGGCTAAAAATCGTGGACGTGGACTTCAGCCATTCTATGTGGCATTGACAAAGCTAATGTGGGCAAATTTTAATAATATTTTAATATTAATTTATTAAAAAATTGAATTTTATTTTTTTCCTTTTTTTCTTTACTTTTTTTGTGATCTTTTTCTTTGGTAGCGAGGGAGTCGTGGGTGAGTGGGGTTGGCATAGCCACGGAGGCCCTAGGTGCGGCCTCCCTGGCCCTAGGCAAAAGGGTTCACAACCTCGTCGATTGCAAGTGAGGGTGCAAAAGACATTACTCGATCAAGGCGAAGCCTACATGGCTGGCAAGGGTTGCCGGTGACCCTCACCGGCTAAAAAAAAGCAGAGAGTAAGAAAAAAAATATTGTGATATTATTAAAATTTGTCCGTGGCCGTGTCGCTCTGTGTCCTTGGCCGTGTCCCTGTTTCTGGCCGTGTGTGAGACCATGGCCATGCCGGAAGCCTTGATGACCGTGATGGCCGCGTTGACGATGACCGTCTTCCGTGCTTATGAGCTGTAGGTTTTCCTTGCGTTTTCCTTGCGGGGGTCAAAGGAAGTAAAGGCAAGAAGGCCAGTCCTTAAAGGATAGGAGAAAAGCCTCTGCAAGACGAAGTTACTAAGTAAGGGGCCCTGGCATTAGAAAGTCTTGGTCAAGTGCATTGAATTTTTGGACGGTGGGGTTGGGACAATTCTATCGCGAAGATTCGTCGGTCCTTCGTTAATTTTATATTATCTCTTTTATTAGTCCATTTGACTTGTTTTTCTTGGAGTCAATCCTCGATTGGTGCTTAAGGGGCAGATTGTATATGCCTATATCTTCAACATAAATATAAGTTTTACCTCACAATTTCATTTTAGTTTACATCCATCGCAACTACTGTTCCATAATATGTACCTTAGAGAAAGTATTTGTAAAATGATTAAGCATCTCAAGTTTGTTTACTATATCTTTAATTCTATGAAACTAAGTCAGATCACTGAACTGAATGCACGTAGGGGATTACATCTCGTCTTAGCCAGTCCACCTTAAAGACTTATTTAGGCGTTAACCTAATCTCCAACTCAAATTGACAAAGCAGCCATTCGTTCAATCACATGCTCAGTATAGAAATATGTCTCGACAATGAAGCCATCCAACGAATCCTGACCCGACCAGGGGTTGCGGCCGCGGATGGGAAAGGAGACGGCGATGGTCTTTGATTGAAGGAGAAAAGCTTGTCCGCTAAGAAAGGGAAAAGAGAAGATCGGAAAATGGGACGAAAAGGGGAAGAGAGAGTAGCCATCATGGTGTCCTATTCATGATGAGCACTCTAAATACGAAGAGAAAGCGCGTTGAAGGCTGCCTGAAAAGACATTGAAGAGTGTCGGGAGTTTCTCCGGAAGGTTGAACTTGTGGAAGTCCATTAAATACTTACGGTAAGTATTTAATTGATAGCTTTATGAGATTATGAGATTATTTTTAGTGGAATTTTAAGAAATAAAAATCATATCAGTTATTGGGTGTATTTATGGTTGAGAAACATTATGAATATTCGAATAAGTCAAGTATGATTGTAATCTCTATTATACCAGTTGATTTACAATAAAATATTTGACTGCTCTCTTTTGAATTACATAAATTCGATGTCGAATTTATTTGCTCATTCTTATAAATGGATTGCCTGATAGTTTGTTTTTGGCAACCGTAGTCATATGTACTTGGGAAATTTAAAAATTTACATAAAGCTTTACCGATAGGTCAATCAGATCAAATCAAATGGAGGGGTTCCTCTAGATTTACATAATTGGATCGATGGTGACCAGAAATAGGACAAAGGGTTAGGCGACATCGTTGTCATCGAATGTTTCTTTTGGGCAAAGCCCCTCCTTCCACGAAACTTGCGGGCGACTTTGCTTTATGAAGTGCACACTTCGAGTCTTGCGATTGTGACACAGCTTGCCGTGCAAGTTGGAAAGAGCTTGCTCGTTTGCCTCGAATTGCTAACCGAGTGATTTGCATAAAATGCTCATTTTCTTGCTTATAAACAATCTAGAGAGGGCAAGATGAAACAAGAACCAAAGTATGGCAACAGCTACTTGTGATATGCCTTCCGAGGCACTTGAACTTGGTAGTTGGTATGAAATCAGCCTTCTTGCTTATTAAAATCCTTGTCATTAGAGGCTCAAATTATGAAATTCACTATGTTTGGACATTTTATTCTCTCTAGGCATGGCCAAAACTCACTAAATTAGGATGGGTTCTGGAAAGCTACAGGTCAAGTGTGTTGCTGTCCATGCCTCCAATGTACACTTTTTAGCTGTATAATTTATCCAACTCTTATCCGTCAAATGAAAAAAAAGAAAAATCAAACCATACTTCTGGCGGATGCCAAGAGCTCCAGAAGACACAAGTGAATAGCAAACAATTTGATCGTACTCGCGCAACATTGGTAATTCCAAATGAACCAAAAAGAGGATGCTGCAAAACATTTGTAATGTCACAAATACCTGCTAAACTATCTTACAATGATGATTTCCTGCAGCCACTACGTATTCCGCATGATGTTTTTCCAACTGCACAGGCCCATCAAATAAGATCAAACGAAAACAAACATGAAAAATACTATGTTCTTCTACATGAACTAGCGTAATTAGACATGTAGAACCATGTTCCGCAGGAAAACTATGTAAATTCCTTTAAGTCGTCCTTGCTTCAGTACACTCTCGAAGGGAAGAGTATATTTTCTCGTCATGGATAATTCAGCAATTTATCTGTTTTGGCTTAGCGCAAGGTGAGTGAGGATCGAGGGATTCTCATTTTTTTGTATTAATGAGGCAAGCTTTGCAGTATGTGTCGATTCTCACCGTACCGTTCTCACTGCATTATTCTGTTTGCCAGGTTTTACATAAGATCTTAAACGCACTACTTTTTCACTTCTTCAGTGCTCCAGAATTTCGCCCTTTAGCTCAGTAGTCGAGCTTAATTTGATTCAATTCATTTTGATACCGATGGAATATAGGCCGAAGCTATATATCAATTGACATAGAAATCTTTATATAGATACAACTTGATAAATTGTACTTATATGTCCTAGAACCGTCCAACCACTGTCTAAACGATTCTATGAAAAGTGGCACCTGTGACAGAGATTGAAACTTCTAATGCTTGTGATTAAAAGACATTGAACTAATTGATCAAGATGTATAATCTTAAGAATTAAGAAATTCTATCTACTGTCGATGAATATAAATGGGATTAAACTTGTGTGGAGATTCACTGGCGATTAACAGAATAGAATTCAGGGCTAACACGAGACTAACACATCTAATTGCACTTGCAAAACCCCAGAAGCAATAACCCAAATCCGTTTATCATATATATATATAATTACAATGAGGTGGGGGCTATGACATTCGATGCAAAGAACATCTACACCTTTACGCTCTGACCCAGTGAAGAGAAAAATCAAGAGAAAGAATTAGGTCATGAAAAACACATACTACAAGACCACAGGGACAACCCACCTTGTCTTCTTGAGGTATAACAAGTGACTTCTTCACACACGTACGCACGCTTCATATTTAACATTACATAAAGTAACTGAGGGGAGCTTCATTCGTGCTACAACCGGATGGTAGTGGTGCCGAACTCATCATCCGGTCGAGGCTAAAAGCCGCCTGGTGGGCAGAAGACGACGGGAGGACGGACTGGATAAACCACTGGAGGTGGCGATAGAGAACCAGTGTATCAGGTCATCGGCCATCGAATGGGAAGGCTCCCATCGAGGAATCGGAATCCGCTTGACGTCACTCTCCTGCAAGATGAACGATGCGTGAGGCATATATTTTTCAAAAAGGATAAGGAAGAAAACAAAGAGACTGAAATTGAGGCCGAGTAATTCTGAAAATACACTGCTCTACGTGTGGCCATATTTCATGAAGGTAACAAAAAAGGGGCCTTACCTGGAAATCAACGTCATATGTAAATATAACCTCTTTCCTTTCTTTGACCTCTTGGGGGTTTGTAGAGCTATTAACCTGTTGGATTTTTTATGTCTCAGTGCTGCTGTTTTTAGACTAAAGCTTCTCTGTTCTGTTTTATATTGTTTTAGTTTATTTTCTTACTTAGTCAATTATGTTATGCAGTTGTTGTTGTGTTATTTAGGAAGTTAAGTACTTGTTCGGGTGCAGTTACAAGCTGAACGTGTGTGTGTGCAGTTATTTTTTTTTTTGGTTTAAGTCGTGTTTTGTACTTGACTTTTTACTAGAGAACTGTAGAAGGCAGTTTTTATGCTCTGTTCTCTCTGTTTCCTCTGTTTTTCTTCTTTCTTCCTCGATATCTATAGTCTTGGCATTTCTGCTTCTTTGCTGCTTTGATCAGCATCAACAGTGGTATCAGAGCATCGAATGATCTTGAGGGACTGTGAAGTGAAGCAAGTATTGTAGTGCAAAGAGGTTAGAGGGTGATGGAGACAGGTTCAAGTGGTTTTTCTACGATGGCTTCTCCAGTATATACTGGAGAGAATT
The DNA here is from genome assembly GCF_016545825.1 of Eucalyptus grandis. Lineage (NCBI taxonomy): Eukaryota > Viridiplantae > Streptophyta > Magnoliopsida > Myrtales > Myrtaceae > Eucalyptus > Eucalyptus grandis. The sequence continues at coordinate 53,066,441 of NC_052612.1, forward strand.
ATCAAGCATGGGCTGTTAAAATGAAAGCATTTCTGGAGGGTCATGATCTGTGGGAAGCTGTGGAGGATGATTATGAAGTTGCTCCACTTCCAAATAATTCGACCATGAATCAAATCAAGCTTCATAAAGAGAGAACCACAAGGAAAGCCAAGGCAAAATCTTGCATGTATGCTGCTGTCTCGCCTACCGTCTTCACTAGAATTATGAAGTGTGACTCTGCGAAGGTCATATGGGATTTCTTGAAGGAAGAATATGAAGGAGATGAGAAGATAAGAGGTATGAAGGTGCTGAATCTCTTGAGAGAATTTGAGAGACAGCAGATGAAGGAATCTGAGTCAGTGAAGGAATACTCAGATAGGCTAGTGGGAATAGCTGATAAAATTAGAGTTTTGGGAACTGACTTGAGGGATGATAGGCTTGTTCAGAAGATCCTAATGTCTCTTCCAAAAAAATTTGAAGCTACTATAGCTTCTCTGGAAAACACAAGGGACTTGGCTGATATAAAACTTGCTGAGTTGCTGAATGCTTTGCAGGCACAGGAGCAAAGAAGACTAATGAGGAGAGAAGATCATGTTGAGGGGGCATTGCAAGCCAAAGTAAAGGAAAATGATGGAGGCAAAGGGAAGAAATGGATTCAATTTAAGGGAAATGTTGCTGATTCGAAATTTTTACCAAAAGAAGGAAATGCTGGTGGATCTAGCAAATGGAAAAATAATAAAAGGCCATGTCAGTACTGTGGTGGAACCAACCATAAGTCCTTTAGATGCTGGAAAAGGCCAGATGCGAGGTGCAGAAGATGCCACAAGTTGGGTCATATGGAAGCTATTTGCAAAGGGAAAGCCTATCAGCAAATAGGAGAAGCACAAGTGGCAGTGAGTGAAGTTGATGAAGAGCACTTATTTGTTGCTTCAGCTGGTGAATATTCAGTCGAAAATAGTACATGGCTGATAGATAGTGGTTGTACTAATCACATGACTGGCAACTTAGAGCTATTCAAGAGCATAAACAAAACAGTAAAGTCCAAAGTCAGAATTGGCAATGGACATCATATTGAAGTTCAGGGTAAAGGTGTAGTTGCTGTTAAAGGAAACCAGGGGGTGAAGTTAATCAGGGATGTCCTCTTTGTGCCAAACATTGACCGAGAATACTGGTAAGTGTTGGTCGGTTAGTGGAGAAGGGCTATATAGTGAAGTTCGAAGGAAGGGAATGTCTCATTAAAGATACTGACAGCAATGAAGTCTTGAGAGTTCAAATGAGGGATAAAAGTTTTGTGTTCAAGCTAAATGAGATGCAGCAGATGGCTTTGAAGTGTACAGAAGAGAATATAGAGCTGTGGCACAAAAGATTGGGGCATGTTCATAGGAGGAGTATGCTGGTTATGCAGAGAAATGGCCTGGTAGATGATTTACCAAGCTTGAAGGAAGAGCTTCCATAATGCAGAACCTGCCTTCTTGGCAAACAAACCAGATTTCCCTTCAAAGGAGGAGTCTTGAAGACATATCAAAAGCTAGAATTAGTTCACACTGATGTGTGTGGACCTATGTCTGAACCTTCTTTAAATGGAAGCAGGTATTTTATCACTTTTATTGATGATCTGACTAGAATGAGCTAGATCTATTTTCTGCAAGCTAAGACTGAAGTAGCTGATGTATTTATGAAGTTTAAGGCATTAGTTGAAAATCAAAGTGGGAAGAGAATCAAAGCTCTCAGGTTAGACAATGGATCTGAGTATACAGCTAACAAATTCAAACTGATTTGTGAGCAAGCTGGAATTGTACAGCAATTTACAGCCCCTTACTCACCTCAACGAGAATGGGGTTAGTGAGAGGAAAAATAGAAGTATTATGGAGATGGCCAGATGTTTGATGCAGGGAAGAATTTGCCTAAAAGTTTTTGGCTGAGGCAGCCAACACTGCTGTATTTCTTTTAAATAGATTACCTACAAAAGCTTTAGAGAAACTAACACCCTCGGGGCTGGCAAGACACTAAACCTTCGTGAAAAATTTGAAGGTTTTTGGAAGTTTGTGTTATACTCATATTCCCGATGTCAAAAGGATAAGCTTGATAAAAAGGTTGAGATTGGAATTTTTGTTGGATATAGCTCTCAATCAAAGGCTTACAGAATTTTCTATCCAAAGACAAGGAAGATTCGTGAGCAGAGATGTTATGTTCTTAGAGGAAGATGAATGGAATTGGTTAAATGGAAGGAACACTGAATTGAAGCACTTTGAAAGACAACCTGAAAGCGATGTGGAGACTAATGAAATTACAGGGGAAATGGAAGAAAATATAGATGATGAACTTGTAAGAGGCACAAGGTCACTTGCTGAGATCTATGAAAGGAGTAATGTGGCAGTGCTCGAACCATCAAATTTTGCTTAAGCCAAGGAAGATCAGAAGTGGTTTGCAGCAATGCAGGAGGAGATGACAATGATTCAAAAAAATCAGACTTGGGAATTGGTAGACAGGCCATTAAATAAGAATGTAATTGGAGTTAAGTGGGTCTTTAGGACAAAACTCAATCCTGATGGCTCTGTTAACAAGTATAAAGCAAGGCTGGTTGTGAAAGGCTATGCTCAGGTATGGGGAGTAGACTATTCTGAAACTTTTGCTCCAGTTGCAAGGCTGGACACAGTAAGACTCCTGTTAGCTATTGCAGCCGAGAAGGGTTGGACTATTTTTCAGCTTGATGTCAAGTCTGCATTTCTAAATGGTGAGCTTGAAGAGGAAATTTTTATTGAACAACCTGAAGGGTTCTGTGTTAAAGGGCAAGAAGAGAGTGTATACAAATTGCACAAAGCTTTATATGGACTGAAGCAAGCTCCAAGAGCTGGTATGAAAAAATTGATCGATATCTACTTTTGGATTTAGGTTTTAAAAGGAGCTTGAGTGAGTTCACTCTTTATATTAAGAAAGTGAATCATAGTGTGGTAGTTCTGTCTCTATATGTGGATGATCTTTTGGTAACGGGAAATGATGTTCAGCTGATAGAAAATGTTAAGCAAGGCTTATTTGCTGGTTTTGAGATGACAGACTTAGGAAAAATGGCTTACTTCTTAGGTCTGGAAATCAAGCAAAGTCCTTATGAAATCTTCATCTGTCAGAGGAAGTACTTAAAGGAAATTTTGAAGAAGGTTCAGATGGAAGAATGTCGAAGTGTCGGTACACCTATGGCAGCAAAGAGAAGTTGCGGAAGAGTGATGGAACCGAAGCTGTGGATGTCTCGATGTACAGAAGTCTAATAGGTTGTCTCATGTACCTCACAGCAACCAGACCAGACATTCTATTTGCTGTAAGTGTTATGTCCAGATTTATGAGTGATCCAAGTCAGCTTCATTTGATTGCAGCTAAAAGGATTTTAAGGTATTTGAAAGGAACCATGTTTTTTGGAGTGAAGTTTCGAATGAGTCAAGAATTCAATCTACAAGGTTATTCTGATAGTGATTGGGCTGGCTCGATGGATGATATGAAGAGTACATCTGGGTACTGTTTCAGTTTAGGATCAGCTTGTTTCACTTGGTGTTCTAAAAAGCAAGAAATTGTAGCTCAATCTACTGCAGAAGCAGAGTTTATAGCTGCTACTGCAGTTGCAAATCAAGCCTTATGGCTGAAGAAGATAATGAAAGATCTTTGGCTGAACTCCAATGAATATATCAAGATCAATGTGGATAACCAAGCTGCAATTGCAATATCTTAGAACCCAGTTTTTCATGGCAAAACTAAGCATTTCAAGGTCAAGTTCTTCTTTCTACGTGAGGTGCAACAAAATGGTGAGGTCATGCTGGTTTATTGCAAATCTGAAGATCAACTTGCTGATATGTTTACTAAACCACTTCAAGTTGGAAGATTTGAAGCATTGAGAAAGAAAATTGGAGTATGCAGCAGCTACTGATCCAAGGAGGAGTTTGTTGGATTTTTTATGTCTCAGTGCTGCTGTTTTTAGACTAAAGCTTCTCTGTTTTGTTTTATATTGTTTTAGTTTATTTTCTTACTTAGTCAATTATGTTATGCAGTTGTTGTTGTGTTATTTAGGAAGTTAAGTACTTGTTCGGGTGCAGTTACAAGCTGAACGTGTGTGTGTGCAGTTATTTTTTTTCTTTTTGGTTTAAGTCGTGTTTTGTACTTGACTTTTTACTAGAGAACTGTAGAAGGCAGTTTTTATGCTCTGTTCTCTCTGTTTCCTCTGTTTTTCTTCTTTCTTCCTCGATATCTATAGTTCTGGCATTTCTGCTTCTTTGCTGCTTTGATTAGCATCAACATAACCACACGCTTTGCAGGTGATTGGAGTAGTCTTCTCGCTCCATATGCCTATATATTCATGATTGGAGTAATAGAAAAGATGATTCGGCACAGTTATTGACGTGGATGTTTAATAAACAGGACTAGCATCAACCTTTGGTGTTTTGTATGTGATCATGGAAAATCACCTGAATGGTTTAACCTCAAACCCAACAATTGTTGTGGCCCCTGTTTAATTATCTTGGTGAAACTCGACAGTGAACGAAAAGTGGTCGTAGATAAAATATCTCTGCTCCCTACTGTGCAAAAAGTATTCAGTCGTTACGTATCCACAAACACTTGCATATTTTAAACACCTAAAAGAGAGAGAGAATGCCAAGATTGGTACTCGCTCCAGCATAATGTGCTTTGAAGCCAACAGGAAAGCCACGTCGATGCGCAGTGAAATTGTGCTGTTCAAGCCTTTCTAATGGAACCACCAGAGGGAGATAGTCCAACACCCTGCCATTTATGCATGTGTCATCCAACAGTTCCAGATCATTAAGTTACAGCAGTTCTTGCTCTGCATGCATTTTATGCTAATCAGTGCTTACATGTTCACTCGATACTCGTCATCCATCTTTTTTTTGAAATTTTTGGCCTCTTTTGCATCAAGAATCTTTTGACAGAGAATTTTGCACTACTCGCCTACTCCCATTCTTATCTGAGATAAAAAGAAGCAATCAGGTGATTAAAAGGAAACGTGCTCCCTCCTATCTTCAAGCCAGGCAGTATGTAAGTTTATAAGGTTTGTCCGTACATGCATATACACGTACTTACGTAATCTACCTCATAAGGAGAGTTTTCACTGCGATCACCACGAAGAAATTGTCCAAGATTCTCCGCACCACCAACAATATGGAAAGGTCGACAGTAACCAAGGGAGTAAAAAGAGTAAGTGTTGACACCTAAATTTTGATTATGTTTTTAATTAGGCCTTAATTTCTTTTATTTTCCTTCTCTCTTTTTTTCAGATAATGAAAAACAAATAACAAAAACAACAAAAAAATAAATAAAAACAAAGAAAAACAAAAGCAGCCGGTCGGGCTGGGCCTTCAAGCCCAGCCCCTCATTTTTCTCCCGCAGGCCCCCCCACGGCCCGGCCCGTGTGACCCGGCCCGGCCCCCCTTCTCCTGCTTGTCTCCCTCCTTGCATTGTCTTCTTCCTTAAGTAGCACGCACCGGAGATTGGACGCGCGCGACGCCAGAAAGGAGGAGAGGACGGTGACGTATGACGCTGCAAGCAGAAGAGACGCGTCTTCAATACGAGGCGGCCTAGCTAGAGCCACCTCGACAGATGGGATGCCTATTTGGCCGGTGGAGGCCATTCGGTGTGTGAGGACCGGTGGTCAAAGCTCCGTCGACCGGCCACCCCCTCACCTATAAATAGGCCTCTCCCGACGATGGCAAAGGACACACTGAGAGAGATCGAAAGCGGGCGAGCGTCACAAGCTTCCCTTGAGAGACTTCAGGGGAGGCCCGAGCGCTCGCAAGCCCAGATCTAAGGGAGAGGGAAGAGATCGAAATCGGAGGAGAGGAGGTTTCAGAGGACCAGATTTGAGAAGTTGAAGACTCACCGTCATTGACCCATCGCGACCACCCCTCCCTACAGTCACTCCACCCCACGACGCCGTCACCTCGAAGGCCCCTACCACTGTGCCGTCGCTACGCTGTTGTCTCCCTTGATGCCAGCCGCTTCTTCCCCGATGCAGATCTACAGTTGTCTGAAGACTCATCTGAATCAAAACCCTCCATCGCATAATCGACTGGTACAGTCCGCCGAGATAGGTATGAGCTCAGTCGCCGCCTGCCATCGTATGCCATAGCCGCCTTTGTCGCCGTTGCTCGAAGGCTTCCCCCCTTTTTCGAAACCCTAGCCTCTATCACCGCGAAATCGGGTCGACCCCATGACCTGGTTCTCTAGGGTTTCGTCAATCCGAGTCGGGTGGTCAAATTGGATTCGGAGCTCGGGCCGGGCGCCCCATTTTGTTTAAAAATAGGCCTGTCTTGCGGGCCGAGCATATTAGCCTCCACAAGCGACCGCCCTGATCGAGTGCCAAAGAAAAAAGAGGTCGCAACAGCTTGGCAACTTCGCTGGGGACTTGAAGACTTAGGCCTTTTTTATCTTGTTTAAATGCTTTGCTAACTTGGTTTTTTTTCTATGCAGGTTAGTAGCTTTTTTTTTTTTTTTTTTACTTCGTTAAAATAAAATGTCTTGTGATTATAAACTGTTGTGCATGCTTTACTGTTTTAACATTACACATGGCACACATAACTCGGTCGCCGGATTTGGGCTGTCATAAGATATTTAGGATGGTGTTAAGAAAGATACGACTTCAAATGCAAGACAGCGTTGTAGAGGTTGCCTTTCTTTTCTCCAAATTTCTTTAGATAGAGCCGAGGTTAAAAGGGTATGCTGCCAATGCAAAACTGCAACATGTGGACACCCTTTTAATTTCAACAAGCCTTCACAGTTAGAAATTGAGCCGCACGTTCCATGTGCATGTCTTTGTGCTTGCCATTTTCTTTAAAAGTAAAGTAATTTCTTTACTTTTACTCAGTCTTTTTTATTGGCCCATGGCAATTTAAGGTAGGTTATTCGAGTTCCAGTTTATATGCGATGGGAGAAGATGATATCCAGTTTATTCTGAAGATACGCTACTCTATGTGTGGCCATATTCCATGAAGGTAGCAGAAATGGGGCCTTACCTGGAAATCAATGTCGTATGTAAATATAACCTCCTTCCTTTCTTCGACCTCTTGAGGGTTTGTAGAGCTAGTAACCACACGCTTTGCATGAGGATTACAGGTGATTGGAGTAGCCTTCTCGCTCCATATGCCTATATATTCATGTCTGACACTACAGTAATAAAAAGATGATTTGGCACAGTTATTGACATGGATGTTTAATAAACAGGACTAGCATCAACCTTTGGTGTTTTATATGTGATCATGGAAAATCACCTGAATGGTTTAACCTCAAACCCAACAATTGTTGTGGCCCCTGTTTCATTATCTTGGTGATACTCGACAGTGAACGACAAGTGATTGTAGATAAAATATCTTTGCTCCCTACTCTGCAAAAAGTATTGTCGTTACGTATCCACAAACACTTGCATATTTTAAACACCTAAAAGATAGGGAATGCCAAGATTGGCACTCACTCCAGCATAATGTGCTTTGAAGCCAACAGGAAAGCCACATCGATGTGCCGTGAAATTGTTCTATGCAAGCCATTCTAATGGAACCACCAGAGGGAGATAGTCCAACACCCTATTGAAGATCACCGCCTCTCTCTCTCCTGGAGTTCTCTAGATCTCTCTCTCTAGAGTTCTCCATATCTCCCTCCTCCAGATCTCTCTCTCTCTCTCTCTCTCTCTCTCTCTCTCTTTGGATTTCTCTAGATCTCTCCTTTCTCCATAATGTTCTAGCAAAATCCATCAAGAAAAGCTGCACCACTTCTAGACTTCTCCAAATAAATCAAGTTGTGAGGCTATAATAAAATAATAATAATACTTCTAGAATAGTGTAGAAAGCTAGTAAAGTCACCAACTTTCCATCCTATAAATAGGAGCAACTTGCTCCTCATTTGAGTGTCCAACTAAGAGTGTGTGAGTAAGAAGTCCAAGGGGGTGTGTGGGTGTGGGTGTGTGTGCAGGGGTCTTGAGAGTGTGTTGAGTAGAGTGTGCTATGTATGCACGTGAGTGAGAGAAATTTTGTAGAGTTGTCTGAGTATTGTATGTGGTGTGAGAAAATATTGTAATAGTGAAAGTTATATTTTGTAAATTATATTTGTATCACATTTCCGCAAGATTCAACAAGTGGTATCGGAGCAGGTTGTCGGAAACCATGTGAAGACAGTGGTCGGGGACCATTGTAAGTGAGCAAGGCGGTTAGGGATCGTTGAGCCAAGGAGTGAAGAAGCGAAGGATGTCGGAGTTCTGCCAGTGCACAATCTAGGAGTGTGAAGTCGATTGGTCTGGGACCAGGCTTGCTCGGTATAGTGCGAGCCATTATACTCAAGTCATGATGGCGGATTTCTTGAGTTCGGTGAACGGCATGGAGAAGCTCAACAACTTCAATTATAATAATTGGAGTACCCGCATGCGGTATTATTTTCTTGGACAAGATTTTGGAATATCATTGGGCGCAACAACACCACACCACCCACAAATGATAGTGATTTAAGAAAGTGGAACGTCAAGTCAAGGTAAGGCTCTTTACATTCTTGCCATGACTGTTGAAGATGAATTATTGCAACACATAAAGAGTGCGAAGACCCCGAAGGAGGCTTGGGATAACTTGGCGATGCTGTTTGCAAGGAAAAACGATGCCAAGTTACGATGCCAAGTTACAATGCCTGGAAAATGAGCTCCTCTCGGTCTCGCAACAAAGTATGATGGTAAGTCAATAATTTTCTAAAGTTCAATCTATTTGCGAAGAAATTTCAAAATTAAATCTTGAGAATGCCATCTTTGAGACAAGAATGAGAAGAATAATAATTCATGGGTTAAGGCCGGAATATAATGGTATTTTACGGCCACCCGTGGATGGGCAAATGAGCCAACTCTAATTGAGTTGGAAAATATATTGGCCAATCAAGAGGCCTTAGATAAACAAATTCCTAAGGTTACAATTAAAGATGATGAAAGTGCCCTCTTCAATAATAAACGAGGGTTCAAGGGTCAGAATAGAAATAGAGCAGGTGCAAGAGATGGCAAACCATGGAAAAATCATGAAAATTAGCGGAGGCAACCGGAAGAGAAGGGTTATCAGCCAAGGGGAGCTCATCAAGATTGCGACAACAATGACGGTGACGAAGACAAGAGCAACAAAAGGCGTAGCAAATGGTGCTACGTTTGTGGCAAGGTAGGACATATTGCCAGATTCTGTTGATACAGGCGAGAAGAAGGAAATATCGTCACTTCCTACAAGAAGGAGATTGAAAGAGAAGAAGAATGGGACTTTCAAGCGCCTGTTGCACTGAAGGAACGAGAAGAGCTCGCAACTGCTTGTATAATTGAGTTGGATGATTCGATGGGTACTAACACAACCCCGAATAAGAGCAAGCCAAGGGACAACTTGAAGAAGCAACTAACAATGCCAACAAATAGTCATGAAAAGAAACTGCAAGAGATGCAGGAGATGATAAAGAAGCTAAAAGTTGAGAAGGCAAAGATGGAGAATATGATGAAAAAGAGGGACGAGATGCTGAGGCAGAAGAATTGAGAGCTCAAGGCAAAAGTTAGGGAGCTAGAGAAGTTCCGATGTGAGTTCAAGAAGCTGCAGAAGCTTCAGGATCTCAAGCCCGCTATGATGTTCCCAATTGGTCATACTAAGAGAGATATCAAACACATGAAGGAGAAGAAGAAAGGTTTCTTTGAGGAAAGGAGGCCATCTACACCCTACATCCCAATGGTGCAAGGATAGGTGGAATAAGATCGAGGAGAAGAAATTTTATGAGAAAAAGGATCAAGATATCTCCACTAAAGTGCTTCGAATGGGACTAAATCGGTTGAAGCACGAAATGAAAGTCACGAATGAGAGGGTTGACCAGGTGAGTTCCAATCTCAAAATTCTTAGAGGAGATATGTTGAATACGAAGACCAAATTGAGTAAGAAGAAGGAAAATGAGACTAAAGGACAGAATGAATTAGCATTACAAAAATTCAAGAATCACAAAACTCAATGGAAAGTCGCAGCAAGAGAAGCAACTGAAGATGGAGCCATAGAGCCATCCACATCTGAGGAAAGCTTCGCAATATGCTGAATGGAGGAAGACAGTTGAAGAGTCCAAAAGCAATATCAGCACGGCTACTATATCGAGAGAGAGTAGTCGGTGAGGGGGAGTGTTGAAGATCACTGCCTCTCTCTCTCTCCTAGAGTTCTCTAAATCTCTCTCTAGAGTTCTCCATATCTCTCTCCTCCAGATTTCTCTCTCTCTCTTTCTCTGCATTTCTCTAGATCTCTCCTTTCTCCAGAATGTTCTAGCAAAATCCATCAAGAAAAGCTGCACAACTTCTAGACTTCTCCAAATAAATCTAGTTGTGAGGCTATAATAAAATAATAATAATACTTCTAGAATAGTGTAGAAAGTTAGGAAAGTCACCAACTTTCCATCCTATAAATAGGAGCAACTTGCTCCTCATTTGAGTGTCCAACTAAGAGTGTGTGAGTAAGAAGTCCAAAGGGGGGTGTGGGTGTGTGTAGGGGTCTTGAGAGTGTGTTGAGTAGAGTGTGCTATGTATGCATGTGAGTGAGAGAAATTGTGTAGAGTTGTCTGAGTATTGTATGTGGTGTGAGAAAATATTGTAATAGTGAAAGTTATATTTTGTAAATTATATTTGTACCACGTTTCCGCAAGATTCAACACATCCTGCCATTTATGATGTGTCATCCAACAGTTCCAGATCATTAAGTTACAGCAGTTCTTGCTCTGCATGCATTTTATGCTAATCAGTGCTTACATGTTCACTCGATACTCGTCATCCATCTTTTTTTGAAATTTTTGGCCTCTTTTGCATCAAGAATCTTTTGACAGAGAATTTTGCACCGCTCGCCTACTCCCATTCTTATCTGAGATAAAAAGAAGCAATCAGGTGATCAAAAGGAAACGTGCTCCCTCCTATCTTCAAGCCAGGCAGTATGTAAGTTTATAAGGATTGTCTGTACATGCATATACACGTACTTATGTAACCTACCTCATAATAGTCTTGGTTATCTCAGCACAGCAAGTTAGGGGCCTACAATCTTCCAGATTATACTCCTTCTTCAACTGTGAGAAATCCATTGAGTAAGGGATAGGCATGGGAATGGCCTGAAGAAAGCCAAATTGTCTTGACAATAATGAGGAGAGTATACTTCGAAGCCTAGGTAGAATCGATCCTTCGTGGACAGCCATAATGAAAGGTCTACTAAGGATTATGCACGGACCAGAAGTTTTGGAAAGAGTTTATACTATCAGGATCAAAAAGGTAATAATGTTCTTCATTTTCATAGTAGAAAAAGTCAATATCCCTGTGATTAACTTCCAAGATAGTTTGAAAAATAATGAAGAAAAGGAGAGACAACCGAAGGAACCTTCTTAGGTAAACGATTCAAAAGTCGATAGTCTAGAAGAGGTCTTATAAGTGTTGTGCTTGGCAAAGGATAATAAGGCAGGTCATGAGAAGCCAGGTCAAAAAGAAATTTGAAGTATAATGACATCTAGGCTTGTAAGATCCAGAAGGAACTGGAGATGGTACCGCTCTTTTCAGCCTTCATGACCGTTGAGGCATGTACTAGCCCTCTATACAGAGAAGCAAGAACTACGGGAGCAAGAGTAATGCGCTTATCACTTGCAAGATTTGCAGCCATTTGGAGATAATCTTTGTTCATTTTAAGTGTGACACATTTGAAAACGTATCTTGACAACCAGTATAGTAAGAAAACGATGAGTTCCTTTTCATCAACAGGGCCGGTCTCTCTACCAAACTGCTCGAGGAACTTACTATGTGCAAGAACATCTGAGATGAAAAAAGGAATTTCAATCGTAGGCAACTGCTCAACAGAACGGCTAAATAGCTGAAAATCGGTTATAGTATGCATGTCCTGTAGGGTAACAGTCATAGGTCCCAAGGGAAAAGGAAACAATTAATCGAAGAGGACCAGAAGCTTACTGTAGACCCTAACAATCCACGGTTTACATCATAAGAAGACATATTGATTGCGAGTGTCTTCTCAATCCCAGCATTCATCCAAGCAAGTCAGGTTGGTTCATCATCCCTTAATCGGAGAAACCATTTATGGAAATCTGCCTCAAATGAAAGGAACCCATGAAATTGAGGAGAAGCTAAGGACCAGACATCTCAAAGGAAGCTGTATTGAAGAGCCAAAGTTTCATGCCTTGTAGGAAAGCAAGCTTTGAGTGGAGGATGGATTCTATTATAGTCAATAATACTGGGACCTAGAAAGAAGCAGCCCGTCGCATCCTCGACCTCATTCAACAGGCCAAAACAAAAATCTTTAGCATGTTCCCCTGTCTAGAGAGTGATCCAAATTGCTGAGGTAGTCTGCAGAGTCATACCCGGAGGTTTTCTTGGGTGCCATAGCAGGTGAAAAGCGTAGATGAAAGAAATCGTAAAGAGAATTTGGAAATAGGGTAAGGTAAGAAGATGGAATACAGTAATGGAATCCTTAAGGAGATATTAGTAGAAGACAGATGCCTCAGGGAAGAAAAGGGAAAAGTTACGAAATTAGTGGAGACATGTCGAGATTATGTGGGGAATGAAAATTTGTATCAAGGACAAGATGTCAGAAGACAATTAGGCATGATCACGTTAGAAGGCCGTATATGTTGACATCCAAAATTACCCTTAGAACCACGTGTTGTTCACAAGAGAATATTGGGTGAAACGCTCTATTTTGGTTCATATAGTTAAAGGTAAAATAGCTTTCATGGAAGCTATTTAAGTTGAGCCTCGATAGAATTCTTGACGCAGAGAAAGCTATGCTTGGAAGGAATTCCAAAATATGGTGTTTATTTTTTAATAAAGAAGTGCAAATTAGAATATCTTAGACGCCTTTTATAAGGAGGTCGCCATCTAGAAAATAATCAAATTACTGAAATCTAATAACAAAAAAAAGGAAAAAATATTGATAAAAGGGAAAGTTATCAAAACACAACTAGAGAATCCGAAATCTAATAACAAATTAAGGGAAACGCGTGAATCAAATATTGTAACTCATTTGTAATCTCGAAGATCACGTAATCTTCTTTGATTTGTGGGACCGCCCACTCTTATGACGCTCTAGTATTTCCATAAAGGCATTTACATGTTGTTCTACATCAATTCTAACTGATTGCCATGTGTCAAGCTATAGGAATAGTGCACCAGATTTGAAGATAAAGCGAAATTAGTATTAGAACTCAAGCAAGAATAACTACCGCAAGAAATGCACATGAAAATAGGGAATAGTTATTTGCTTGATGAGCAAGCTGAACAAGCATTGTCGACAGGTCAAGAAGTAGTTGTTAAAGGATAAGGTCATCAAGAAGAAATGGAAAACATGGAGAATGCGAATAGTAATGCCCAAGAAATAGCAACCAACTGAGGAACATCAGTCCACTCTATAAATACCGCAGCCCTACCATTGAAAACCTCCCTGAATAACATATCAATTATATTTACTTTATCTTTACTTTATTGCATTTTAGCTATAATTTCCAGGATTCCCATCTTTGATTAAATTCTAGGGTTAATACACTGAAAAACCCAAAACTAGTACACATGTGACAAATTTACCCAAAACTATTTTTTTGATCACAAAAAACCCTAAACTGGTATACCTTTGACAAATTTACCATAAATCGGTACACTTGTGACAAATTTATCCTCAGTTAGTTTTTGTTAAATTTAATTGTTAAAATATTAAGTTAAATGATACGTGACGGTTGATTAATATACCAATTTAGGATTTTACGCTCTATTTGTCATAGTTTACAATTTTTGTGATTTTTGTGTGATATTAATCCAATTAGTGAATGGTATATTTGTCACAAATTTATCAGTTGTGGGTTTTTTGCGGTCGAATAAATTAGTTTAGGGTAAATTTGTCATAAATGTATCGGTTTAGGGTTTTTTATGGTCAATCGGGGTAAATTTGTCACAAGTGTACCAGTTTAGAGTTTTTTATAGTAAAAAAAAAAATAGTTTTGGGTAAATTTGTCATAGATGTACTAGTTTGGAGTTTTTCAGGGTATTAACCCTAAATTATAACGTGTATCTTTATATGGTCCAACGTCATTGATTGAATTTCGGTGTTGTTCCACAAGCCAAGTGTTGTTGATTAAATTCCGGCATTATGTTTTCTACCTAGAGGTATTGCTATTGATTAGATTCCACCCTTACACCTAAAACAAACTGTCTCATGGATTAAATTCGAGTTTGGGACACCTGGAGTGTCATAACTTGGCACGGAAGGACACTTAAGTGCCATAATTTCGAAATGGTACACTTAAGTGCCAGTTTCAAAGTTAAATGGAACACTTAGATGCCACTCCGATGAAAATCCGAATGGCTGACATGCTAATTTTTCGGCGAGTTTGGTCCAAAACGACATCATTTTGCACGTTGACATGACAAGAAAATGCAAAAACGACGCCGTTTCGTGTCGATATGTAAATAATAATATAAAAATTAATTAAATTAGATTTAAACTTAATTTTATTTAAAATATTCTAAAAAAAAAAAAAAAAAAAATAGGAGGCCAAAGGGGGTGGCTGAGGGCCGAGCCCTCACCGCCGTCGTCGGGAAGGGCCGGCGACGGAGGGGGAGGGTCGGCCGGGGTCGCCGGGCCCCGGCCAATCAGCAGCAAGGGCCGCGAGCCCTCACCGGATTGTGGCGAAGGCGCAACCCTCACCCCAGATCTGGGCGAGGGCTCGCGGGCCCACGCTGCCGCCCCCGGCCGTGGCCCGGCGACTCCGGCCGACCCTCCCCGTCCGTCGCCAACCCTTCCCGACGGCGGCGGGGAGGCGGCGAGGGCTCATGGCCCTCGCCATCGGTCAGCCGAGGGCCGGCGACCCCAACCGACCCTCCCCCCTCCGTCGCCGGCCCTTCCCGGGGATGTCGGGGAGGTGGCGGCGGCGAGGGCTCGGCCGCCCCCTTCGACCTCCCCTTTTTAAAATTTTTTTTTTTGCTTTTTAATTTTTAGAATATTTTAAATAAATTTAAGTTTACATTTAATTTAATTAATTTTTATATTATTATTTACACATCAAACACGAAACGGCATCGTTTTTGTATTTTTTTCGCCATGTTAGTGTGCAAAACGACGCTGTTTTGGACCAAACTCGCCGGAAAATTGCCACGTCAGCCATTTGATTAGATTTTCGCCGAAGTGGCACCTAAGTGTTCTATTTAACTTTAAAACTAGCACTTAAGTGTATCTTTTCGAAGTTATGGCACTTAAATGTCCTCCCATGCCAAGTTATAGCACTTGGGCTGTTCTTCTACCGTTTTAATCCGACATAGTTTGAGCTCAAAAGCATAGACTATCTAGTTCCTAGTGTCTAGATTACATCATTGATTAGATTCTAGTGTGATTTACACTCAACAATAGTTAGTCTTTGAGTCACCTTATTATTGATTATTAGGGTTGTATATACAAATTGAAAGTAAAATTCTTCTCGCATTTGACATTCTTTGTCCAAGCTCAACACAAAACTTGAGTGTCCTATAATAAAACCAAAACACAGCTTTCACGATGATCAAAACTGGTGAAATAGAGTTGTATCGAGCTCGTTCTTGCTCTTGAAGAAGTTGGAGAACCCGAAACTCTTGTCGAGGGTAGTCACCGGCCCCTCTACCTCTGCCTCACTCTCTTTCAGGCTTGCGAGGGGCGGACTTATTGTGTTTTGTCGTCGATGGCAGGGGAAAGACCGCTTGACAAACGCCAAAGCAGCAACGAGCGTAGAGTAGTCAAATCCGAGAGTGATTCATGATTTGAAAGCATTCGCTGGAGAGGAAAGAGGTTTGCTTTTCTTCTTCTTCTTCAGATAAGGAAAGCACGAAGGTGAGAGAATATAAGAGAAAGAAATAAGTGTGTGCAGAGCAATAGAGAGAGAGAGAGAGAGAGAGAGCAATGGTAGTGCGTGCAGACTAGTGAGAGAGAAAGGAAATTATTTTTTGTGCATAAATTCGTTAGCTGGTGGCCGGCCCCGCAGCTCCATGTCGCTTCACGTGTCGCTTCTCGAGTGGCTTGGAATCACGCTGACCTGGAGTCCCCAGACCACAATATTTTCTCGGTTCTCTATAGTCAATTTTTTTATGATCGTCCTGTTTCTCTTTGGAATGGTGGCTACGATTACGCTACGTACTCTCTACCGCGATGTCTCAGAGTACAGCCAATTGGAGAACCAAGAAGAAGCCCTAGAAGAGGCGGGCTGGAAGTTGGTACACGGGGATGTGTTCCATCCTCCTGCAAACTCGGACTTACCGTGTGTCTACATCGGGACAAGGGTCCAATTTTTGGGGATGATTGTTGTCATCATGATCTTTGCTCTCCTTGGTTTCCTCTTTCCTACTAACCGAGGGGGTCTGATGACGGGAATGGTCTTTGCTTTGGGTCTTTATGGGCCTTTTCGCAGGATACTCTTCAGCTCGTTTATAAAAGATGTTCAAGGGAGCAGAACGGAAGAAAATTACTCTCAAGACGGTTTTCATGTTCCCCACTTCCATTTTCGTTGTGTTCTTTATCTTGAATGTGTTGCGAAGGCTAACAGTATCACTTAGAGGAGGATGAATAAGTGATCATATACGATCTAAATAAACTAAAGCAGAATTTAAGACAACCAAGTTTGATATCGCAAAAGAGCCAAATCTAATGAGAAATTATGTAATAACCAGATTCTCTTGTGTGCAAAATGCTATCAAATAAAACAATAGAGTTAAAGGGATAGAGAAATTTGCACACATTAATTATAGTGATTTGGTTCAAATCAAGTTCACATCTACTCTTCCATGGTGATTAACCTACTGACTAGATTTAACTAGAGAATCAATCAGGGGTTTTGGCAAGTTGTGCCACTTATATGCAAGCTCTTCTATCCAAAACTGGTGCCACTTATATCAAACCAATAGGACTCATTATCTTACACCAAAGCACATACTACAACACTGTTACACCTCTCAAAAGATTACGATTATAAGCTCACAAAGACAAGTGTGTACGGTGGAAGCTCTCTTTGAACTTTGGAATTTTAGATTCACGACATTGTTGTCTCTTTAGCACTACAATCTCCTTGTATACTTCTCTAGTTCCAAACTAACTGTTGGACAAACCATTAGACGCGAATGATTGAAAAAGATTTAGTAGCTATTGAGTGACCAGATTAGAATTTCCCATTGATTCAGTTGCCCATACAACCAAAGTTGGATTTCCATAAATAGAGTTTTTCGTTTGGGGAGAATATCTCGTCTTTGGATGATTGTCAATCGAACTACAAATCCTTGCATAGAAAGGATTTCATTTTGATCCGATCTTTTAGCATTGAAAGACAATCAACACCTTCTAGGAAAAAAACTCGAGCTAGATCACTAGCTGTATATATAGACACACACATATATATTTGATATTTTCTGATTCTGAATAGATTTTTTTGATTAGATGACACTGTCCAAATATCGAATGAACAAGAATATCACGTGGAGATACTTTCGTCAAAATCGTTAAACGCTTAAGGAAGGCTTTGTCCATCTTCAAAACAAATTTGAGAGTTTTCTCTACAGAATGTCCTAATTTGGGGTCAAAAATCCTCTGGGCGTGCCTTTTGGGACCATGTTCACCCTAGTGGTGCTATGGTTCGGCATTTCAGTTCCTCTCGTGTTTGTCGGCAGCTACGTTGGCTTCAAAAAGCCCGCTATCGAGGATCCGGCAAAAACTAACAAGATTCCGAGACAGATTCCGGACCAGCCATGGTATATGCATCCCGCCTTCTCGATCCTAATTGGAGGCATACTTCTATTCGTGGCTGTCTTCATCGAACTCTTCTTCATACTCACTTCGATATATTTGGGTTCCTCTTCATCGTCTTTCTCATCCTCATCGTAACGTGGGCTGAGATCATGGTCGTCCCATGCTACTTCCAGCTGTGCAGTGAAGATTACCAAAGGTGGTGGAGATCCTATCTCACTTCGTGTTCCTCAGCTCTATACCTCTTCAGCTTTCTACTTCTTCACCGAGCTCGATATCACGAAACCTGTTTCTGGGGCCCTCTATTTTGGTTACATGCTCATTGGGTCATATGCTTTCTTCGTGCTGACGGGAATGATCGGTTTCTATTCATGCTTTTGGTTCACGAGGCTAACCTACTCGTTATTCAAGATAGGCTAAACTTTAGCTCCACATAATTAAAAGGTAAAGAGCTTCAATTGATTTCTGTACAAGTACTTTTGGAGGAGGCATGCGGAGTAATCGGCATAAAGAATCCCCCGTGGTGTGATTGGCTTATGAACCCAAAATCGCATGCCATTTGAGACACCTCCTTGATGTCGTCCCGGTTTCTTTTCTTTCTTTTTCTGTTTTTTCAGTTTTAGTAGCGGTCATTTTTTCTTATGATATGTAAGAAAGGAAAACATTTGAGGGCGTTGGTAAGCAGTTTATGCGGTCAGGTGCTTATTTCTGGAAATATGAGAAACCTTATCAGACAATCTGCTTCTTTCAACTGATTTTCTTCCTCGTATCAACTGGGCTCCCACCTGCTTTCCTCTCCTGAACGCTCTTAAGTGCAACCTGTTTAGGTTCATCTTGTATTGCTGGGACGAATCTTTTGTTATTCATTGAGTGACCATCACGTCAATGGCTCTTGACACTCTGCTGCTTACTCAAACAATGAAGTCTGTCAGATTCAAGGACACTCATGGTTTTAAATGTTTAATGTGATGGGTCTAAGCTGGCCCGTCCGTCCATGTTGGGCCTAAGAGCCTGGCCCACAAGATTAGGGCCCATGGATAGAGGGATATGTTGAAGAGTTGTAACTTTTGAAGGGACGTCTTTTGCTGAAAGGACACATCTTTTGGAGAAGACGTATTTAAGGGGAGAAAAGAAAAAGAGAACGTACCTTTTGGAAAAAAAAAAAACATACGCTTTTCTTTTCTCCCTCTCCCAAAAACCAACATAAGTCGTCCCCCTTGAACCAACAGTAGGCTCCTTGATAGACCGGAATCAGATTCTTCCTCGAACTTCAACGTTGGTGTTTAATCTGTGGACAATAAGGTACGCTCGATTATGTAGTGTAACTTTCGATCGGTGATACATGTTATTCCTGAGCTCGTCTTCCCCACAAGTTTTAGAGGTTCGATTTAGTGTTGAATCCGGTTTTTGGGAATCCGATAATCCCAAAATTGGTATCAGAGCCCTAGTTCATGTTTTCCCGACCCCTTTCATGTTTATGAATGATTTTTTATTGAATTTTCGTGAAAAATCGGCCAACACCAATAAGGGGCGAAAAAATCCTGACACCCGATTCTGTTCGCCCCGTTTTTTGGTTTTCTGTAAGTCGAAATTTTTTTCTAAAAGCGTAGGATCGAAGCCCTCGTCGAGACGAGAAAAACGAGTGGCGGATCACCACCGGACGCGCCGCCACGCGCGGTCGAAACGAACGGGGGTCATCGGCGCGTGCAACACACAAGCCGATTCGGTCCCCTGCAATCGCGTGCGACGCACGGTCGGAAGCCTGGTGTGTGCCGCGCACCCACCGGTTGACGTCTGCATGACGTCAGCCCGCACACGGCGCACGCATGTGTCGGTCGATTTGCCCGACCGGCCTGACCGGGCTGTCCGGTCCGACCAGTCCAACCGGCCCTACCCGCCGCCCGTTGACTCCAACTATTGACAGTTGACCCGTTGATCGGAAAAAAAAAATTCAAAAAAGGGAAAAAAATCTGTTTATTTTTCAATTATGTCTATGTGGGTTATAAGTAATCAATTGTTTATTCTGCATTTGTTGCATGAATCATGGAAAATTATGTATTTTCCCTTATATTCATTATGGATTATAAGTGATCCATTTTTAGTTCTACATTTATTGTAGGAACTATGATGCGTTATGCACGGATACATGCATTCCCGAGAACGGACAAAGGAAGTGCAAGACTTAAAAGGCTGATAACAGAGTTAGCTAATTATCGGTGGCATGATGGTGCTTTAGTATCACATGTGGTCAGGGTCAATTAGATGATACATGAAATCATCTGAAATGATTATCTTATGCTGGATTTTGAGAATGTGCCGGCCTTGATGAACACTATTCCATCTGAATGGCAAGTAGTGTTAAATCGCCTATGGAAGGTCAACGTGGTCCCGGGTTATAGGAGGCTAGTAGTAGCTTTTGTAAGAGAGTACTATAGGATTGAGTTAACCAAAACTTCAACCCTTAGATTGAGTGCCACATGGCGCAGAGTAAATGCGCCTTGGAGGCGACATGAAAGCTCTTCAAAAGTTTATCCATGGTTGGCAAATGTGCCTTCAGATTTTTTAGATATTTTAACTGATAGATTAGCAGAGACTTTCCCTATTTATTACCTAGATTAATTTGGAAATCATCTAGAATGGTTATCTTATGCCGGATTTTAAGAAGATGCCGGCCTTGATGAACACTCTTCCACCTGAATGGCAAGCGGTGTTAGATCGCCTATGAGAGATTAACGTGGTCCCAGGTTATAGGAGGCTAGTAGTAGGTTTTGTAAAAGAGTACGATAGGATTGAGTTAACCAAAACTTTAACCCTTAGATTGAGCGCCACATGGCGTAGAGTAAATGTGCCTTGGAGGCGACATGAAAGCTCTTCAAAAGTTTTTCCATGGTTGGCAAATGTGCCTTCATATTTTTTTAGATATTTTGACTAATAGATTAGCAGGGAATTTCCCTATTTTTTTCCTAGATTAGTTTGAGATGTTTTTGATGTAAATATCTCTTTCTATGTTGATATTTTCCTCTGTATATATTACTTAGTGTAGTGGATAATTGTATTATGTGAAAGTATTATTATTCTATTGATGTCAAATATTATTTTCTTTTCGTTATTGTTGACTGCTTTGTGGGTAGTTCATAGAAGTTTTGTAACTTCATAAAATTTATTTTGCATAAGATAATTATATTAATAATAGTTTTAAGTTAGGATTTTTGGAGGATGATTGGAAACATAGTGACCTTTTGATTCTAAAACCTTACTTGATGCATTAATGCCTATCATTTATTATTCGTGTATATATGTCTGATGTGTTCAGATCGATGGTTTCAGCAACTAAGAATGTAATTGTTGATATGAACGGCAACAATTGTGAAACATTGAATATGAAGATTCAATATGTACTGGAAAAGCAAGAAGCATTAGAAGCTCTTGACCATGTTATGGAAGATCTTGAGGATGCTGTGCGCCACCTTGAGCTAGTAGAGGACTGCCTAACGGCATTTGAGCCGAAAATAAATATTTGCAATGCTGGTTCTAGCTTAGAAAAGGCTTTGAGCTCTAAGCGCATGCATATTGATTTGTTCAATATGTGGGAATGCAAATGATCAAGTCCTTATTGCAAGAAATCAAGAGTTAACCAACACAAGAGAGGAAAACGTCCTCAAGTGAAGAAAATATCAAGGGTGAGGTGTTACAATTGTGACAAGAAATGTCACTATGCTCGCAACTGTTGTGAGCCAAAAAAGGTAAACATCTCTTGTACATTTGAGAACTTTGCTTATGTGTCAAGTTCTATATTATTGGCTGAATCCAATCCTTTGTGGACTGTAGATTCAGGAGCAACAAACCATGTAACAAAGGATAGAGAATCCTTTGTGGAATTCCAACGAGTACCAACTGGAATTAAGTGGATCTATGTGGGAAATAACTCTAAAGCTGAAGTTAAAGGGAGTGGCACCTGCCAATTGAACATGCGTGGTGGATGAACCTTGTTCCTACATGATGTTTTATATGCTCTGGGGATTCGTCGAAATTTAGTGTCAGTTTTGGTGTTGGTCAAGCTTGGTTTTAATATGAACTTCCATAATAGAGGTGTAGATTTGTATTTGGATACAAACTACTATGGTTGTGGTTATTTTCTGGATGGTTTAAGTGTATTAGATATTGACTATGTTAATGCAAATGTTTGTTATTCCCTTCTCACGTCTCCTAATTCATATGATAATGATGTGAATGTGTGGCATGCTAGACTTGGTCATATTGGCCAACAACGTATGAATAGACTAGCCAAAGAGGGCTTGTTGGGCAACACTGAAAAAATCGATTTGCCCATATGTGAGCGTTGCCTAGTAGGAAAACGACAAGGAAACCATTTGGAAAATGTAAAAGAGTTGAATTTCCTCCGCATTTAATCTATTCTGATGTATGTGGTCCAATGAATGTGAGAGAAAGGCATGGGGATATTTATTTCATCACTTTTATAAATGATTATACTCAATTCAAATATATCTATTTGATTTCTCATAAATCTGAAACATTGTGTTATTTCAAAAGGTTTATGAACTTAGTAGAAAATCAATTAGACAATAAAATAAAAGTGTTAAGATTCGATCGAGGTCGAGAATATTTATCTGATGAGTTCAGAAAATTATGTGATGAAAAAGGAATAGAAAGACAGTTGTCTATTTCATATACTCGTCAACAAAATGGTGTTGTGGAAAGAAGAAACAAAACCCTATTGGAAATGGTTAGGTCCATGATAGTGCATGCTAACTTACCTATCACTTTTTGGAGTGATGCATTGTTAACTGCTGCCTATATACTTAATCGAATGCCTTCCAAATCAGTTACTTCCACTCCATATGAGTTATGGACAGGTAGAAAACCGGATTTAAGTTTTCTTAAGCCATGTGGTTGTGCTACCTATACTCATAAGCCATCTCACAAGTTTGGGAAATTGGGTCCCAAAGGAAAGAAGAATATTTTCATAAGATACTCCGAACACTCGAAAGGGTATGTGTTCATAAGTGAGCAGGAAAGTGGGAGTATAACTGAATTTGAATCACGGGATGTCACATTCTTAGAGGATGAATTTCCTAAAAAATGCGAAATAGGTGAAGATTACTCCCTATTTGAAACCTTGGATCAAGATAATGATATTAGTGGAGTTCGTCCAAGTGGGAGTAATATGAAAAATAACGAATTAAATTCAACTCATTCTCAATTACAACCATATGATGAGACGACATCATCATTATCTAATCCTAGTGGGAGCATTATGGGGAATGATGTGCATAGTGTACAATCTCCCATACGGCGAACAAGTCGTAAAAGTATTCTCCGTCGACGTTTTGACATTGAAGGGAAACTTTTATGATTGCTTCGCAAGATGAAGATGAGCCAAGAATATACATGAGGCTCTAAATTGCCCTAGTAAAGAAAAATGGATTCATGCAATGGAAGAGGAAATTGAGTCAATGAAGTCAAACCAAGTTTGGGAACTGGTTGATCTTCCAAGGGATGCAAAACTATTGGGAACAAGTGGATTATCAAAATAAAGCGAAAAACTAATAGCTCGATAGAAAGGCATAAGGCTCGCCTTGTGGCGAAGGGGTATAACCAACAGGAATGAATTGATTATGAAGAAACCTTTTTTCATGTAGTGAGATTTACCTCGATTTGCATTATTTTGGCAATAGTGGCTAGTATGGATCTTGAGTTACATCAAATGGATGTAAAGACTACTTTCCTCAATGGAGAATTAGAGTAAAAAATATATATGGAACAACCTGCTAGTTTCATTAGAGAATGCCAAAAAGGAAAGGTATGTCGACTTTTGAGATTGATATACGGCCTTAAACAGTCATCGAGACAATGGTATATACGTTTTCATAATGTCATAATGGCATATGATTTTACAATGATAAATGAGGATCATTGTGTATATATCAAAAGATCCAATGATCAATTTGTGATCATATTATTATATGTTGATGATATACTAATTGCTGGAAACAATAGGGAGTTTGTAAATATTGTGAAGAGTTGGTTATCTTCCAACTTTGAGATGAAAGATATGGGTGAGGCTGCATACATTCTTGGAGTTAAGATTTCAAGAGATCGTTCGAAGAGATTGTTATCTCTTTCGCAAGAAACATATATAAATAAGGTTCTTGAACGATTTTGTATGCAAGATTGTAAACCCATAGACACTCCTATTGCAAAAAGTAAAGGATTGAGCCATAGACTGTGTCAAGGATTCAACAAGAGAAGGAATAAATGAAACATATTCCTTATGCTAGTGTTGTTGGGAGCTTGATGTATGCTATGATGTGTACAAGACCTGACATATGTTTTGCAGTTTGAATGGTGAGTAGATACCAATCCAATCTAAGTCAAGCACATTGGAAGGCCGTTAAGAGAATACTGAGGTATCTAAAGGGAACTGCTAATTACAAGTTGAATTACCAAGGAAATGATTTGCGACTTGAAGGCTATTCAGATGTTGATTGGGGAGGAGATTTAGATGAAAGAAAATCTACCTCTGGATTTGCTTTCTTACTGAACAATGGTGCCATATCATGTAGCGGTAATAAGCAAATGTATATAGCCTTGTCCACGATGGAAGTTGAGTTCGTGGCATTATCAGCAGCGGTACAAGGAGTTTGGCTTAAGAGATTTTTGGATAATTTAGGTGTTATTGAGAAAGCTGCAGATCCATTATTGGTTAACTAATGATAGCCAAGCAGCTATAGCGTACACCAAAGATCCAAAATATCATGGCAAGACCAAACATATAGATACCAAGTATGACTTTGTCAAAGATATGGTTACACGAAATGATGTGAACTTACAGTACATATCTACGCATAGAATGGTAGCAGATCCTATGACAAAGCCAATACCTAGAGATGTGTTCTGTGGTTATGTAAAATCTCTAAGATTGCGTAAAGTCTGATGTACCGGATATTGTAATTTCCTTAAGTTGTTTTTTTTTTTTTTTTTTTTTTTTTGAACCTAATAAACCCCGGAGCGGACCCGACCCACCAATTTAGCAACCGGCGAGTCTCGAACCCTTCCCCCGGCTGGGGTACCAAGAGTTCGGCCACCGCGGGCGGTGGTAATTTCCTTGAGTTGTTCACATTTATGAACTTGTGTTTTTTCATTATTAATGCCTATGAATTTTATTTAATTTTTATGCATCTTAATGCTCAGTGCATTACTTTAAGTTGAGAAAGTATGTCGGTAAGATTGGCTCACTCACACGGGTAATCGCATCTATTTATTGTATGATAAATAGATATAATACTATTTTTAAGCTTATTATCTAGGTGATAATCGAGAGCTCAAGCTTAAAATATATTTGTCCCATTAACTGGGTGTTAAGATGAGGATATAATATTTACTATATCCGAAAGTAAAATAACCCGCATATTTTACTTTATCTATTTATGATGCTAGATGTGAGTACTGATGAATTTTGTGAATGAGTAAATACGTGAACTCAAGTTAGACATTGGGAATGTCTGACCTATTATCTGTACGGTATTGAAGGTGTAGACATACGCTCAATGGAAAATGAGTTAATACCATAATACGTATTTCATACTACGTATGTATAAGACGACTAATAAGAGTGGCAAAATTTTAATCTCAACTTTTATGCCGTGTGAGACTCTTGAGAAAAAGAGTTTCTCAATTTTAGTGCCCTCATAACTTTTACTTATTCTCAAGATTTCTATTTAGTATTTGCTATCTTAAGATGTTGCCAATGGTCATGAGTTGATTCGATCTAATTGGACATTTCTAGAAAAGCAAGTTGAACTGAAATTGAGAGTTTGAAGGAAAAATGAAGATCAAATTTGGAGAATCACATTGTAGTTTTGTATTTATTGGTCGACCAATTATGACTGTCTTTGGGATAATCATAATTGTGAATACAATATATATATATATATACATATCATTGTTTAAAAGAGATCAAGAGAGATATAAATATGATCGATCAATCTAGGGTACTGCAAACTAAATCTACTCAGAATGTGATGCCCATTATGAGCTGTTATATATTCTAACAGATGTATGGCAATGAGTTCTTAAAGTATACTGGTCGCATGGATTATTCACCGGTATGAATGTTGAAGAGAGGTAAAGAGGATTATGTTCGGCCCACTATGTGTGAATGGGAGATGATGGTTTTAATTATTAATGTGATGGGCCTAAGCTGGACATGTCCGCCCATGTTGGGCCTAAGAGCCTGGCCCACAAGATTAGGGCCCATGGATGGAGGAATACGTTAAAGAGTTGTAACTTTTGGGGGGACGTCTTCTACTGAAGGGACACGTCATTTGGAGAAGACGTATTTAAGGGGAGAAAAGAAAAAGAGAATGTACCTTTTGAAAAAAACGTACGCTTTTCTTTTCTCCCTCTCCCAAAAAACCAACGTAAGTCGTCCCCCCTTTGAACCCATCAGTAGGCTCCTTGGTAGACCAGGATCAAATTCTTCCTCGAACTTCAACGTTGGTGTTTAATCTATGGACAATAAGGTACGCTCCATTATGTAGTGTAACTTTCAATCGGTCATACATGTTATTCCTGGGCTCGTCTTCCTCACAAGTTTTAGGGGTTCGATTTAGTGTCGAATCCAGTTTTTGGAAATCCGATAATCCCAACAGACACATTATAGGTCATGACGATACTCGTATGGTGTTGGTTTGATTGTTGGCTTTATACATGAAATGGAACACTTCATTTGCTCTTGAAAAGAATAAGTTTCATTGAAGCTAGCTATCGATCACTAGGGAGTTCTCATTACAACACTCGCGGTTCGTCTAATAGTCATTATTAGTAGGATTGATGGCTGATTAATCAATGCCCGTCAAGATTTCATGTAAAAATAAGGGCAAAGAGTTATTGTTTGGCAAAAGCGATAAGAAAGGTGGAGAAATCACCATGGAATTAGTCGAGCGTTCATTCACGCATCCGCCATATCTTTAGACGACCAAAAGTTCCCGAAGAGCCCAAGGGAATAGAACAGCGCCAATAGCCATTTTAATGTTTACGCTGAAAATCGTCAGTTTATTAACTTAAACGAAACATCAGCGTCCTTCATTTCGGCAACTAATTCTAGATTGACAAGCACGAGAAAGATAACTTCCCTTTATGCATTTTTTAATAAATGTGCACAAAATTGAAATAAAATGGTGAATCATATGTCCTGTCGTTCTACTTCAAAACATGAAAACAAATGGATAAGTTCATCATATATATCATCTTCAAAGATCTACCCAAATAGGATGAATAATCAGTATAGATGTCTTTACCTATTGACATTTAAAAAGATATATGGCATCTTACCGACTAACATTTTATTACTAGTCTAAAAATTAATTGCCAATCATCTTGAAAGGAATGGAGAGAAAAAAGAGAGGAAAGAAAATAAAGAATCAAGAAAAGAGACGTATATAAACTGGCGATCTTTATTGGTTCTTAACATTACAAAGCATGAGGACAATCATGAAACAATACTAACTACTGTTATTAGCCAAGGTTGCGGAGGGTGGGGTGCCAGTGGACAGTGCCCATGATAGTGGCGACCTTGTCTTAACTTATAAATTTTGACTAAATACTTAAAATTTATTTTCATAGAAGATTAGGGACCAATTTTGGCCCTAACAAAAAATATTTTCATATCACCTATGTATTAATATCATTTGCTTTTTCTAGGTTTTATTTTCTATTTTATCTTCCCTATTTTTGGATAAATTAATGTTTAAAAAATTAATACTTAAAAGAAAAAAAAAAAAAAAAAAAAAGAGGGAGGTTCTGGAGATAGAAACCGAGGCTAAGAGAGCTGAGATAGAGTGACTAAGCCTCAGTCGACGCTGCGGCCGTGACCACCCCTGTCTGACGAGCTCCAGCCAGCGTTGCCAAGCCAAATCGTGAGCCCCCGGCCTTGTTTTTGCCCCGTTTTGGGCGCATCGGGAAGGAGCTCGCGGCCGTCAGGCTAACGCGAACTCTGACCCCTCATCTGTCCTTCGGTCTGCTACTGTGTGTGTTCGTCCGTCGAGAGTCCCGGTCTCCGATTTGGGTCTCAATTGTGCTGAAAGACCATCGATCCGTAACGTACACCACCTGTTCGACACGATGACTAAACGAGATCTAGTTTCCGTGTCCTCGCTTCTGGCCAAGACCAAGCGTCCATGGCTTGGTTCACGTTGTTGAGATGATGTTGTTGAGTTTAGCGATTCGGGTGTCGGTCGTTTGGGTCGTTTCGCAGAGTCCCTGTCGTCGCCGTTGTTTTCCTTTTTGTTGTTTCTTGCTCGTTTGCAGGAGAAGGGACCATCGGCCGGAGGCGTTGCGACCATCCGCGTTGAAGGCTCAGGCTGAGGCGACGCTCGGAGATGCCACCAGCCCAGATGATAAACGAGCGGCGCCACTTTGCCAGGGCCGTTTCTGTCGCGACAAGAGCAGCCGAGGGCGAGGAGCAGAGGTCCCGCGGGCGGGCTGGGTCGGCCAAGCGCTGGTCCGGGTCGGGCCTCACTCGCAGATCTGGGCGACTCGGACGGATTGAGCGTGTTTAGCCGGTTTTGGTATTTTATGTGCACGGCTGGAATTTTTGGGGTTCTTCGATTCGGGCGTCCAGGCGTGCTTGATGAAAAGACAATGGATTGGGAATAGAGCATGGGCTAGTTTAAAGAAAAAGGAATAAAATAAATAGGTGAAAGAAAGATAAAATGGGCTCCATTTTCGCAGGTCTCCTTTCCGTTGATGGTAGAGTGATAAAAAGAAAAAAAATCAGAGAGAGGGGGCCTCACCTCTTAGAACATGCATGACAAAATTTCTTGTTAGAAATTGTTTTTCAATTTCTATTCCATATATGAGTATTTGACTAAAGTAACGCGTTTGATAATGATTCAAAATTTCTATTTCTAAAAAAAAAATTCATTTGATAAAAAAAAAAAAATTTCTATTTTTAAGAGAGGCAATGGTTGGCGTCTGGTGGCTGGAGTTTAACAATAGGCGGCTAGAATCCGACATCTAGCAATTGGCGTTCGAGATCCGACAACCAACGATGATCGGCCGAAGTTTGATGGCCGAAGTCCGACATCTAGCAACCGGCGTTCAAGGTCCAACGACCGGCGGTAGGCGGTCGAAGTTTGGAGTTCGACATCCGACGTCAGAGTTTGGAGTCCAGTGATCGACAGCCGGCATCTAATGTATGCAGGAGTCCAACGTCTAGAGTCTGGCGTTCGATGGTCGGCATTTGGCATCCGACATCCAACAACCGGCGGTCGGCGGTGGGTGACCAATGGCCGAAGTCCGGCGGTGGGTGACGGGCGACCAACATTTGGCAACTAGTGGCAAGTGGTAGACAGTCGGCAATAGACATCTAATGGTTGGTGGTGAGCCTCTGGCGTCCAAGGATTGGCGATGAGCGGCCAACGACCAGTGGATATCCGGCATCTGACAATGGGCGGGCGATGACCACCGGCAGGCGTCTAGTGTCCCATAAGTGACGAGTGGGCAACGAGTGGTGACGTGAGTAAAAGATAATGAAAATTTTAATTTCTCATTTATGTTCAAAAAATAGAAAAATTAAAAATTTTAACTTTTAATTTCTGTTTTAAATCTATTTCTGGAATATAAATTTATTTTAGAAATAGAAAAATGAAATTACGTTACTAAATGGATTTTTGTTCCAAACTTGTTCCAGAAAATAGAAAATCAAAGAAATCTAAAAGAAATGTTGTCATATGCGCCCTTAACCTCCGAAGTTGTGATCCAGGTCAATTGATCCGAATTGGGCTTCACCGATCCAAGTCAACCTTTGTTTTATTGTTTCTATTTTTTTTTATAAAAAAATCCAAAAACAAAATTTCAAAAAAAGAAAAATCCAAAAATATTTTATATTTCCCAAAAATCAGAAAAAAAAAAAAAAAAAAAAAATATGGTTTTTGATTAGTTTTCTCTACAAATGAATAGAAAACCCTTGAAAAAACCAAAAAAAAAAAAAAAAATCGTGTCTAACTTCTTAGAAACAAATATTGGCTTATTCCAATTACGCTCTTATGATGCATGGATTTTTATTTCTTTAATTTGATGAGGAATTGAATCAGAAAATTCGTGATTGGTATAAAATGTTGCATAAATGATTTACTTGATGTTTAAATAAAATTAGATACCGGAAGGATATTAATAATTAACTAGTGAAATCAAGTCCCCGATCATATTTTTTCTGGTTACGCAGGAGTAAAGCATTTCTCCTAATATTTTATTTAGGTTTCTAATCAACACACCCCAAATCAATTAGTGACAACTTTATTTGAAATTGATTGACAGTTAAAAACTCACACCATAAGTCGTGAATTGATGGGTTTGAGAGAGCCAGGGTTAAGACTAATAAACTTAGCGAGCCATTAGCCTCTGCACATGCCCACGCATAAAAGGACGCCCAAAAAAGAAGGAGGTCGTGACACCTTGATAGCAGCCGTGATGATGACCGTGTCCCATACTTATGTGCTGAAGGTTTTCATTCTGGAAGTGAATGTTACGCTGGATATGTATCTTCATTATTCATGATCCTGTAGATTAGCATTATTTAAACAGGGTAATGGCATTTAGAAGACTGGGTCAAGGGCATTATTTTCTTTGGACGGTCGATGGGGACCTTTCTATCGCGCGTGTACACGGAAAACCATCCTTAATTAATTTATATCATCTTTTATATTCGTCCGTCAACTTTGATTTTGCTTGGATAAATCCTCTCAATCAGCGGTTTAATGGAAGATTCCCGCATTAAACTGGCAAGTTCGTTACATGCGGTGGGTTCGCATCTGGAAGCAGAAATAAGCAAGAGAAGCAGCAAATGCGTAGACATCCTTTCACCATATTGTCTTGGCTAATCCAACTAAAGCACGAGTCACGCTTAACCTAATCCCACAATTGAATTGACAAAGCAGCCATGTGTGTATTACAAGTTAGATGTAGCCGGATCTTTTGGAACAAAAAGCTCGTATCTATCGACAACTATGTTGAAGTTGGGTACCTGGTTTTCAGTATCCACAAATTCAAAAGTATGGAATTCTACGTCATAAGATTTTAAAGACTAGCAAAGTGGGGTTCCTCTAATCACCACTTCTTTCTTGAATAGTTAAGTTGCTGCTCAATTCAGCTAGGTGTCCTCACAGGTGGGTGGCCTGTAGAAGTTTTGAACCTCTCACAGCACTGCATCTCCTCTGTCATGTTTATGCACGCCATATGGAAATGGTCAAGTAAGAATTGCACTACTAGGGCCGAAAAACAAATATAAAAGTTGGTGACAGCCCACTTGGAGGACCCGGATTCTTCATATACTAAGCATTTGGTTGAGGAAATTAAGCATTAAAGGAGGAGGTTTGGTAAAAAGCATTGAACGAGATGTCGTAGACAAAAGGAAGGCCGGAGGGTTTTTGCAAACCCTTGCTCTTCACGAAATCAGTCTCGAAAAAGGGCACTTTCCATCTTGTTTTGCGGAAATTTACTTCCATATATGAAATGCTCGGACAACAATATAATTTACTGCAGACGTGAAGATGCTTAAACAAGCCTTGTTCTGAGAAGAAGAAACTGTCTCCATCACGAGTAGGGTAAGAACGAACTGAAAGACCTAGAAAACACGTTGAATTACCGGAGCAACCGGCTTCACAAGTGAAGATATTTCAGACGCGTGCTCTAGAAAAGCCATAAAAGATATTGTCCAAACAATGTCTAACGATAAAAGGAAATTCTCATAATAAGACTGTCATTTCAAATAAGAGCTTCATTGGTAAGATTGTGGGCACAATTGAAAGAGTGTTGAATTATGTCTCAAATTTCAATGCCCGACCTGATGTTAATTAGACAAGTCAAAGATGCTTGCCATTATTTTATTTTACTTTATTTTGTGGGGGGTTTGCGTGAGGGAGTCAAGGAAATAAGTTTCGTGTTGCAACCGGTTGTAATTTTTAGAACACATCACACAAGGAAAGACATGAATTTAATCGATCGAGATGTATCATCTAAATAACAGAGAAACCGTTACCAACTATAGATGGATATCAAAAATAAAATGGGATTGAAGTTGAGTGAGAATTCAGTGGCCAGTAACAAAGAAGAAAAAGTCGGTGGAAACATGAGATTAAAACATCTAATTGCACTTGCAAGGCCACCAGAAGTTATGTGGACCCAAATCCATAAATCCAAATCCAACGCGAAGACCATCTAAATCTCTATGCTCTGACCCTGTGAAAAGGAAATTTAAGAGGAAAAGCAAGAATTAGGTCATGAAAGCCCCATCTAATAATACAAGACCCCGAAGACAATTAACTTAGGCTGCTAGAGGGCCATGTCCATCTTTGTGGCGGCGTCCATCTTGGCGGCCGTGTCCTTCTTTGTGGCCGTGTCCATCTTGGCAGCCGTGTTGGGGGCCGTGTCCATCTTTGTGCCCATCTTCGCGGCTGTTTCCATCTTTGCGGCCGTGGTGATGACCGTCTTCCATTGGGCGTGAGTTTTGGAAATGTGTTGTGGTAGTTCATGGTCGTGAAGAGTGCTATTTAACTAATAACGGGCAACCGGACCCAAAAATAAAAATAAAAATTGATGGGCCTAATGGTGTTTAGAAGTCTCGGTCTCCATTATCGTTTATTTATTTATTTATTTATTTGGTCAGTCCTATTCTATTCATATTCTACACTCACTCTCAGACTTTTGCTCTGCCTCTTGCAGGGCATGAGAGTCGAAACCCACTCCTGAAATTTACGCGTCCCTACCCCATCCATTCCTGAGAATGTGGGGATTTGAACCCCTCACATTCCCCTTCCATGTTGGAAGGGTGGCCACTGGGGCGAATCCCAGTGGTTCCGTCATCGTTTATTTGGACGGTGGGAAAGTACCAACTAATCAACGTTGGCGGAGCATTGAGAAGCTGTTGAAGAAAGAAGAGAGTAACAAACAAGAAGTCATCAACTGAAGCTTCATAAAAGATGAACCGGTACAGCTAGCAAGATAAATGCCAATGGTATAAGTCTTGGTCGCGGCTGCCATCTTAGAAAAAAGGACTGAACGTGAACAAGAAGATAAAGTTTTGGCTTTTCAACAAGAAAAAAGTTATGCCAATGGTATCAGCCTTAGCAAGATAGCCAATGGTATTAGCCTTAGCAAGTGACTTGTCAAAGAGCTGAGTCAACAAAGAATAGCCAAAACAATATCATTTTGCCTTTTATTTGAATTTTAATATAATATTAATTAAATTAAATTTAAAAGTAAATTTTAATATAAAACGACATCGTACTTAGTACCCTATAATATTTTCCTTCTTTTAATGTGGATTTTATAGAGAATATGGTGTTTTGGGAGATCTTATGTTCGTAAATTATTTATAGGCATAGACACCTAAGGAGGAGAGATTCTAAGTGGGACCAAAGGCATCAGTACTGGTGTTGATAATTTGCCCGTCCAAGCTAAAATTGATTCATCTGGCAGCTTTACTCGAAGATATCTTACTCTTGGCACCTCTATGGGATTGCGCATAGGCATAGCATATGTATCACACTGCTATCAAAATGCGGATATAAGTCATCAGATATGTTCATATTCCTCGTACTAAAATTTAGGGATAATTACACAAATAATTCCTTAATTTTGATCACATATGCAGTGTCGTCTCCAAACTTTTAATTCTTCAATATGGTCCTAGAACTTTAGTCTAATGTGCATTATTGTCCCTAAATTTTTAATCTATTCAACATGGTCCATAAACTTTTTGATAATATTCAATCTAGTCCCCAGACTATGTGAAAACAATTAATTATCCTTTCATTGATTCAAGTTCAAAGACAAAATTAAATATTTTTATATAGTCTAATGACTAAATTAAACATATACTAAAAATTTATTGATTATATTGAATAAATTAAAAGTTCATAGAGCACATTACACAATGGGTTAAAGTTCAAGGACTACGTTGAACAAAATAAAAGTTTAATAAATGACATTGTATATTAGGCTAAAGTTCACAAATCATCTTCATCATTTTCCCTTTATTATTTTTTTTTGGGGAAAATTTTCCCTTTATTTTATTTTTATTTTACCAAGCATCGATAGGAAAATTGTCTAAAAATTCTTAAATCTAATTAGTCCTAAATCTTTCAATTTTATTAATTGAAGCCTAAATATTTTCACACTATGTCAATTGAATTCATTTGACCAATTTTGGCTAGAAATTGTTAACATGAATATCAACCATTTTATGTGGCATTGACGAAGCTAATGTGGGCAAATCTTAATAATATTTTGATTTTAAATTTTTAAAAATGAAATTTATTTTTATTTTCCTTTTTTTCTTTGCTCTTTTGTGTGATCTTTTTTCTCTAGTAGCGAGGGAGTCGTGGGTGAGTGTGATTGGCATGGCCACGGAGGCCCTAGGTGAGGCCTCCTGGCCCTAGGCAAAGGGCTTCACAACCTCGTCGACTGCAAGCGACGATGCAAAGGCCCTTACCTGATCTAGGTGAAGCCTGCACGGCTGACAAGGGTCGCCGGTGACCCTCGCCGGCTAAAAAAATGCAGGAAAAAAAAAAAACAAAGGAGAATAAGAAAAAAATATATAAAAATATTGTGATATTATTAAAATTTGTCCGTGGCCGTGTCCCTCTGTGTCCTTGGCCGTGTCCCTGTTTCTGGACGTGTGTGAGGCCATGGCCATGCCGGAAGCCTTGATGACCGTGATGGCCGCATTGACGATGACCGTCTCCCATGCTTATGAGCTGTAGGTTTTCCTTGCGTTTTCCTTGCAGGGGTTGAAAGGAAGTAAAGGCAAGAAGGCCAGTCCTTAAAGGATAGGAGAAAAGCCTCTGTAAGACGAAGTTACTAAGTAAGGGGCCCTGGCATTAGAAAGTCTTGGTCAAGTGCATTGATTTTTTGGACGGTGGGGTTGGGACAATTCTATCGCGAAGATTCGTCGGTCCTTCGTTAATTTTATATTATCTCTTTTATTAGTCCATTTGACTTGTTTTTCTTGGAGACAACCCTCGATTGGTGCTTAAGCGGCAGATTGTATATGCCTATATCTTCAACAGAAATATTAGTTTTACCTCACAATTTCATTTTGGTTTACATCTATCGCAACTACTGTTCCATAATACGTACCTTAGAGAAAGTATTTGTAAAATGATTAGGCATCTCAAATTTGTTTACTGTATCTTTAATTCTATGAAACTAAGACAGATCATTGAACTGAATGCACGTAGGGGATTACATCTCGTCTTAGCCAGTCCGCCTTAAAGACTTATTCAGGCGTTACCTAATCTCCAACTCAAATTAACAAAGCAGCCATTCGTTCAATCACGTGCTCAGTATAGAAATATGTCTCGACAATGAAGCCATCCAACGAATCCTGACCCGACCAGGGGTTGCGGCCGCGGACGGGAAAGGAGACGGCGATGGTCTTTGATTGAAGGAGAAAAGCTTGTCCGCTAAGAAAGGGAAAAGAGAAGATGCCGGTGGGGAAATGGGACGAAAAGGGGAAGAGACAGAGTAGCCATCATGGTGTCCTATTCATGATGGGCACTCTAAATACGAAGAGAAAGCGCTTTGAAGGCTTCCTGAAAAGACATTGAAGAGTGTCGGGAGTTTCTCCGGAAGGTTTAACTTGTGGAAGTCTATTAAATTCTTACAGTAAGTATTTAATTGATAGCTTTACAAGAGATTATTTTTAGTGGAATTTTAAGAAATAAAAATCATATCAGTTATTGAGTGTATTTATGGTTGAGAAACATTATGAATATTCAAATAAGTCGAGTGTAATTGTAATCTTTATTATATCAGTTGATTTACAATAAAATATTTGGCTGCGAATTTATTTCTCTTTCTTATTAATGGATTGCTTGATTGCTTGTTTTTGGCAACCGTTGTCATGTGTACTTGGAAAATTTAAAAATTTACATAAAGCTTTACCGATAGGTCAATAGATCAAATCAAATGGAGGGGTTCCTCTAGATTTACATAATCGTAGATTTACATAATTGGATCGATGGTGACCAGAAATAGAACAAAGGGTTAGGCGACATCATTGTCATCGAATGTTTCTTTTGGGCAAAGCCCCTCCTTCCACGAAACTTGCGGGCGACTTTGCTTTATGAAGTGCACACGTCGAGTCTTGCGATTCTGACGCAGCTTGCCGTGCAAGTTGGAAAGAGCTTGCGCGTTTGCCTCGAATTGCTAACCGAGTGATTTGCATAAAATGCTTTCGATTCGCTAAATTTGATTAGATGTTTATAAACTTCAAGAACTAAATGCAGTGATAAACAATCTAGAGAGGGCAAGAGGGCAAGATGAAACAAGAACCAAAGTATGGCAACAGCTACTTGTGATATGCCTTTCGAGGCACTTGAACTTGGTAGTTGGTATGAAATCAGCCTTCTTGCTTATTAAAGTCCTTGTCATTAGAGGCTCAAATCATGAAATTCACTATGTATGGACATTTTATTCTCCCTAGGCATGGCCAAAACTCACTAAATTAGGATGGGTTCAGGAAAGCTACAGGTCAAGTGTGTTGCTGTCCATGCCTCCAATGTATACTTTTTAGCTGTATAATTTATCCAACTCTTGTCAGTCGAATAAAAAAAAAAAAAATCAAACCATATTTCTGGCGGATGCCAAGAGCTCCAGACGACACACGTGAATAGCAAACAATTTGATCGTACTCGCGCAACATTGGTAATTCCAAATGAACCAAAAAGAGGATGCTGCAAAACATTTGTAATGTCACAAATACCTGCTAAACTATCTTACAATGATGATTTCCTGCAGCCACTACGTATTCCGCATGATGTTTTTCCAACTGCACAGGCCCATCAAATAAGATCAAACGAAAACAAACATGAAAATACTATGTTCTTCTACATGAACTAGCGTAATTAGACATGTAGAACCATGTTCCGCAGGAAAACTATGTAAATTCCTTTAAGTCGTCCTTGCTTCAGTACACTCTCGAAGGGAAGAGTATATTTTCTCGTCATGGATAATTCAGCAATTTATCTGTTTTGGCTTAGCGCAAGGTGAGTGAGAATCGAGGGATTCTCATTTTTTTGTATTAATGAGGCAAACTTTGCAGTATGTGTCGATTCTCACCGTAACGTTCTCACTGCATTATTCTGTTTGCCAGGTTTTACATAAGATCTTAAACGCACTACTTTTTCACTTCTTCAGTGCTCCAGAATTTCGCCCTTTAGCTCAGTGGTCGAGCTTAATTTGATTCGATTCATTTTGATACCGATGGAATATAGGCCGAAGCTATATATTAATTGATATAGAAAGCTTTATATAGATAAACTTGATAAATTTTATTTATATGTCCTAGAACTGTCCAACTAGTGTCTAAACGATCCTATGAAAAGTGACACCTGTGACATAGATCAAAACTTTTAATGCTTGTGAGTAAAAGATAATTGATCAAGATATATAATCTTAAAAATCAAGAAATTCTATCTAATGTCGATGAATATAAATGGGATTGAACTTGTGTGGAGATTCACTGGCGATTAACAGAACAGAATTCAGGGCTAACATGAGACTAACACATCTAATTGCATTTGCAAAACCCCAGAAGCAATAACCCAAATCCATTTATCATATATATATATATCGATGCACATCATTACAATGAGGTGGGGGCTATGACATTCAACGCAAAGAACATCTACACCTTCACGCTCTGATCCAATGAAAAGAAAAATCAAGAGAAATAATTAGATCATGAAAAACACATACTACAAGACCACATGGACAACCCACCTTGTCTTCTTGAGGTATGACAAGTGACTTCTTCACACACGTACGCACGCTTCATATTTAACATTACATAAAGTAACTCAAGGGAGCTTCATTCGTGCTACAACCGGATGGTAGTGGTGCCGAACTCAGCATCCGGTCGAGGCTAAAAGCCGCCTGGTGGGCAGAAGACGACGGGAGGACGGACTGGATAAACCACTGGAGGTGGTGATAGAGAACCCGTGTATCGGGTCATTGGCCATCGAATGGGAAGGCTCCCATCGAATAATCGGAATCCTCTTGACGTCACTCTCCTGCAAGATGAACGATGCGTGAGGCATATATTTTTCAAAAAGGATAAGGAAGAAAACAAAGAGACTGAAATTGAGGCCAAGGAGTAATTCTGAAGATACACTGCTCTATGTGTGGCCATATTTCATGAAGGTAACAAAAAAGGGGCCTTACCTGGAAATCAACCTCATATGTAAATATAACCTCTTTCCTTTCTTTGACCTCTTGAGGATTTGTAGAGCTAGTAACCACACGCTTTGCATGAGGATTACAGGTGATTGGCGTAGTCTTCTCGCTCCATACGCCTATACATTCATGTTTGAAACTACAGTAATAAAAAGATGATTCGGCACAGTTATTGAGGTAGATGTCTAATAAACAGGACTAGCATCAACCTTTGGTGTTTGGTATGTGATCATAGAAAATCACCTGAATGGTTTAACCTCAAACCCAACAATTGTTGTGGCCCCTGTTTCATTATCTTGGTGATACTCGACAGTGAACGACAAGTGGTTGTAGATAAAATATCT